>NC_089505.1:51689697-51993812 GCF_036850995.1 Saccopteryx leptura | reverse complement strand
TATCATTGTCAACATCTCAGTGGAGAGCTCAGGAACTTCAAAGAGCTAAAAGTTGTAATGCAGCAACACCTACAGGAAGAAAGCTCTCAAAAGCGAATACTTTTCCCTTTCTGTTCTTCTTACTTTTTACTACTTTAAATTTAATTTTCTTTAATTTTTATATTTTTTATTCTTAATTCTTATAGGTATTTTGTGTTGTTCTTTTGTTTATTTGTTTGCTTTTGATCTTTTTTCCATGGTTTTTATTTACTGGTTTAAAAAATTAAACTTATACATTTTCACTGTATTTTTATTTTAATTTTTCCATTTTTTAGTTGTTTTTTTTTTTGTTAGGGTTCTTAAGAATACCACTCTCAAATTCCATCAAGGAAAAAGAAATTGAATACTTTGGTTACACAAGATACTGATGTAGTTCACAAAGAAAATTAAAAATCTCCAGAAAAAAATCTCAATAACATGGAAAACTTGGAGATAAATAATAGAGAATTCAAAATACTCAATGAGATGCAAGAAGTAACCCATAGGTGATTTAATGAGCTTAAAAAAGAAAATAATGAACAAAACAAATACCTCACCAAGGAGATTGAAACTTTAAAAACAAAGATGAAGGCCTGACCTGTGGTGGCGCAGTGGGATAAAGCGTCGACCTGGAACACTGAGGTCGCCGGTTCGAAACCCTGGGCTTGCCTGGTCAAGGCACATATGGGAGTTGATGCTTCCTGCTCCTCCCCCTTCTCTCTCTCTCTCTGTCTCTCTCTCTCACTCATCTCTCTCTAAAAAAATCAATAAATAAAATATTTTTTAAAAATTAAAAAAAATAAAAACAAAGATGAAGAACTCAGTACATGAGTTGAGGACTGAGGTACCAAGTTTAGCTAAGAGAACAATCCAGGGAAATGGCGCCGTGAGCAGCGCGTCCGACAGATTTCCCCAAAATCACAACAAATTTATCAACTAGAAACAGAAAAATTTATCCTCGGAGCATTCCGGAGTTCCACACAAACTGAAAGTGAAAGGACTGTTATCACTTGAATCCGAGAGACGAGGGTGTGGAGGAAGCTAACTACCGCAGGGACAATCATTCGAGCCGCGGAGGGAGTGCGCCTGTGGTGAGTCGGCCCACACTTGGAGCGGCGAGCAGCCGCCGGCGCGGCGCCCAGTCAGGTTGCAGAGCGAGCACCACTAACGTTCCCAGTGGCCCGCGCACTGCGAGTGAGAGTCCCCAGCCACCGGTGCCTGGAGCACCCCATTCATGCGCGTGCCCTACTGGCCCACACCCAGGGTGCCCCATTATCCTGCGCCCGGTGCGACCCAGCCGACAGCGGCGGGGCGAGCGGGAGAGGCGCCAGGGCGGTCTTCCCTACTTGGGAGATTCTCTCCACGGGCGGGGCACCTCACCCAGCTATTCAAGCTAACAATTAAGCGTTGGGGGAGGGGCGCGCAGGCAGCCTGAAATACCTTCGGGAGCACAGCTGCGGACCCAATCACTGAAATTAGCTTAACCCATGAAATCTGCGCACCCCCGGGCTCTAATTGATAAGATCTCTCTCAGTTCAGCGATCCAAGACAAGAGGCGTGATATTTCTTAGTGCCTCTCGCTAAAGGGGCGGGGGCAACTTCTGATTGATAGAGCCTCCATATTCAGGGATAAACGCTAACAAGAGGGACTTGGCAGATAATAAGATCTTTACTACACTAGTCGCAAGCAGAGACTAGTGCCTCTTCTTCCCAGCCAAAACAGGCGACAAAGTGTGGAAAGCCTGGGTTGAGTGGTCCAACTGAATGCTAGGCGCTGAACAGTCACCTTGACAACAATTGACTCCCACCCCCGCCTGATTACACTAGAGGCTCTGACTGCCAAAGCCTTTCCCAAAGCCTTGCGCTGAGTGGGGATAGAGTGGGGATTTCCTAGCTCTTTGAGCCTCTTACTCCCCAGGCAGAAGCAGTAGCAGCCTTATAGCTGGATCACCAGGCTGCTAATTCAGGAAGGGGGGACTAGGAGAGAGACTCCAGGAAAGCAAACTCTCTCATCGTTGGACCCTGCAAACGCCAACAAGCCTTGACTACCAGCAAGACTAAAGCCAATTATATGACATTGCCATAGAATCCCATCAACTGCAAATCCCTACCTAAGTGTGACACAGGGGCAGAGCCTGGGGTACAGAGTCACCGACCAGGAAGAAGGAGAGAAAAGAAAAAGGAAGAAGTTAACCTCTCAAAATCAAGAAAAATCCACAGACTTTACAACTTGTTCCACTAATTTTTTTTTTTTTTTTGCTGTTATTTGTTTCTTCTATCTTATTGCCTTTATTATTATTATTTCTATTTCCTCCACCTCGGTCCTTCTATTCTCTGCCCATCTTATGCTTCCCTTTTCTTGAACTACACTACCCATGAGTGTTACATTTTATTTCTTATCTTCATCCTCACCCTCCTTTAAGGTTATACTCCAAAACACTTAACTCTCACTCTCTCCTCTTTTGTTTTTTTTTTTGTTATGCTTTATTTGTTTTTTTTCTCTTCCTTTTTTTTTCTTCCTTCGTTTTTCTCTTTTTCTTATTTTTTCCTTTCTATTCGTTTTTTCTTTTCTCGTTTTACTTTTCCTCCCATTTAATCCTCAATCACGAACAAATTAGTTAATCTGGGACTCAAGGTTTTTTTTTGGTTTTATTTTTCTTTTTCGCTTTTGTTTTTGTTTTTTTGTTTGTTTGTTTGTTTATTTTTGTGGCATTTTGGGTACTTTTTACGTTGCTTTTTAACTCACTAGCATTCCTCCCAACCCAAGGTCTCCATTGTATTTAGTCTTCGCTCCACTTAATACAACAGATTTTTACTGATTATTTTTATTTTTTTCTTTATTATTCTTTTTTTTTTTCTCCTGTTTTCTGGTTCCCTCTTATCCCTCTCATTATATCTCTTAGTCGACCATCACTTACAAGCAAATCAACTTATGCTTGTCTAAGATTTTCTTCCTTTTTTTTTTTTTTTTTTTTTTTTTTTGCATTTAGTAGTAGGTCCCTACTCCCTTTTTTTGCCCCTTGAACTCTTCACCCCAAATCAGGCCCTCCATTATAGGCAGTTTTTGTTCCATTTAGCATAATATAATTCACAGGTCATCACGATATCTCCCTGAGGAGGGGAGAGGAGGGAAAGAGAAGAAAGAAAAAAGGGGGAAATAATAAATTATTACTGTTTTTTTTGTGGGGTGTTTTAACTTTTTTTTTTTTCTTTTTACTCTTTATTAATTCTAATTAGTGCTATCGACAAGACCACCCTCAGATGCCAATAAGAAAGAGGAAATCGAATATTATGGATACAAAAGAAAGAGAGGTAACACAAATAGATGTGGAAAAATCTATGGAGAAAAGACTTAACATATTGGAAGCCTTGGAACTAAATGACAGAGAATTTAAAATAGAAATCTTAAAAATACTCAGAGATATACAAGAAAACACAGAAAGGCAATTTAGGGAGATCAGAAAACAACTCAATAAACACAAAGAATATATTTCCAAGGAAATTGAAACTATAAAAACAAATCAAACAGAAATGAAAAACTCAATTCACGAGCTGAAAAATGAGGTAACAAGCTTAGCTAACAGAACAGCCCAGATAGAAGATAGGATTAGTGAAATAGAAGACAAACAACTTGAGGCACAACAGAGAGAAGGAGAAAGAGACTCAAAAATAATAAAAAACGAGAAAGCCCTACAGGAATTGTCTGACTCCATCAGAAAGAATAACATAAGAATAATAGGTATATCAGAGGGAGAAGAGAAAGAAAATGGAATGGAGAATATACTCAAACAAATAATAGACGGGAACTTCCCAAACCTGTGGAAAGAACTAAAGCCTCAAATTCAAGAAGCAAACAGAACACCAAGTTTTCTTAACCCCAACAAACCCACTCCAAGGCACATCATAATAAAGATGACACAAACCAATGACAAAGAAAAAATTCTCAAGGCAGCCAGGGAAGAGTACAACATATAAAGGAAGGCCTATTAGATTATCATCAGATTTCTCAGCAGAAACTCTACAAGCTAGAAGAGAGTGGACCCCAATATTTAAAGCCCTGAAAGAGAGGAACTTTCAGCCAAGAATACTATACCCATCAAAGCTATCCTTCAAGTACGAAGGAGATATAAAAACATTAACAAATACAGAAAAGATGAGAGAATTTATCAGCAGAAAGCCCCCACTCCAGGAAATACTAAAGGGGGTTTTCCAACCAGATTCAAAGAACAAAAGAAAACAACACCACAAGTAACAGCTCCACCAAGAACACAATAAAACCAAACTTAAACTGTGACAACAAAGATAAAAAAGGGGGGAGAGGATGGAGATTAACAGTAGCAAAGGACGATGAAGTGCAGAAATACTCATAAGATAGGGTACTACAATGAATATGGTAGGTACCCTTTTCATTACTTAATGGTAACCACCCTTGAAAAAACCACCACAAAATCACTTGACTTAAAAAAGGTAGCAACAGAGGTAAGAAGTATGGAACACAAAAAAACAAAAACAAATGATAGAAAAACAAAAGAGAAGAATCAAACAAGATACAAAACTAACAGAAAGCAATTTATAAAATGGCAGTAGGGAACCCACAAGTGTCAATAATTACACTAAATGTAAATGGATTAAACTTACCAATAAAAAGACACAGAGTAGCAGAATGGATTAAAAAAGAAAATCCAACTATATGCTGCCTACAAGAAATACATCTAAGCAACAAGGATAAAAACAAATTCAAAGTGAAAGGCTGGAAAACAATACTCCAAGCAAACAACACCCCAAAAAAAGCAGGTGTAGCAATACTCATATCTAATAATGCTGACTACAAGACAGAAAAAGTACTCAGAGACAAATATGGTCATTTCATAATGATTAAGGGGAAGTTGAATCAAGAAGACATAACAATCCTTAATATATATGCACCAAACCAAGGAGCACCAAAATATATAAGACAGCTACTTATTGACCTTAAAACAAAAACTAACAAAAATACAATCATACTTGAAGACCTCAATACACCGCTGACGGCTCTAGATCGGTCATCCAAACAGAGAATCAATAAAGATATAGTGGCCTTAAACGAAATACTAGAACACCTGGATATGATAGACATCTACAGGACACTTCATCCCAAAGCGACAGAGTATACATTTTTCTCTAGTGTACATGGAACATTCTCAAGAATTGACCATATGTTGGGCCACAAAGACAATATCAGCAAATTTAGAAAAATTGAAATTGTACCAAGCATATTTTCTGATCATAAAGCCTTGAAACTAGAATTCAACTGCAAAAAAGAGGGGGAAAACCCCACAAAAATGTGGAAACTAAACAACATACTTCTAAAAAATGAATGGGTCAAAGAAGAAATAAGCGCAGAGATCAAAAGATATATACAGACAAATGAAAATGAAAATACGACATATCAGAATCTCTGGGATGCAGCAAAAGCAGTAATAAGAGGAAAGTTCATATCACTTCCGGCCTATATGAACAAACAAGAGAGAGCCGAAGTAAACCACTTAACTTCACACCTTAAGGAACTAGAAAAAGAAGAACAAAGACAACCCAAAACCAGCCGAAGAAAGGAGATAATAAAAATCAGAGCAGAAATAAATGAAATAGAGAACAGAAAAACTATAGAAAAAATCAATAAAACACGGAGCTGGTTCTTTGAAAAGATCAACAAAATTGACAAACCCTTGGCAAGACTCACCAAGGAAAAAAGGCACAGGACTCAAATAAATAAAATCCAAAATGAAAAAGGAGAGATCACCACAGACATCATAGATATACAAAGAATTTTTGTAGAATACTATGAAAAATTATATGCCACCAAATACAACAATCTAGAAGAAATGGATAAATTCCTAGAACAATACAACCTTCCTAGACTGAGTCAAGAAGAAGCAGAAAGCCTAAACAGACCAATCAGCAGGGAGGAAAGAGAAAAAACTATTAAAAACCTCCCCAAAAATAAAAGTCCAGGCCCAGACGGTTATACTAGTGAATTCTATCAAACATTCAAAGAAGACTTGGTTCCTATTCTACTCAAAGTCTTCCAAAAAATTGAAGAAGAAGCAATACTTCCAAACACATTTTATGAGGCCAACATAACCCTCATACCAAAACCTGGCAAGGATGGCACAAAGAAAGAAAACTACAGACCAATATCTCTAATGAATACAGATGCTAAAATACTAAACAAAATACTGGCAAACCGAATACAACAACATATTAAAAAAATAATACATCATGATCAAGTGGGATTCATCCCAGAATCTCAAGGATGGTTCAACATACGCAAAACGGTTAACGTAATACACCATATCAACAAAACAAAGAACAAAAACCACATGATCTTATCAATAGATGCAGAAAAGGCTTTTGATAAAATACAACACAATTTTATGTTTAAGACTCTCAACAAAATGGGTATAGAAGGAAAATATCTCAACATGATAAAGGCCATATATGATAAACCATCAGCCAACATCATATTAAACGGCATAAAACTGAGGACTTTCTACCTTAAATCAGGAACAAGACAGGGTTGTCCACTCTCTCCACTCTTATTTAACGTGGTGCTAGAAGTTCTGGCCAGAGCAATCAGACAAGACAAAGAAATAAAAGGCATCCATATTGGAAAAGAAGAAGTAAAGGTATCACTTTTTGCTGATGATATGATTCTATATATCGAAAACCCGAAGGACTCCAAAAAAGATTATTAGAAACAATAAACCAATACAGTAAGGTCGCAGGATACAAAATTAACATAAAAAAGTCCATAGCCTTTCTATATGCCAACAATGAAATATTAGAAAACGAACAAAAAAAAATAATCCCCTTCACGATTGCAACAAAAAAATAAAATACCTAGGAATAAACATAACAAAGAATGTAAAGGACCTATATAACGAAAACTACAAGGCATTATTAAGAGAAATAGAAAAAGACACAATGAGATGGAAAAATATTCCTTGTTCTTGGATAGGAAGAATAAATATAATTAAAATGGCCATATTACCCAAAGCAATATATAAATTTAATGCAATTCCCATCAAAATTCCTATGAGATTTTTTAAAGATATGGAACAAAAAATCATCAGATTTATATGGAACTATAAAAAAACCCGAATAGCCAAAACAATCCTAAGGAAAAAGAATGAAGCTGGGGGCATTACAATACCTGACTTTAAACTATATTATAGGGCCACGATAATCAAAACAGCATGGTATTGGCAGAAAAATAGACACTCAGACCAATGGAACGGAATAGAAAGCCCAGAAATAAAACCACATATATATGGTCAAATAATCTTTGATAAAGGGGCCAACAACACACAATGGAGAAAAGAAAGCCTCTTCAACAAATGGTATTGGGAAAACTGGAAAGCCACATGCAAAAGAATGAAACTCGACTACAGCCTGTCCCCGTGTACTAAAATTAATTCAAAATGGATCAAAGACCTAAATATAAGACCTGAAACAATAAAGTACATAGAAGAAGACATAGGTACTAAAATCATGGACCTGGGTTTTAAAGAACATTTTATGAACTTGACTCCAATGGCAAGAGAAGTGAAGGAAAAGATAAATGAATGGGACTACATCAGAATAAAAAGTTTTTGCTCAGCAAGAGAAACTGATATCAAAATAAACAGACAGCCAACTAAATGGGAAATGATATTTTCAAACAACAGCTCAGATAAGGGCCTAATATCCAAAATATACAAAGAACTCATAAAACTCAATAACAAACAAACAAACAATCCAATAAAAAAATGGGAAGAGGACATGAACAGACACTTCTCCCAGGAGGAAGTACAAATGGCCAACAGATATATGAAAAGATGTTCATCTTCTTTAGTTATTAGAGAAATGCAAATCAAAACTGCAATGAGATACCACCTCACACCTGTTAGATTAGCTATTATTAACAAGACAGGTAATAGCAAATGTTGGAGAGGCTGTGGAAAAAAAGGAACCCTCATACACTGTTGGTGGGAATGTAAAGTAGTACAACCATTATGGAAGAAAGTATGGTGGTTCCTCAAAAAACTGAAAATAGAACTACCTTATGACCCAGCAATCCCTCTACTGGGTATATAGCCCAAAAACTCAGAAACATTGATACGTAAAGACACATGCAGCCCCATGTTCATTGCAGCATTGTTCACAGTGGCCAGGACATGGAAACAACCAAAAAGCCCGTCAATAGACAACTGGATAAAGAAGATGTGGTACATATATACTATGGAATACTACTCAGCCAGAAGAAATGATGACATCGGATCATTTACAGCAAAATGGTGGGATCTTGATAACATTATAAGAAGTGAAATAAGTAAATCAGAAAAAAACAGGAACTGCATGATTCCATACATTGGTGGAATATAAAAACGAGACTAAGAGACATGGATAAGAGTATGGTGGTTACCAGGGGTGGGGGGAGGGAGGACATGGGAGGGAGGGAGGGAGGGAGGGAGAGAGTTAGGGGGAGGGGGAGGGGCACAGAGAACTAGATAGAGGGAGGCGGAGGACAATCTGACTTTGGGCGAGGGGTATGCAACATAATTTAATGACAAAATAACCTAGACATGTTTTCTTTGAATATATGTACCCTGATTTATTAATGTCATCCCATTATCATTAATAAAAATTTATTAAAAAAATAATAAATAAAAATAAAAATAAAAAAAAGAGAACAATCCAGATAGAGGAAAGAATCAGTGACATCAAAGACAGGCAACAAGATCAGGAACAACACAAGGGTGCCCCCTTTCACCACTCTTATTCAACATAGTCCTGGAAGTCCTAGCCACAGCAATCAGACAAGAAAAAGAAATAAACGGCATCCAAATTGGAAAAGAAGAAGTGAAACTATCATTATTTGCAGATGATATAATATTGTTTATAGAAAACCCTAAAGTCTCAGTCAAAAAACTACTAGACCTGATAAATGAATTCGGCAAGGTGGCAGGATATAAAATCAATAGTCAGAAATCAGAGGCATTTTTATACACTAATAATGAACTGTCAGAAAGAGAAATCAAGGAATCAATCCCCTTTACCATTGCAACCAAAAAAATAAAGTACCTAGGAATAAATCTAACCAAGGAGATTAAAGACTTGTACTCTAAAAATTATAAAACATTGATAAAAGAAATCAGGGAAGATATGAATAAGTGGAGGCATATACCGTGCTCATGGTTAGGAAGAATAAACATCATTAAAATGTCTATATTACCCAAAGCAATTTATAAATTCAATGCAATACCGATTAAAATACCAATGACTTACTTCAAAGACATAGAACACATATTCCAAAAATTTATATGGAACCAAAAGAGAACACGAATAAACTCAGCAATCTTGAAAAGGAAGAATAAAGCAGGAGGTATCACACTTCCGGATATCAAGTTATATTATAAGGCCATTGTATTCAAAACAGCATGGTACTGGCATAAGAACAGGCACAAAGATCAATGGAACAGAACAGAGAACCCAGAAATAAACCCACAGCTCTATGGACAACTGATATTTGACAAAGGAGGTAAGGAAATACAATGGAGTAAAGACAGCCTCTTCAACAAATGGTGTTGGGAAAATTGGACAGCTACCTGCAAAAAAATGAAATTAGACCACCAACTTACACCACTCACAAAAATAAACTCAAAATGGATAAAAGACTTAATTGTAAGCTGTGAAACCATAAGCATTTTAGAAGAAAACATAGGCAGTAAGCTCTCTGACATCTCTCGCAGCAATATATTTGCTGATTTGTCTCCACAGGCAAGTGAAATAAAAGACAGGATAAACAAATGGGACTTTATCAAACTAAAAAGCTTCTGCACAGCTAAAGACAATAAGAACAGAATAAAAAGACAAACTACACAATGGGAGAATATATTTGACATTGCATCTGATAAGGGGTTAATAACCAAAATTTATAAAGAACTTGTAAATCTCAACACCAGGAAGACAAACAATCCAATCCAAAAATAGGGAAAATAACCCAGGTTCGATTCCCGGCCTGGGCACACAGGAGAAGCGCCCATTTACTTCTCCACCCCTCCGCCGCGCCTTCCTCTCTGTCTCTCTCTTCCCCTCCCGCAGCCAATGCTCCATTGGAGCAAAAATGGCCCGGGCGCTGGGGATGGCTCTGTGGCCTCTGCCTCAGGCGCTAGAGTGGCTCTGGTCGCAACATGGCGACGCCCAGGATGGGCAGAGCATCGCCCCCTGGTGGGCAGAGCGTCGCCCCTGGTGGGCGTGCCGGGTGGATCCCGGTCAGGTGTATACGGGAATCTGTCTGACTGTCTCTCCCTGTTTCCAGCTTCAGAAAAATGCAAAAAAAAAAAAAAAAATGGGCAAAAGAAATGAATAAACACTTCTCCAAAGATGAAAAAATGTTCAACATCACTAATGATTAGAGAAATGCAAATTAAAACCACAATGAGATATCACCTCACACCAGTCAGAATGGCGCTCATCAATAAAACAACACAGAATAAGTGCTGGCGAGGATGTGGAAAAAAGGGAACCCTCCTGCACTGCTGGTGGGAATGCAGACTGGTGCAGCCACTGTGGAAAACAGTATGGAGATTCCTCAAGAAAATAAAAATTGAACTGCCTTTTGACCCAGCTATACCACTTTTAGGAATATACCCCAGGAACGCCATAGCACTGTTTGAAAAGAAGAAATGCACCCCCATGTTTATGGCAGCATTGTTCACAATAGCAAAGATCGGGAAACAGCCCAAGTGTCCATCAGAGGACGAGTGGATTAAAAAGCTTTGGTATATATATACTATGGAATACTACTCAGCCATAAGAAATGATGACATAGGATCTTTTACAACAACATGGATGGGCCTTGATAACATTATACTGAGCGAAAGAAGTAAATCAGAAAAAACTAAGAACTATATGATTCCATACATAGGTGGGACATAAAGATGAGACCCAGAGAAATGGACAACAGTGTTGGAGTTATAGGGTGGGGGGAGGAGAGGGAGGGGGTTGGGGGAGGAGAGGGGCACAAAGATCATGGCTTTTCAGCATTTGGCATATTCTCCCCTAATGTATAGACAGACAGCAAATATTTACTTATGGCGTTTCCACTATAAAGACTGCTGTCTTAGGGACAAATGCTGATGAACTATTTCAGCAGTTCCTCCTTCTTCAAACACTTATATGTCAACATAGAGCTCCATGTTTCATAGGACACACTCAAGCTCACTCCATGCTCCCTGGAGCTTTAACACAAGGGAATGCCCCCCTTTTTTTTCTTTTCTTTTTTCTCTTTCCTTTTTTTTTTTTTTTTTTTTGTTGTTGTTGTTGTTGTTGTTGTTGTATTTTTTCTTTATTTATTTTTTGTATTTTTCTGAAGATGGAAATGGGGAGGCAGTCAGACAGACTCCCGCATGCGCCTGACCCGGATCCACCTGGCATGCCTACCAGGGGGGAATGCTCTGCCCATCTGGGGGGTTGCTCTGTTGCAACCAGAGCCATTCTAGCGACTGAGGCAGAGGCCATGGAGCCATCCTTAGTGCCCAGGGTGGCTTTGCTCCGGTAGAGCCTTGGCTGAGGGAGGGGAAGAGAGAGACAGAGAGGAAGGAGAGGGGGAGGGGTGGAGAAGTAGATGGGTGCTTTTTCTGTGTGCTCTGACTGGGAATCAAACCCGGGAATCCTGCACACCAGGCCAAGGCTCTACCACTGAGCCAACCGGCCAGGGCCTAGGAATGCCCTTGTTGATCAAGCTACCCAAAAGAAAATTATATGGAGCAACCATGACAGACCGAGCAAGTCAGTCTCATACTATTCATCACCAGAACGCTGCAGCCCGGTATAAACAGTTTCAACTTTCTCGGGAAGCAGCACGGCAGATTGGGAAATCCTGTCCAAGGGGTCCTATACTGCCCCTTCATTTGGAGTTAACCCTCAAGGACCCCTACCAGGACAACTCTGGCAGATGGATGTTACTCATATACCTTCATTTGGCAAACAGTCGTATGTCCACATTACAGTGGATACATATTCTGGATCTATAGTAACCTCTGTCAGAACAGGAGAGGCTGCTAAGCATGTAGCTCATTGTTTGTATGCATTGTTCTATTATTGGATTTCCTAAACTGGCTAAACTGAAAATGCTCCTGCATATGGAGCAAAAGCATTTACTGTATTTTGTCATGCTTACAATCTTTAAAGTTAAGGTATTATTAAAGTGTACTCAGCAAACATTTTAAGGTCAATTTAAAAAAAAAATTTAAAAGGGGGTAGTCATATCTTGGAACTCCTACGGGTCTACCATATCATGCTTTTTACTTTAAAAAAATTTACATTTCTTTTGAATGCTGATGAACAGGAGACACCAAATCTTTTTCGCCTGCAAACTACTACCTTCTTTATTAGATCCAGCTAATAACACTGTTTTGTCTTTTTCCAAATAGCTCCAGATATATGGAAAAGATTATATAGGCGGATGGGGATCCTCAAACCCCTCAGCGAGATCTTCTGAGCATGGCTTTTAAGATACCTAGAGGCAGAAAAAGCTCAATAGAGATCAGGGGAACTACCAGCTTTTAGGATACACCCTTAAAGGCTCCAACGCCCCAAAGGGGTCTCATAGGATGCTATCTGGGTCCTGCTTCAATAGTGGAAAGGAAGGTCATTGAGCTAAAGCCTGCCAGGCTTACATGCCTCTGCTGTGAGGAAACAGGGACACTGGAAGGTAGGCTTCCCCCTCGCTCCTCTAAGGGAGGGTTCAGTCTCTTCCAGCCCGGCTCCAGCCACCTAGGACCTAACCTTGCCCAGAAAGCTGGGGTTTGCCACGGAAGGCTGAAGGTGCCCAGGGCCGTTGGCCCCATCTACAACACTGCAGACGAGCCCAGGGTATTTCTTCCAAGAAGCAGGTAAACTGATCTCCTTTGCACAAGGGCCACTTAACTATGTTTTGCCTGATTAGTCAGGTTTTTTATTCTTCCCTCAAAGATCTCTGTTGTGGGTGTTGATAGTCCTATTTTCTGCTGCTTTGCTTAATATATAGTGTTTCCTTTATCCCTCCTACCTCAATGCCCCACTCATATTTCAGACTGGGACCTACTCCTAATTTACAGTTCTCTTTCCCCCTTTTGCCAACTTCTATTATGAATCTACCTTTGCCACCCAGCTTAGTGTATCCCAAGGTTCTCTCTACCATGCCTCAGTCACAGAGCTCCAGGGAAAAGCAACCTGGTCTCATCTCTCCAGGCAGAGGAGAACAGAAGCTCCATATCTACACATGCTGCAGATGGCTTTTCCAGTCTACCTGAAGCATTACCAGCTAGAAGCAGCAGTCATTGGGACTTGGACATGAGCTGCAAAGTATAGAATGGTGACAACAATTCCAGTGCCATGTGGACTTTTCCTGGATGTGGACTTTTCCTGGACTCCTGCTCCCTGTGACAGCTCCTAACAGACTGAACTGTGGTTGGGTTGCATTTTTCAGGGATTTGGCATGGTGATGGGGCCAACTTGGACTTGGTGAACATGTTAAGGACACTACTCTTTTATAGATTCTTGCTATTGATATATTGGCCAAGAGTTTGCTTAAAGGCTTTTAATCAATGTAAAAAATAGAAGACTGGATAAAGAAGATGGGGCACATATACACCATGGTATACTATTCAGCTAGAAGAAATGATGACATCGGATCACTTACAGAAGAATGGTGGAATCTTGATAACATTATGCAGAGTGAAATAAGTGAATCAGAAAAAAACAAGAACTGCAGGATTCCATACATTGGTGGGACATAAAAGTGAGACTAAGAGACATGGACAGGAGTGTGGTGGTTACGGGGGCGGGGGGAGGGGAGGAGAGAGAGGGGGAGGGGGAGGGGGAGGGGTACAAAGAAAACTGGATAGAGGGTGATGGAGGACGATCTCTCTTTGGGTGATGGGTATGCAACAGAACTAAATGACAAGATAACCTGGACATGTTTTCTTTGAATATATGTACCCTGATTTATTCATGTCACCCCATTAAAATAAAAATTTATTTATAAAAAAAAAAGACAGGCAACAAGAGATGCTACAGAGAGAAAAAGAGAGAGACTCATGAATTAAAAAAGAGCTCTACAAGAATTGTCTGACTCCATCAGAAAGAGCAATATAAGAAAAACAGGTATATCAGAAGAAGAGAGGGGGAAAGGAAGAGACCCTAGTCAAACAAATAATTAAGAATTTCGCGGCTCCAGCCGGTTGGCTCAGTGGTAGAGCATCAGCCTGGCGTGCAGGAGTCCCAGGTTTGATTCCCAGCCAGGGCACACAGGAGAAGCGCCCATCTGCTTCTCCACCCCTCCCCCTCTCCTTCCTCTCTGTCTCTCTCTTCCCCTCCCGCAGCCAAGGCTCCACTGGAGCAAAGTTGGCCCGGGCGCTGAGGATGGCTCTGTGGCCTCTGCCTCAGGCGCTAGAATGGCTCTGGTTGCAACAGAGCAACGCCCCAAATGGGCAGAGCATCACCCCCTGGTGGGCGTGCCAGGTGGATCCCGGTCGGGCGCATGCAGGAGTCTGTCTGACTGCCTCCCCGTTTCCAACTTCAGAAAAATACAAAATAAAAAAAATTTTTTGCAAGCCTATGAAAAGAGTTAGAGACTCAGAGACTCGAATCCAAGAAGCAAACACTGAGTTACTGAAACCCAAACAGACCTACTCCAAGGCACATCATAATATAATTGTCAAAAATCAACGACAAAGAAAGAATCCTCAAGGCAGCTAGGGAAAAGAATATGACATATAAGGGAAAGTCCATTAAGTTAATATCAGACTTCTCAGCAGAAATTCTGCAAGCCAGAGAGAGTGGACCCTAACATTCAAAGTACTGAAAGAGAGGAATTATCAAACAACAATATTATATCCATCACAGTTATCCTTCAAATATGAAGGAGAAATAAAAAAGTTTACAGATGTACAGCAGCTGAGGGAAATTATCACCAAAAAAAACCCACTGCAGGAAATACTCAAGTGGGTTACTTGACCAGACACAAAGAACAAAACAAATCAAAACTACAAGTAAAGGCTCCAACAAGGTCACAATACAAACAAAGATAATCTGTGACAACAATAACATAAAAGGGAAGATGATAAAGATCTGCAGTAACAAAGGTAGATGCAGTGCAGAAGCACTTACAAGACAAAGGACTCTTGTACATATAAACATTTTTCTCTTAATAACCTAAAGGTTACCACCCACAAAAAGCACTACTGAAATACAGTTTCAAAAAAGAAGAAACAGGAGAAAGAATATGGAATACCACCAAACAAAAACAACTGAAAGAAACACAAAAGAACCAAACAAGACACAGAGCTATCAGAAAACAAAACATAAAATGGCACTAGAAAATCCGTGTCAATAATTACCCTAAATGTAAATGCATTGAACTCACCAATAAAGAGGCACAGAGTAGCATATTGGATCAAAAAACCAAACCCGCCCTGGCTGGTTGGCTCAGTTGTAGAGCGTTGGCCTGGCGTGCAGGAGTCCCGGGTTCGATTCCCAGCCAGGGCACACAGGAGAAGCGCCCATCTGCTTCTGCACCCTTCCCCCTCTCCTTCCTCTCTGTCTCTCTCTTCCCCTCCTGCAGCCAAGGCTCCATTGGATCAAAGTTGGCCCGGGCGCTGAGGATGGCTCTGTGGCCTCTGCCTCAGGCGCTAGAATGGCTCCGGCTGCAACAGAGCGATGCCCCAGATGGGCAGAGCATCGCCTCCTGGTGGGCGTGCCGGGTGGATCCTGGTTGGGCACATGCGGGAGTATGTCTGACTGCCTCCCCATTTCCAACTTCAGAAAAATAAAATAAATTTTAAAAATAGTAAAAAAAAAAAAAAAAAAAAAAGCCAAGAGACACGTCTAAGCTGCAAGGACAAAAGTAATTCAAAGTAAAAGGTTGTCAAGGATTCGCCAAGCAACTATGATATCCAGAGGAAAGTAGGTGCAGCCATACTCATATCTGACAAAGCTGACTTCAAGACAACAAATGTAATCAGAGACCAGAGACAAAGATGGACATTTCAGGTGACATCAGAGAAATGGTGCCATGAGGGGTGCTCCCGATACCTGTCCCTGAAATTTCAACAAGTTCAACAACTAGAGACAAAAACAATCCCAGGAGCATCTGAAATACACATACATCAAACAAAGGTATGATTGGGCGAAAAGGTGGCTGAATATACTGTATAATCCACTCTGAAGGAAATTAAGACAGAGAACAGAGTATTCTGCTTTCCTCACTGATCTGAGGAAGGGCTGCTTTCACTGAGAACTGAGAAGAAGGGAGGGCTAGGGAAGAGGGAAGAAGGTGGCTAGGGCAAAGACGTTCAAGTCGAGGAGAGAGTGTGCCCATGGCTCAGCCTGAGATCGCCAAGGCGGAGCTAACGCCAGCAGCAAACCCCGGCAGAGGTGGGAGAGGGGGTTGCCTGTGGAGACTCATACCAGAGTGGCTTTTGGCTGTGTTTACTCCCAGTCGGAGAGCGCGGGCAGTATATGAGTGGTTCTACCTAGTGCTTCGGGCATGGGCACCCGCGTTCCCAGACGAAGGGGCCACGTCTTAGACTCTCAGCAGTGGCCTTCTGCGTGGGCTGTAGCCAGAATTTCTGTATAATCCCGACTCCCCAAACAACAGCACGGGAGAAGTGCGCGAGAGCCGGCTTCCCTACACCCAGACCTGTCCAGGAAGGGCGCCTCTGCCAGCCATACAGGCTAACAAAGTACATTCCCGTGAAGAAAACTGCAAAAGTGGTGGGGGGAAGGGCACGCAGGCAGCTTGCTGGAGCACGCAGCCTCTGGAGAGCAGAACTACGGAACGCTGAAAGGAACCTAACCCACCGTCTGCTCACTGCCCGGCTGGCTTACGCTGGCTGACAAAGCCTTCTTCCCGAGGCCTACAATCTAAGCGGACCAGGAGGAGGGACTTGATAGTACGTAGGGCCTCTTGCTCTGCAAGTAGTGGCTGGGGCAACCTCCTGCCATCCAATATAGGTTAAAAAGCACAGTCCCATGGAACAGACCTCGGAGAACACTGTGAAAGTTGGGCAGGCTGGGCTGTAGGCTTCTGAACAAGGGAGAAGAGCAGACCCACGGAGCACTGAGGCAAATTTAACTAGACATACCCGGGGAACCTTAGAAACTAGTAGCCTGACCAGAAGTCAGCTCACTACCCTGCCTGCTTAAGCTGGTGGCTCTGGCTGGCAGAGCTTTCATACCCAGGGCTGTGCTTTGAACGGACCTGGAGGAGGGATGTGTCGGCTTTTAGGGCCTCTTGCTCTGCAGGCAGTGACTGGGACATCTTCCTGCAGGCCAATACAGGTTACAAAGTGCAAAAACCACGGGGAGAGTGAACCCATGGAGCACTGAGGCATACTAGACATGTCCGGAGGCTCATAGAAAGTCATTTGAAGAGCAATCGGCTCCCAGTCCTCCTTGATTACGCTGGCAGCTCTGGCTGGCAAAACTTTACCCAGAACCCTGCTTTGAGTGGGGATAAAGGGGGGATTAAGGGGGGTTTTGGCAGCTCTTAGAGCCTTTTGCTCTCCAGAAAGTGGCTGGGACAACTTCACAGCTGGGTCCTCAGGCTGCTGGTTCAGGAATGAGAGATTTGGGGAGAGGCTCTGCAAAAACGGACTTTCCCATTGCAGCCTGCAAACACTAACAAGCCCCGACTACCAACAGGACTGAGGCCTAGTTTCTATCATCAACATAGCGACACATCAACTGCCAATCTCTGCCTAAGAATGCCACAGGAGCAGAGCCTGGGGCACAGTGCCACCGACCAAAAGAGAGAAGAAAGAAAAAGGAAAAACATAACCTCTCAAAACCAGAAAAATCCAGTCTTTATAACTTTTTCCATTTTTTCTTACATATTTTATCTTTTTCTTCTTTCACCTTAGACATTTTATCCTTTCTGTTTTATTAGTCTCTTTTCATTTTGAATTTCAGTACCCATAGGTGTTACATTTTCCACTTCTTTTTCCACGAGTTACATTCCAAAAACGTTAACTCTTTTTTTCCTCTTTTTCTCTTCTTTTCTCTCTCACATTTTTTCTCATACAATCCTCACTCAGAAACAAATTATTTTATTCTGGATTCAAATTTTTTCTTTGTGGTAATCTGTGTGCCTTTTACTTGGCTTTTTGCCTCATTAGCATTTCCCCCAAACACCAGCTCTCCAATCTATGTAGTTTTTGTTCCACTTAATACAATTTTCATTTTTCACTGTATTTTTCTTTTTCTCTCTTTCTTATTTTTTTCTTTTCTCTTTCACTATTTTTCCCATTCAAACATCATTTACAAATTATTTTATTCTTGATTCATATTTTTTCCTTGTAGCATTTTGTGGGTTCTTACCTCATTTTTTTGTCTCTTTGTTACTTCCCCCCAACTAAGGTCCTCCTTTCTACGTAGTTTTTGTTCTACTTAGCACAATAGAATTTTCAGTTTTTCACTGTATTTTCTCAAAAAAATGTTTTACATTAACTCTTATTAGTGTTATTAACAATACCACTCTCAAATGCCATTAAGGAAAAATAAATTGAATATCATGAATACAAAAGAAAGAGATATAGCTCAGAGAGATGAGGAAAAATCTATAGAAAAAAATTTCAATAGCTTCGAAACCTTGGAGTTAAATGACACAATTTAAAATTGAAGTCCTAAAAATACTCAGGGATATACAAGAAAGCACAGATAGGCAATTTAGGGAGCTCAAAAAACAATTCAATGAACAGAAAGAATACATCACTAAGAAAATTGAAACTATGAAAACAAATCAAACAGAGACGAAAAACTCAATTAATGAACTGAAAAATGAGGTAACAAGCTTAGCTAATAGAACAGGCCAGACAGAGAAGAGCATTGGTGACATAGAAGACAGGAAATTAAGGCACTACAGAGAAAGGAGGAGAGAGACTCACAAATTAAAAAAAAATTAGAAAGCCCTACATGAATTGTCTGACTTCATTAGAAAGAGCAACATAAGAATAACAAGTATATCAGAAGAAGAAAGAGAAAATGGAATGAAGAACATATTCATACAAATAATAGACGAGAACTTCCCAAGCCTGTGGATAAAACTAAAGCCTTGAATTCAAGAAGCAAACAGAACACCAAGTTATCTTAACCCTAAAAAACCTACTATAGGCCCTGGCCGGTTGGCTCAGCGGTAGAGCGTCGGCCTGGCATGCGGGGGACCCGGGTTCAATTCCCGGCCAGGGCACATAGGAGAAGCGCCCATTTGCTTCTCTACCCCCACCCCCTCCTTCCTCTCTGTCTCTCTCTTCCCCTCCCGCAGCCAAGGCTCCATTGGAGCAAAGATGGCCCGGGCACTGGGGATGGCTCCTTGGCCTCTACCCCAGGCGCTAGAGTGGCTCTGGTCGCGGCAGAGCGACAACCCCGGAGGGGCAGAGCATCGCCCCCTGGTGGGCGTGCCGGGTGGATTCTGGTTGGGCGCATGCGGGAGTCTGTCTGTCTCTCCCCGTGTCCAGCTTCAGAAAAATAAAAAAAATAAAAAAAAAAGAGAAAAAAAAAAACCTACTCTAAGCCACATCATAATGAAATTGGCACAAACCAATGACAAAGAAAAAATTCTCAAGGCAGCCAGGGAAAAGAAGAATACAACATTTAAAGGAAGGCCCATTAGATTATCATCAGATTCTCAGCAGAAATTCTACAAGCTAGAAGAGTGAGGACCCCAATATTTAAAGTACTCAAAGAGGAACTTCAAGCCAAGAATACTATGCCCATCAAAGCTATCCATCAAATACAAAGGAGAAATAAAAAACATTCACAGATACAGAAAAGATGAGGGAATTTATCACCAAAAAACACCCACTTCAGTAAATACTAAAGGGGGGTTTCCGAACAGATACAAAAAACAAAACAAAACAAAACTACAAGTAAAAGCTCCATCAAGATCACAATAAAAACAAAACTAATCGGTGACAACAAAAACGAAAAAAGGGGAGAGGACAAAGATTATCAGTAGCAAAGGAAGATGGAGTGCAGAAGCACTCATGAGATAATGTACCACAATGAACATGATATATATCCTTTCCATTACTTAATGGTAACCACCCCTGAAAAAACTACCACAGAAGCACATGGCTTGAAAAAAAGTAACAGAGGAAAGAAGTATGGATTACAACCAAATAAGAACAAATGATAGAAAAACAAAAGAGAACCAAACAAGATACAAAACTATCAGAAAGCAATATAAAAATGGCAATAGGAAACCCTCAAGTGTCAATAATTACACTAAATATAAATGGACTGAACTCACCAATAAAAAGGCACAGAGTAGCAAAGTAGATTAAAAAAGAAAATCCAACAATATGCTCCCTACAAGAAACACATCTAAGCTACAAGGATAAAAACAAATTCAAAGTGAAAGATTCGAAAACAATACTCCAAGCAAATAATATCCAAGAAAAAGCAGGTGTAGCTATACTCATATCTAACAATGCTGACTACAAGACAGCAAAGGTAATCAGAGACAAAAACAGTCATTAGATAATGATAAAGGGGACACTGAATCAAAAAGTCAAAACATTTCTTAATATATATGCACTAAACCAAGGAGCACCAAAATATATAAGACAGCTACTGACTGACCTAAAAACAAAAACTGACAAAAATACAATTATACTTAGAGACCTCAATACACCACTGATGGCTCTAGATCATTCATCCAAACATAAAATCAATAAAGAAATATTGGCCTTAAATGAAACACTAGAACTGGATATGATAGACATCTACAGGACATTTCATCCCAAAGTGCCAGAATATACATTTTTCTCTAGTGTACATGGAACATTCTCAAGAATTGACCATATGTTGGGCCACAAAAATAACATCAACAAATTCAGAAAGACTAAAATTATACCAAGCATATTGTCTGATCATAAAGACTTGAAACTAGAATTCAACTGCAAAAAAGAGGTAAACAAACCCACAAAAATGTGGAAACTAAATAACATACTTTTAAAAAATGAGAGGGTCTAAGAAGAAATAAAAGCAGAGATCAAAAGATACATACAGACAAATGAAAATAACAATACAACATACCAGAATCTCTATATGCAGCAAAAGTAGTAATAAGAGGGAAATTCATATCACTACAGGCCTATATGAACAAACAAGAGAGAGCCCAAGTGAACCACTTAACTTCACACCTTAAGGAACTAGAAAAAGAAGAGCAAAAACAACCCAAAACCAGCAGAAGAAAGGAAAAAATAAAAATCAGAGTAGAAATAAACAAATAGAAAACAGAAAAACTATAGAAAAAAATTAATAAAACAAGGAGCTGGTTCTTTGAAAAGATCAACAAAATTGACAAACCCTTGGCAAGACTCACTAAGGAAAAAAGAGAATGGACTCATGTAAACAAAATCCAAAATGAAAGAGGAGAGATCACCACAGACATCATAGATTACAAAGAATTAGTGTAGAATACTATGAAAAAACTATATGCCACCAAATTTAACAATCTAGAAGAAATGGATAAATTCCTAGAATAATACAATCTTCCTAGACTGAGTCATGAAGAAGCAGAAAGCCAGACCCATAAGCAGGGAGGAAATAGAAACAACTATCAAAAACCTCCCAAAAATAAACGTCCAGGGCCAAATGGCTATATTAGTGAATTCTATCAAACATTCAAAGAAGACTTGGTTCCTATTCTACTCAAAGTCTTTCAAAAAACTGAAGAAGAAGCAGTACTTCCAAACACATTTTATTAGGCCAACATAACCCTCATACTGAAACCTGGCAAGGACAACACAAAAAAAGAAAACTACAGACCAATATCTCTAATAAATCCAGATGCTAAAATACTAAACAAAATACTAGCAAATCAAATAAAACAACACATTAAAAAAATAATTCATCATGATCAAGTGGAATGCATCCCAGAATCATAAGGATGGTTCAACGTACATAAAACGATTAACGTAATACACCATTATCAACAAAACAAAGAACATATGATCCTATCAATAGAAACAGAAAAAGGCATTTGATAAAATACAATACCATTTTATGTTTAAAACACTCAACAAAATGGGTATAGAAGGAAAATATCTCACATAATAAAGGCCATTTATGATAAACCATGAGCTAACATCATATTAAATGGCATAAAACTGAGGACTTTTCCCCTAAAATCAAGAACAAGACAAGGTTGTCCACTCTCTCCACTCTTATTCAATGTAGTGCTACAAGTTCTAGCCAGAGCAATCAGACAAGAGAAAGAAATAAAAGGCATTCATATCGGAAAAGAAGAAGTAAAAGTTTTACTTTTTGCAGATAATATGATCCTATACATTGAAAACCCCAAAGACTCCACAAAAAGACTACTAAAAACAATAAACCAATATAGTAAGGATGCAGAATACAAAATTAATATACAAAAGTCCACTGCCTTCCTATATGCCAACAATGAATCATCAGAAAATGAACTCAAAAAAACAATCCCCTTCATGGTTGCAACAAAAAAAATAAATACCTAGGAATAAACATAACAAAGAATGTAAAGGACCTATATAATGAAAACTACAAAGCATTGTTCAGGGAAATCGAAAAAGATACAATGAAATGGAAAAATATTCCTTGTTCTTAGATAGGAATAAATATAGTCAAAATGACTATATTACCCAAAGCGATATACAAATTTAATGCAATTCCCATCAAAATTCCACTGTCTTTTTTTAAAGAAATGGAACAAAAAATCATCAGATTTATATGGAACTATACAAAACCCCGAATAGCCAAAGCAATCCTAAGGAAAAAGAACGAGGCTGGGGGCATTACAATACCTGACTTCAAATTATATTATAGAGCCACGATAATCAAAACAGCATGGTATTGGCAGAAAAATAGACACTCAGACCACTGGAGAAAAATAGAGAGCCCAGAAATAAAACCACATATATTTGGTCAAATAATCTTTGATAAAGGAGCCAACAACACACAATGGAGAAAAGAAAGCCTCTTCAACAAATGGTGCTGGGGAAATTGAAAAGCCACATGCAAAAGAATGAAACTTGACTGCAATTTGTCCCCCTGTTCTAAAATTAATTCAAAATGGATCAAAGACCTAAATATAAGACCTGAAACAATAAATTACATGGAAGAAAACACAGGTACTAAACTCATGGACCTTGGTTATAAAGAGCACTTTATGAATTTGACTGCAAAGGCAAGGGAAGTGAAAGCAGAGATAAATGAATGGACTACATCAGATTAAGAAGCTTTTGCACAGCAAGAGAAATTAACAACAAAACAAACAGCCAACTAAATGGGAGATGATATTTTCAAACAACAGCACAGATAAGGGCCTAATATCCAAAATATACAAAGAACTCATACAACTCAACAACAAACAAACAATCCAATAAAAAAATGAGAAGAGGACATGAACAGACACTTCTCCCAGGAAGAAATACAAATAACCAACAGATATATGAAAAGATGCTCATCTTCATTAGCTATTAGAGAAACGCAAATCAAAACTACAATGAGATACCACCTCACACTTGTTAGATTAGCTATTATCAACAAGACAGGTAATAACAAGTGTTGGAGAGGCTGTGGAGAAAAAGGAACCCTCATCCACTGTTAGTAGGAATGTAAAGTAGTACAACCATTATGGAAGAAAGTATGGTGGTTCCTAAAAAATTAAAAATAGAACTACCACATGACCCAGCAATCCGTCTACTGGGTATCTACCCCCAAAACTCAAAAACACTGGTACGTAAAAACACACATAGCCTCATGTTCATAGCAGCATTGTTCACAGTGGCCAAGACATGAAAACAACCAAAAAAACCTTTCAATATATGATTCGATAAAGATGATGTGGTACATATATACTATGGAATACTACTCAGCCATAAGAAATGATGACATAGGATCATTTACAACAACATGGATGGACCTTGATAACATACTGAATGAAATAAGTAAATCAGAAAAAACTAAGATCTATATATATGAATCCAAAAATAGGTGGGACATAAAAATGAGACTCAGGGACATTGACAAGAGTGTGGTGGTTACCATGGGGGGGGGGGGGGAGAAGGAGGGGATGGGGAGAGAGGAGGAGCACAAAGAAAACCAGATAGAAGGTGACGGAAGACAATTTGACTTTGGGTGATGGGTATGCAACATAATCAAATGTCAAAATAGCACTGGCCGGTTGGCTCAGTGGTAGAGCGTCGGCCTGGCATGCAGGAGTCCTGGGTTCGAATCCCGGCCAGGGCACACAGGAGAAGCGCCCATCTGCTTCTCCACCCCTTCCCCTCTCCTTCTTCTCTGTCTCTCTCTTCCCCTCCCGCAGCCAAGGCTCCATTGGAGCAAAGTTGGCCCAGATGCTGAGGATGGCTCTGTGGCCTCTGCCTCAGGCGCTAGAATGGCTCTGGTTGCAACGGGGCGACGCCCCAGATGGGCAGAACATCGCCCCCTGGTGGGCATGCCAGGTGGATCCCGGTACGGCGCATGCAGGAGTCTGTCTGACTGCCTCCCCGTTTCCAACTTCAGAAAAATACAAAAAATAAAACAACAAAAGAAATTAGAGCAGAACTAAATGAAATACAGAACAAAAAATATTATAGAAAAAATTAATACAACAAAGAGCTGGTTCTTTGAAAAGATCAATATAATGGACAAAACAGTGGGTAGACTCACTAAGGGAAAAAGAGGAAGGATTCATAAACAAAATCTGAAATGAGAGAAATTATCACAGAAATCATAGATGTACAACGGATCATAGTAGAATATTATGAAAGATTATATGCCACCAAATTCAACAATCAAGAGG
This sequence comes from Saccopteryx leptura, assembly GCF_036850995.1. Classification (NCBI taxonomy): domain Eukaryota; kingdom Metazoa; phylum Chordata; class Mammalia; order Chiroptera; family Emballonuridae; genus Saccopteryx; species Saccopteryx leptura. The sequence goes on along the minus strand of NC_089505.1, from coordinate 51,968,941 downwards.
AAATGGATAAATTCCTAAAAATATAGAATCCTAAGGTATAAAAGAAGTGGAAAACCTAAATAAACCTATAAGCAGGGAGGAAATAGAGACAACTATCAAAAATCTCCCAAAAAACAAAAGTCCAGGACCAGATGGCTATACTAGTGAATTCTACCAAACATTCAAAGATTTGGTACCTATCCTTCTCAAAGTCCTCTAAAAACCAGAAGATGAAACATTCCCCAACATATTTTATGAGACCAACATAACCCTCATACCAAAACCTCTGAAGGACAACACAAAAAAACTACAGACTAATATCTCTAATGAATACAGATGCAAAAATCTTAAGCAAAATATTAGCAAATCACATTGTTCACAGTGGCCAGGACATGAAAACAACCAAAAATCCCGTCAATAGACGACTGGATAAAGAAGATGTGGCATATATACACTATGGAATACTACTCAGCCATAAGAAATGATGACATCGGAACATTTACAGCAAAATGGTGGGATCTTGATAACATGAAACGAAGCGAAATAAGTAAATCAGAAAAAACCAGGAACTGCATTATTCCATACGTAGTTGGGACATAAAAGTGAAACTAAGAGACATTGATAAGAGTGTGGTGGTTACGGAGGGGGGGGGGGGGGGGACGGGAGACGGATAGGGGGAGGGGGAGGGGCACAAAGAAAACAAGACAGAAGGTGACAGAGGACAATCTGACTTTGGGTGATGGGTATGCAACATAACTGAACGACAAGATAACCTGGACTTGTTATATTTGAATATATGTATCCTGATTTATTGATGTCACCCCATTAAAAAAATAAAATTATTAAAAAATATATATATATTAGCAAATCGAATACAGTAATACATTAAAAAAATAATACATCACAATCAAGTGGGATTCATTCCAGGAGCACAAGGATGGTTCAACATATGGAAATCAATTAACATAATATACCACATCAACAAAACAAAGAACAAAAATCAGATGATCCTATCAACAGCTGCAGAAAAGGCATTCAATAAGATCCTACATCTCTTTATGTTTAAAACACTCAATAAAATCGGAATCAAAGGAAAGTACCCCAACATAATAAAGGCTATATATGACAAACCATCAGCTAAATCATACTAAATGGTAAAAAAACGAAGGCTTTTCCTCTAAAATCAGGAACAAGACAACACTGTCCACTCTCTCTCCACTCTTATTCAACATAGTTTGGAAGTTTTAGCCAGAGCTATCAGGCAAGAGAAAGAAATAAAAGGCATCCATGTCGGAAAAGAAGAAGTACAGGTATCACTGTTTGCAGATAACATGATCCTGTATATAGAAAACCCCAAAGCCTTCACCAAAAAACTATCAGAAACAATAAACCAATACAGTCAAGTCTCAGAATACAAAATCAGTATACAAAAGTCCACTGCTTTCCTATATGCCAATGATGAAACAAAAAAAAAATTAACTCAAAAAAAAAATTCCTTCTACAACTGCAACAAAAAATAAAGTAAAATACTTAGGAATGAACTTAACAAAGGATGTGAAGGACCTATATACTGAAAACTACAAAACATTATTAAAAGACATTGAAAAAGACACAATAAAATGGAAAAAATATTCCACGTTTATGGACTGGAAGAAATCAACATAGTTAAAATGGCCATATTACCGAAAGCAATATACAAATTTAATGCAATCCCCATCAAAATCCCAATGTAATTTTTTAAAGAAATAGAACAAAAAATTACCAGGTTTGTATGAAACCATAAAAAATCTCAAAAAGCCAAAGAAATCCTAAGGAAAAAGAATGAAACCAGACATATCACACTACCTGACTTCAAATTATACTTTAGAGCAGCAGTTCTCAACCTGTGGGTCGCGACCCAGCGGAGGTGGGGAGGTGGAACAACCAAAAGACAGGAGTTGCCTAAAGCCATCGGCGACCCACAGGTTGAGAACCGCTGCTTTAGAGGATAGTATTGGCAGAAAAACAGACAGACATACAGACCAATAGAACAGAATCGAGGGCCCAGAAATAAAACCACAGATATATGGACAAATCATCTTCAACAAAGAAGCCAAAAACACACAACAAGAGAAAAGAAAGCCTCTTTGAGAAATGGTGTTGAGAAAATTGGAAAGCCACGTGCAAAAGAATGAAACTTGTCTAAAGTTTGTTCCCTGCATAAAAATTAATTCAAAATGTATCAAAGACCTAAATATAAGATCTAAAACTATAAATTACATAAAAGAAAACATAGGTACTAAGTTCATGGAGCTTGGCCATAGAGAACATTTTATGAATTTTCAGACCCCAAAGGCAAGGGAAATAAAGGCAAAAATAAATGAATGGGACTATATCCAACTAAGAAGTTTCTGCACAGCAAAAGAAACTAACAAAACAGGCAACCAACTAAATGAGAGATGATATTTGCAAACAACAGCTCTGATAATGGGTTAATAGCCAAAATATATAAAGAACTCAAAAAACTCAGCAACAAGCAAGCAAACAATGCAATGAAAAAATAGGGAGAAGACATGGACACCTCTCCCAAGAGGATATACAAATGGCCAACAGATATATGAAAAGATGCTCAACTTCACTAGCTATTCAAGAAATGCAAATCAAAACTACAATGAGATACCATCTCACACCTTAGATTGGCTATTATCAACAAGACAGGTAATAACAGTGTTGGAGAGGCTGTGGAGAAAAAGGAACCCTCATTCACTGTTGGTGGGAATGCAAATTAGCACAACCATTATGGAAGAAAGTATGGTGATTCCTCAAAAAATTAAGAATAGAATTACCATATGACCCAGCAATCCCTCTACTGGGTATCTACCCCCAAAACTTGAAAACACTGGTACATAAAGACACATGCACCCCCCATGTTCATAGCAGCATTATTCACAGTGGCCAAGACATGGAAACAGCCAAAGTGTCCCTCAATAGAGGACTGGATAAAGATGTGGTACATATACATAATGGAATACTACTCAGCCATAAGAAATGATGACAGTGACATTTACAACTGGATAAACCTTGAGAACATCATACTGAGTGAAATAAGTAAATCAGAAAAAGCTAAGAGCTGTATGCTTTCACACATCGGTGGGATATAAAACTGAGACTCATGGGCATAGATAACAGTGCAGTGGTTGCCAGGGGGCAGAGAACGTGCGACAGTAGGGCAGCAGTGGGATGGGAGAGGAGGTGGTGGCAAGGAAGTAAAGAGGGACAAATATAAGGTGACAGAAAATGATTTGACTTTGGGTGATGGGTATACAACATAACAACTGTTCAAATGCTACAGAAATGTTTACCTGAAATCTATGCACTCCTATTGATCAATGTCACCTGTTAAAGTTAATTTGCTAAATAAAATTTAAAAATTAGAAAAAAAAATAAATTAGATTGATTTAAATCATTTGGACCCAAAAGTACTTTGTTTATTCAAATGCCTTTGTGATGCTTCTGGGAATATATCCAAAGAAACCCAAAATACTAATTTGAAAGAACATATGCACCCCTATGTTCATTGCAGCGTTATTTATAAGAACCAAGATTTAGAAGCAGCCCAAGTGCCTATCAGCAGATGTATAAATTTTTAAAAAGCTGTGGTATATTTACACAATGGAATACCACTAGGCCATAAAAAAAGAAGAAAATCTTATCTTTTGCAACAGCCTGGATGCACCCGGAGAGGATTATACTAAATAAACCAGTCACTTATATGTGTAATCTAATGAACAAAATAAAGTAACAAAATAGAAAGACTCATAGATAGGGAGAATAGAATGACAGCTGTCAGAGGGCATGGGAGGTTGGGAGTCGGGGTGAAAAAGGTGAAGTGATTAAGCAAAGAAAAAAATTTCATAGACACAAACAATAGTATAGTGATTACAAGAGAGAAAGGGGATGGGGTTGGTAAAAGAAGGTAAGGGGAGGATTAATACTAATGGAAAGAGACTTGACTTGGGGTGGTGAACACACAATACACAGATGAGGTATTATAGCATTATACACCTGAAATAAATGTTGCCTTGAAAATTTCAACTAAAAAAAGAAACAAAAAGATTAAATGGTTTTAATCTCTTCAAAAAAATTTCTTTAGGCCTGACCTGTGGTGGCGCAGTGGATAAAGCGTTGACCTGGAAATGCAGAGGTCGCCGGTTCAAAACCCTGGGCTTGCCTGGTCAAGGCACATATGGGAGTTGATGCTTCCAGCTCCTCCCCCCCCCTCCCCTGCTCTCCCTCTGTCTCTCCCTCTCCTCTCTAAAAAAAAAAAAAAAATTTCTTTGTAATGAAAAATGTGTTTCAGATAAAAGTGCTGAATTTACAACCTCAATAAACTAAATAAAGCAGCATAGTTAGCTGGTCTATAGTAAAAGTCTATATGACTTTTTAATATGACTATATTCTGTTTTCTTATAAGTACCAAATTACTGTTATGTCTTCCCACCATTTGTATAAAAAGATAAGGACTCTCACAATGTAATGTGGATTTACTTAAAAGTTCATTTTATCCATCTAAATTTTAAACCTTTATATTAATACAAACTTCAAGGTCTACAAAATTTGTTTTGGTTAATTATGAAGGTCATTATATAGTGTGGGAGACAGTGATAATTCATAAATTGTATTTATCATTAAGCACTTGAGTCATGGCTAAGCTTTGTTAAAAAAAAAGACAACAGGCCCAAAACAAAGTCACTTATGCTAAGCCCCACATTACCAAACTGAGACTTAATTAGTTTCAGTTATCCCAGAAATGGAATCTTAAACCAGTCTATCAGGAATCACCTAATCAGCATTCTCTGAAGTAACCTGCCTGATAGACCCCATGCTATTCCCTAAAGAAAAGTGACCTTGCCACAACCAATCTACTTCCTTGTCTGGTATAACTTCCTTGTGTCTGCTCCCTTCTGTCTATAAGTCTTTTATTTTGTACAGCACCTCAGAGTCCTTTCTACCTTCTAGATTGGATATTGACAGATTCGTGAACTATTGAATAAAGCCAGTAAGATCTTTAAAATGTACTTAGTTGAATTTTTTTTTAACATTAACACAAAGGTTTCTTTCTCTTTAACCACCAAAAAACTGAACTCTGTTCCACACACTGTGGGTGACCCAAAAGCCATTTGCAATCTGCTTTCCTTTCTCTTCTCTAACCAGTTACTTGCTTACCTTTTGGTTGGAACAACCCTTTTCCCTATCAACTTTTGCCACTTCCCCTGCATCCTGACTATAATGTGGAAGCAAGCCTAGAGGTGCAACAATCATTTGGGACATGAACCACAGAACAGAGGGAAGGAGGTGCATCCTTTAATATCCATGAGCAGCTGCACAAGCCCAGTGATCCCATTTCTGGACTTTTTGATACCAGAGGAAAATAAATCTCTTACTTGCTTAAGCCATTATTGATTGGTTTCTTTGTTGCATAAAGCCAGAATGACAAGAAACATTTTAGCATGTGTTCTTAAAGGAGTTATAGACAGCTAGATCTGCTCTCTTCCCTCTCTGGTAGTTTGTATTTTTTATAATGGTTTAAACAATTTCTACATCTAAAATACAATATAAAACTTTATTCTTTTTACCACTCATTAGAATGACAGAATATATATCTTTGAAAAAAATCATGCTTTATTACAATAAAAATTAGAATATGGAATTAAGATAACTAGAAAATTTCCTGGCAAACTATATACTAACAAATTATATTTCTACACCTATCTTCAACACAAAAGTAGGAAAAACGTGGATGCCAAGGTTATATAAACTTACTACTTGCCAAAGCAAAAAGTGCTGCTTCTTATTAAGCCAAGAATATTTACCAACTATAAACTGGGTAAACACTGGGGAGAGAAGTGAAAGAACTATCTCAGCCATGAACTATATATAATCCCTGTTGGGCAGATAAAATATATTATGCTCACTTTGTTAAAGACGGCACTGCCCACGGGGAGGCCGTCACCCAGGTGATATTAATGTGTGTCTCTAAAGGCAGGCAGAATCCTTGTAGCCTGGGGCTTGGTTTTGGGATTAAGCCTTTCCTACCCTTTTTGATGTGAGGCGGTACAATTCAATCATGCCTCAGAGAAGTGACTTTGTAGTAGAGACTTCCCTATTTTGTATATTGGATTAAAGGTTATGAATCTACACTATAAAATGGGGGCAGGACAGGAGTTTACGCTCTTGGTTCCTGGGATGATTAGAGGAGAGAGCAGAGCAGAGAGCAGAAGGAGGCCCCGTGGAGTAGGCCAGGAGAAGCAGCCAAGATGGCAGAGTACTGAGTGAGATGCCAGTTTGGGCAGAGTTTGTATCTGGGATAAGGAAGGAGATGGGGAACTGAGGAGAATAAGGCTGGTGAGCTAGAAACCTTTGATTCTAGGAAACTCGGATAAATCAGTAGCTTTGTGAGCACTGAATGTGAGTGGGTTTTGGAGCCCAGTGTGTGTTTTTTACTTGCCCGCAGGTTGCAAGCTAGAATTAAAGACTATAGCCCACCAGTTTGTGGCTCCGTTGTTTCTTTACCGACTGTCTGAATCCAATGCAAACCTGCATGGGCCAGGCTGCTCTGATGGTGGCTTTACAATCCCTAAGGAGCAGGCGTCCCCAAACTACGGCCCGCGGGCCATTTATCCAGCCCCCACTGCACTTCTGGAAGGGGCACCTCTTTCATTGGTGGTCAGTGAGAGGACCACTGTATTTGGCAGCCCTCCAATGGTCTGAGGGACAGTGAACTGACCCCCTGTGTAAAAAGTTTGGAGACCCCTGCTAGTAAGGAGCTAGAGAGATGTAAATTGTAAAGTTGCCTAGACCAGTAGAGAAAACAGCTCTAATTCCTATCTGGCTAAGACAGAAACCCCATTTCACCTATCAAATCGATAAAGAATATTCAAAGCCTAGGTTATGATAAGAGGAGCACATATATAATATTATTGGTGGTGAATGAAACTATACATGAAAAGCAATTAAACCTGGCTGGGTAGTTCAGTTGGTTAGTGTCATCCTAATACACCAAGGTTGAGGATTTGATGTCCAGCCAGGGCACATACAAGAATCAACCAATGGGCCCTGGCCGGTTGGCTCAGTGGTAGAGCGTCGGCCTGGCGTGCAGAAGTCCCGGGTTCGATTCCCGGCCAGGGCACACAGGAGAAGCGCCCATCTGCTTCTCCACCCCTCCCCCTCTCCTTCCTCTCTGTCTCTCTCTTCCCCTCCCGCAGCTGAGGCTGCATTGGAGCAAAGATGGCCCGGGCGCTGGGGATGGCTCCTTGGCCACTGCCCCAGGCGCTAGAGTGGCTCTGGTCGCAACAGAGCGACGCCCCAGAGGGGCAGAGCATTGCCCCCTGGTGGGAAGACCGTAGCCCCCTGGTGGGCATGCGGGAGTCTGTCTGACTGTCTCTCCTCGTTTCCAGCTTCAGAAAAATACAAAAAAAAAAAAAAGAATCAACCAATGAATGCATAAGTGAAATCAACAAATCTATGTTTCTCTCTCTCTCTTAAAAAAGAGAAAAAAGCAATTACAAAATATATATTAAGAGCCTTAAAACAACTAATACTCCTTGACACAATAAATTTATTTATAAGGCTCCATTTGAAGGAAAAAATCCGATATATGGGCCAAGATTTATATACAAGAACATCTATTAGTGTTATTTATATTAAAATACCAAAGAGAACATAAATGTTCAATAATCAAAAAGCATTATACAATATATCCACATGAGAGAATAATATAGACCTCCTTTAAATATCAAGTTTTTGCCCTGGCCAAGTAGCCCAGTTGGTTAGAGCATCGTCCTGACATGCCAAGGTTATGGGTTCAATCCCTGGCCAGGGCACATACAAGAATCAACCAATGACGGCATGAATAAGATAAACAACAAATCAATGTTTCTCTCTCTCTCTAAAATCAATGAATAAGAAGAACTTTAATTTAAAAAGATCAAGGTTGGCCCTGGCTGGCTGGCTCAGTGGTCGAGCGTCAGCCCAGCGTGTGGGTGTCCTGAGTTTGAGTCCCAGTCAGGACACACAGGAGAAGTGACCATCTGTTTCTCCAACCCTCCCCCCATATCTCTCTCTCTCTCTCTCCCTCTTTCTCTCCCACAGCCATAGCTCAGTTTGAGCAAGTTGGCCCCAGGCACTGAGGATGGCTCCATGGCCTCGCCTCAGGCACTAACATAGCTCGGTTGCCAAGCAACACAGCAATGGCCCCAGATGGGCAGAGCATTACCCCCACCAAGGGGCTTGCCAGGTGGATCCTGATGGGGGCGCATGCAGGAGTCTGTCTCTCTGCCTCCCTGCTTCTCACTTAAGGGAAAAAAAAAGATCAAGTTTTTGAAGGAAATTTAATTATATGGGTCAACATTTACCATATCTGAAGTCAGAGTATTCCAAACTCATTCACAATGATCTTAGTATCTTGGTAATTTGTACATCTCCAATACGAAGTTTCCTAAAAGGCTTTAAAAAAAATCCAGCCATTTGCAACAACATAGATCGATATTAAGAACATTATGCTAAGTGAAATAAGTCAGAGAAAGACAAATACTGTACATTCTAACTTATGTGTAATCTAAAAAAAAACAAAACTCAATAGAAACTGAACAGATTGGTGGCTGCCAGAAGTGGAGGGGGGGGGGGGTCAGCAGGGATGATGGGGCAATTGGTTAAGATGGTCAAAAGATATAAACTTCTAATTATAAGATAAATAGATTCTGAGGATATAATATGCAGTGTGGTCACTAGTTAATAATATTTACTGTATATTTAAAAGTTGCTAACAGTAAATCTTAAAAGTTCTCACCACAAAAAAAAAAAAAATTGTAGCTGTGAGATAGTGAATGTTAACTTACTGAGATAATCATTTTACAATATATACACAAATACCAAATCATTATTTGGTACACCTTAAACTAATATAATGTTATATGTCAATTATATCTCAATAACACTGAGGAAGTAGGGGGACAATCCACCACAATAAGATAACCACTTCACACCTACATTAAATGGCTATAAAAAAATTTTTAAGGCAGAAAATAACAAGTGCTGATAAGGATGTGGAGAAATCAGGACCCTCATGCACTGTAGTTGGGAATGTAAAATGGTGCAGCCAATATGGAAAATATTTGGCAGTTCCTCAAAAAATTAAATGTAGAACTATCATACAATGAAGCAATTCACTCCAAGAGAACTACAAACATATGTTCAAACAAAAACTTGTCTACAAATGTTCTTAATAGCATTATTCACAATAGCCAAAAAGTGGAAACCCAAATATCTATCAATGGATGAATGGATAAACAAATGTAGTAAAACTATACAATGGTGCATTATTCAGCCATAAAAAGTAGTATTGATACACACTATAATATGAACCTTGAAAACATTATCCTAAGTGGAAAAAGCCAGCCACAAAGGCCACATAAGTTATAACTCAATTTCTATGAAATATCTACAACAGGCAAATCCACATCAAAAAGTAGATAGTAGTGGTTGTCAGGATTCAGGGGGAAGAAAAATTGGGGAGTGACTGCTTAATGAGTATGGAATGTCTTTTGTGGATGATGACAACGTCTGGATCTAAGCATTGGTGATGTTGCACAATGCTATGAATGTACAAAAACTCACTGAATTTTAAAATGATAAACATTACGTCAATATTTATATTATTTACATATTGTGCATAAGTAATCCATAGAAAACATGGAAGGAGCAAGGTAATTAGAGAAAGAGGGTCAAAATGTTACAAATTTCCAGTTGTAAGATAAATAAGGCCCTGGCCAGTTGGATCACTGAATAGAGCGTCTGCCTAGCATGCCAACATTCCGGGTTCAACCACCAGACAGGGCACACGAGAAGCAACCATCTGCTTCTCTTCCCCTTCCTCTCCCCCTTCACTCTCTCTTTCTCTCTTGCAGCCAGTGACTCAGATATTGGTTTGAGTGTGGCCCCATGCACTGATGATAGCTTGGCTGGCCCGAGTGTCAGCCTCAAGCACCAAGAATAGCTCAGTTGATTCTAGCATTGGTACCAGACGGGGTTGAGGGGTGAACTCTGGTTGAGTGCATGCAAGAGTTTGTCTCACTATCTCCCCTCCTCCCACTTAAAAAAAAAATAAGTACTAGGGATAGAATGTACTTGATGACTACAGTTAACACTGCTGTATAATATACAGTACAGGAAAGTTAAAAGAGTAGATCACCAAGAGGAAAATATGTTTTTCTTTTCATTGTATCTAAATGAGATGATGGATGTTCATTAAACCTATTGTGATCATTTAACAATATATGTAAATCAAACTATCATGTTGTACGCCTTAACTGAGTAATGTATGTAAATTATTTCTCAGTAAAACTGAGGGGGAAAAAAAATATGCCAAAATATTACCAATGCCTACCTCATCTCTTATGTTTCCATAATTCCTCACTTTTTCCTAGTAAATATACATTGTTCTTTTGTTAACATATTTTTATAAGAAAACAAAAGCAATTTTATTTTACAAAGACATCTGCCTTTCCCAATAAGTTATACATATTCTGCTTTTTAAATGTTTTATAACGTTTAAATAGGTAATATACATATATAAAATAAGTAGAGATATTTTTTCAAATAATTCAAGATAATAGATATTTTTTCCTATTGATTTGAGAGAGAAAAAGGGAAGAGAGAGAGAGGGAAGAGGGCAAAAGAGAGAGAGAAGCATCAACTTGTTCCACTTAGTTGTGCACCTATTGATTGCTTCTCATACATGCCCTGGCCAGGGCTCAAGCTGATGACCCCAGGATGGAACCCATGACCTCGACACTCTGGGATAATGCTCTATCCACTGTGGCACTGGCCAGGGCTGTACAATTTGTTTTTTTTAATTCTTCCTCTCAACACAAATTTTCTTCCCATAGACCAGGGGTCCCCCAAACTTTTTACACTTGTTCACTGTCCCACAGACCGTTGGAGGGCCGGACTATAAAAAAAAAAAAAAACTATAAACAAATCCCTATGCACACTGCACATACCTTATTTTAAAGTAAAAAAACAAAACGGGAATACAATATTTAAAATAAAAAACAAGTAAATTTAAATCAACAAACTGACCAGTATTTCAATGGGAACTATGCTCCTCTCGCTGACCACCAATGAAAGAGGTGCCCCTTCCGGAAGTGTGGTGGGGGCCGGATAAGACCCCTGCCATAGACCATCACTATTAGTAATCTGTTGTGAATACTTTTCAGTCTATTTTTGCAGTCAGAGATTAAATCCCATTAATCCTGTAACCTCATTACCTATGCACACACAATACTTGGCTCATGGAAAGGAATCAAATGATAAATAGTAAAGGATGGATAAATAGATAGACAGAAAAATGCCATACTGATGAAAATAGGTAATGGACAAATCGAAGTTAGGCAGATGGAGAAGAGATAAATGGATGGAAATTTAGATAGAGAATAGATTGATGGATGAATATATGAATAAATATTACTGAGAAATTACTATTATATGACTTAAAATGATACTCTTTGCTAACTGACTTTTCTAGTGGTCCTTTTCAGCTATTTTACTCTGATCCTTTATATCTGCCTATCATGACTGATCTCTGCTGTGCCCTTCTTGGGCACAGTTTGGGCAAGAAAAAATATTATAGTTGAATATAAATGAACCAGTTTTTACTTACTTAAAGGAAGTGGGAACCAGAGATTTTGTTTCAATTCTTTCAACTAGAGCCGACCCTTAAACACCACAGGGGTAGGGGTGCCACCCACCATGCAGTTGTAAATCACACATAATTTTTGAATCCCCAAAACATAAACAGTCTATTAGCACATATCTTGTATATGTATTCTATAATATATTCGTATAATAAAGTAAGTTAGAGAAAAAACATTAAGAAAATCATAAGAAAGAAAACAAGCCCTCAGGAATAAAAAAAATAATGAAATCTTACCATCTGCAACAACATGGATGGATCTAGAGCGTATTAAGTGAAATAAGTCAGACAGAGAAGGACAAATACCATATGATTTCACTATATGAGGAAACTAAAGAACAAAATAAAACAGAAATAGGCTCACAGATACATAGAACAAACTGATGGTTGCCAGAGGAAAGGAGTGATGGAGGGCTAGGTGAAAAGGTGAAGAGGTTAATAAGTACAAATTGGTGCCTGAAGCCATGATGGCTCAGTGGATGGGGTGTTGACTTGGAATGCTGAGGTCACCAGTTCAAAACCCCGGGCTTGCCTGATAAAGGCACATACAAGAAGCAACTACTATGATTTGATACCTCCTACTCCCCTGGACCCACTTTCCCTTTCTCTCTAAAAAAAAAAAAGTACAAATTGGTAGTTAGATAAAAAATAGACTCAAGGATGTAAAATTCAGCATAGGAAATATAGTCAATAATACTTTAATAACTATGTATAATGCCAGGTAGGTACTTAAATTATTGGGGGAATCACTGTGTAATTTATATAACTGTCTAACCACTATGCTGTACACTTGAAACTAACATAAAATATTAAATGTAAACTATAATTGAAGGCCCTGGCTGTTGGTTCAGTGGTAGAACGTCGGCCCTGCATGTGGATGTCCCGGGTTTGATTGCTGGTCAACGCACACAGGAGAAGCACCCATCTGCTTCTTCACCCCTCCCCCTTCTTGTGGAAGACAGGCTGTAAACAGACAAAGTCCTTATAGCCTACGGCTTAGTTTAAGACTAAACTCTTCCCCACCCTTTTAAGACTAAGATCTTCCCACACCCTTATAAGACTAAGATCTTCTCAACACCCTTCTAATACTAAGATCTTCTCAAACACCCTTTTTAAGACTAAGCTTTTCCCCCACACCCTTGACTGTTTCATGGTGGGGGGTGGTACACTCTTATGAGGATCCCTGTTTATACCTCAGATGATTGACTTTGTATCAGAGACTTCCTTATTTGCATATGGCTTAAACACTTTAATTCCCTACATTATATAACAGGGGTCGGGAACATTTTTGGCTGAAAGAGCCATGAACGCCACGTATTTTAAAATGTAATTCCGTGAGAGCCATACAATATGTTTAACACTAAATACAAGTAAATGTGCATTTTCTGTAAGACCAACACTTTTAAAGTACAATAAGTCTCTGAATTCTTTTTAATAACGTTGTTATATTGTTGCTAACCAATGATGAATAAAGTACTTCTTACCATTAATGCGACTTCTGGTGCTACATGGTTTTGCTGATGGCTTTGTAGTCTGGTTAATACGTGGTGAGGATAAGCTTCATGCAGGCGTTGAGACTTCCATCCATTAAACATGATCGGAGGTTGGTCTTAACGTTCTTTAGATGTGAAAGACTGCTCACATGCATACGTAGAGCCAAACATTGTCAGTACAGCAATACTCACACGCTGCAGTGTGTGGTATGTGACGGGAAGCGCATTCCAAGTTTTTACAATCAGCTGGTCCGCGGGTTGAAGTTTTTTCATTTCTCCCCACTTGTGTTTGCTCGCCAACTCTGCTTGCTGTCGTGCAAGTCTTCCCAAATCTTCAATCAGTGACTTGAACTTACCCACATGTCTGAGGCCTTCAGGTCAGAGGCTTGTAGCTCAAAATCTCTGATGGAGACACCGGGGATGTAACTCAGGTCAGTGCTGTCCACTGCACACTCGTTTGGATGGGTGATGAACTTAAAAAGACGAGTACGCTCACGAAATTCTCCAAAGCACACTTTGAATGACTGCAGGAGATTAGATGTGAAGCCCGCTAGCTGCTGGAGATCAAGATGTTGAGCAGGATCACTTGCTGTGCATGCATCTTTAAACTCTCCCAGTTTGTTTGTTTGTTTGTTTGTTTGTTTACAGAGACAGAGAGAGAGTCAGAGTGAGTGATAGACAGGGACAGACAGACAGGAACGGAGAGATGAGAAGCATCAATCATTAGTTTTTCGTTGCGCACTGCAACACCTTAGTTGTTCATTGATTGCTTTCTCATATGTGCCTTGACTGTGGGCCTTCAGCAGACCGAATAACCCCTTGCTCGAGCCAGCGACCTTGGATCCAAGCTAGCGAGCTTTTTGCTCAAGCCAGATGAGCCCGCGCTCAAACTGGCAACCTCGGGGTCTCGACCTGGGTCTTCCGCATCCCAGTCTGACGCTCTATCCACTGCACCACCTCCTGGTCAGGCCTCTCCCAGTTTTTCAGAGTAGTAAATGCCCTGTTTCAATGTCGGCAATGAAGAGTTCCAGCTTGTTTGCAAATGCAAACACTGCTTGTTAAAGAAATAAGACTGTATTTCCAACGCCTTGCATTTTCACATTGAGTTGGTTCTGATGTTCAGTCATGTCCACGAGATAGAACTTCAGGAGCCACTCAGTGTTAGCTAACTCAGGATGCTCAACGTTTTTCATTTCAAGAAAAGTCCAGATTTCGCTCAGACAAGCCGTGAAACGGCTGAGCACCTTCCCTCTTGACAACCAATGCACATTGCTGTGCAGAAGCAGACCAGGATAATTATTCCCAACTTCATCCAGCAGTATTTTAAACTGGCAATCATTTAAAGCTCCAGCAACAATAAAGTTGACCACCCAAGTGACCAGCGACATCACCTCACCAAGCTGCTCGCCACACATCTGAGCACAAAGCGCCTCCTGATGTAGGATGCAGTGAAAACTTAGGATGGGTCTCCTTTCATGTTCACGAAGAGGCGCTACGAATCCTCTGTTTTTCCCCACCATGCACGGAGCACTATCAGTACATACTGAAATAAGTTTATGCATCGGTAGATTTTTTTCTTTAGCGAACTCAGTGAAAGACCTGAATAAGTCCTCCCCTCTTGTTGTCTCTTTCATAGGCAAAACAGCAAGTCTTTCCTCACATAGTGTGTCACTGACAGCATACCTTGCAATCACACTGAACTGGCTTACGTCTGTTGACTCATCCAAAGCAAGAGAAAAGAATGGTGCTGCATTTATGTCCTTCACTTGTGTTGCCTCAATTTGATTTGCCATCATGATGGTACGATCGTGAACATGAACAGTTCTTGCTTACAGAGGCATGTCTTTTATTCGTTTGTCTTGTCTTTATCCGAAAAGTCGTCAAAAAGTTCATTGGCTACATCAAGCATGAATGTTTTGGCATACTTCCCATCTGTGAATGGCTTTCCGTTTCTCACAATTGCTAAAGCACCAGCAAAGCTAGCCAAATTCCAGTCACCTTGTTGGGTCCAAACACGGAGTTGCTGCTGACTAGCTTGCACTCTGCACAGTAGCTCTTGACATGCTTTCTTCCTGTTGTCCCCCACTGGATATTTTGATGCAAATGTAGTATGACGTGTGTCGAAGTGTTGCTTTATATTTGACTGTTTCATCGATGCAATTTTATCATTGCATATTAGACACACTGCAGAACCTGCTCTCTCCACAAAGGCGCATTCCTCTGTCCATTCCTGCTGAAAAGTACAATACTCCTCATCCTTTTTTCTTTTAGCCATCTTCTTCATCAAAAGCGTTTCTGCAATTAGCTTGCTGACTACTTGATTAAAAGGAGGGAAGTTTACTCTCTGACCTCACAATGACCCGTGTACGTTATGCATTATCCAATAAAAATTTGGTGTTGTCCCGGAGGACAGCTGTGATTGGCTCCAGCCACCCGCAACCATGAACATGAGCGGTAGGAAATGAATGAATTGTAATACATGAGAATGTTTTATATTTTTAACGTTATTATTTTTTTTATTAAAGATTTGTCTGTGAGCCAGATACAGCCATCAAAAGAGCTACATCTGGCTCGCGAGCCATAGGTTCGCGACCCCTGCTATAGAATAAAGCAGACCTGGGGCTTTGCTTTTGCTCTGGCTTGCCATCAGCTTGCAGAGGCTTCCTGATCCCATCCTTTTTTTCTCTTTGAGTCTATTTCTTCATTCCCCACCGTTCTCACTCAGGACCTGGACAATTACTAGCTGTGCTGGTTTGTGGCACTTCTCTCTCTTTCTCTCTCTCCCCTTCCTACAGCCATGGTTTGATTGGTTTAAGTGAGCTGGTCTCCAGCACTGAGGATGGCTCCATGGCCTCCACTTCAAGCACTAGAATGGCTCCGGTTGCTGAGCAACAGATCAAAGGCCCCAGATGGACAGAGCATCGTCCCCTAGTGGGCTTTCCAGGTAGATCCTGGTCAGGGCCCATGCAGGGGGGTGTCTCTCCACCTCTACTTCTCTAAAATAAATAAAAAATGAAAAAAATAATTTTTAAATTGAAAAAAAAAGTTTTTAAAAAGGAAACCATTCTTTTTTTAAAAATGAAAAAAATCCAATCCACATATAAGTAGTCCCGTGTAGTTTAAAGCTGTCTTGTTCAAGGGTCAACTGTATATTATAAACATAGAGGTCCCAAATTTGCAGCTAGCACAGTGCCAGACACAAAGTAGAATTCAGTAAATGATTATTATATTGATTTTCATTCCCTACACAGGTGTGAAAGAAATATAATTTATAAGTGAAAACAGAAAAATGTTTCCATTATCTTGGTCTAGTACTCAGATTCTACAAACAATATTAAGAAAGAAAAGCTAAAAAAACAGCACAAGGGCCTGACCTGTGGTGGCGCAGTGGGATGGGGCATCAACCTGGAACGCTGAGGTTGCCGGTTCAAAACCTTGGGATTGCCTGGTCAAGGCACATATTGGAGTTGATGCTTCCTGCTCCTCCCCTTTTTTTTTCTCTCTCTCTCTCTCTCTCCCCCCCCTCTAAAAATCAATCAATCAATAAATAAATAAATAAACCCAGCACAAGGTACATACAGGAAATTACTGAATAATTGTTTAAAATGGTGAAACACTAGAAACAACTTAAATATTCATAGAGAATTAATTTTTTTAAGTGAGGGGAGGGGAGATAGAGAGACAGACTCCCATATGTGCCCCAACCAGGATCCACTGGCAACCCCTACCTGGGGCCAATGCTCGACCCAGCTATTCTCAGTGCCTAAGGCTGATGCTTGGACCAACGAGCTATCCTTAGCTCCTGGGGCTTACACCGGAACCAACTGAGCCACTGGTTGCGGGAGGAGAAGAGGGAAAGAAGGGGGAGAGGAAGAGTAGGAGGAGAGAGAGGGGGACAGGAGCAGATGGTCACTTCCTATGTGTACCCTAACCAGGAATGGAACCTGGACATTCATATGCCAGGTTGACACTCTACTCACTGAACCAGCCAGTGAGGGCCAGGAATTAGGTATTAAACCAATACCCTGTCAAACTCAGTCAGAATCCTGATTTCAGGTCATGCTGAATAAAACAAAGTGACTCCCACCTTAGACCAACTTCGTAATCTAGAAAATTAAATAAAGGAAATCTTCTAGAATGTAGAGTGGAAAAAGAGGTGAAATTTTTGAGAATAAATTTAAAAGACATGGAGGTTAGAGCCAAAAGGTCAAAATTTCTTAGTAAGCATACCTGAAGAAACCAGAGCAGCAACAGAGGGAGAAAAGGAAATAAATAAGCAAATAAAAATGATAAGCTGTAAAAATTGCCCTAAACCAAAGATAAAAAAAGGGGCCTAATAAACGATCCATAAGAAATGGGCAGGAATGGAAAAGAGATGTGAAGCAGTAGACCATAAGGTAAGAGGAGTGCAACTAAAGTTACTACATTGCTCACAAAAATTAGGGGAGCAGGGAACGTACAGATATTCCAGTACTTTCAGCCTTTTGTAGAGTGCATTTTCACCAATGAAATAAAAGTTGATTTTGTATCTCATTTGCATAATTGAACAACTTTCTTTGACTTGTCATTTGCTTTTCTGATGTTTTTGTTTAATAAAAAATTACTTTTTTATGACTTCATATTCATTTTTAAATATCCCCTAATTTTTGTGACCAGTATAAATGCCACTTTTTAACTTTTAAAATTCAAATTGTGTACATGTCAACTATACAAAAAAATAATCTGTAAAAGACTGAAAACAAAGCCAAATAATTTTTTAAACCTGTATTTTCTAGACAGACTAGTGAAATTTCAGAATGCATGCATAAAGTGAAAAATCCTAAAACATGACAGAGAAGTAAACAATCTTCTAATAAAATAAAAACAGAAGACATGAAACAATATTTTTGGGTTTTGAGGAAAAAATTCTTAATCTATAATTCTATATTCAGCCAAACTATAAATCAAGAATGAGGACAAAATACATTATCAGACACACAAAAATTCAGAAAATCTACACATCCTATATGAAAAAACTACTCAAAAAAAATGCCCTCAACTAAACAAAAAAATAAAAAAGGAATCCAACAAACCATACATGGTATACTAAGAAATACTATTAGCTGAGTATGACCCAGAAGACTTCAAGAAGGGGCGAAATAAAATAAGAAAATCTATTAGGCCTTAATACCTAAATTATTTCAAGAAGTACTTACTTAATACACAAGATTACAATTCATTCTCTATGGGTCTCAATACACTAATTCATTCAGCAATGAATAAATCTCATAATAATAATATTCTCAGGCTGTTGAATGGTTTCCAATGTTCACTTTTTAGAATCAAACCACAGACAAACAAGCAATAAATAGACCAGGATGCGATATTAACTATACTTTAAAAATCAGGAGATAGCCTGATCAGGCGGTGGTGCAGTGGATAGAGCGTCGGACTGGGACGCTGAGGACCCAGGTTCGAGACCCCAAGGTCGCCAGCTTGAGTTCGATCTCATCTGGTTCGAGCCTAGCTCACCAGCTTGAACTCAAGGTCGCTGGCTCAAGCAAGGGGTTACTCGGTCTGCTGAAAGCCCACGGTCAAGGCACATATGAAAAAGCAATCAATGAACAACTAAGGTGTCGCAACGAAAAACTGATGATTGATGCTTCTCATCTCCCTCCGTTCCTGTCTGTCTGTCCCTATCTATCCTTCTCTTTGACTCTCTCTCCCTGTCTCTGTAAAAGAAAAAAAAAAAAATCAGGAGATAGAGAAAAAAAAGAGTAAGAGAAATGTGTTGCCATCCTTAACATTCGTATCAGGAAAATCACATATACTATCTTGAGAAATCAAGAAAAAGAAATTTAAGTTTATACTTAAGTCATAAAAGTATTCGCCATAAAAAGTTAAAGAATAACAAAGGTAATAAATTTCAAAGTTGAGACGGGCAAAGGGGAAAATAGGAGTTACTGAGACTTCACAAAATTGTTTAGCTTTTCTTTTTTTTTTTAAATTTTTTTTTTTTTTTTTTTTTTTTTTCCATTTTTCTGAAGCTGGAAACGGGGAGAGACAGTCAGACAGACTCCCGCATGCGCCCGGCCGGGATCCACCCGGCACGCCCACCATGGGGCGACGCTCTGCCCACCAGGGGGCGATGCTCTGCCCATCCTGGGCGTCGCCATATTGCGACCAGAGCCACTCTAGCGCCTGGGGCAGAGGCCACAGAGCCATCCCCAGCGCCGGGGCCATCTTTGCTCCAATGGAGCCTTGGCTGCGGGAGGGGAAGAGAGAGACAGAGAGGAAAGTGCGGCGGAGGGGTGGAGAAGCAAATGGGCGCTTCTCCTGTGTGCCCTGGCCGGGAATCGAACCCGGGTCCTCCGCACGCTAGGCCGACGCTCTACCGCTGTGTTTAGCTTTTCTAATGGAAAGTCAACAGAAACAGTCTAAAAGTTGATAAATCAAGAAACAGAATTATATGTGTATCAATTAAAGTTATAATGGTAAGCACCAGCAAAACTAATACAGAAACAGTTAACACTAGTTTCACCTGAGAAGTGAAGAGAGCTTGGAAGTGAGTGGACAATAAAAAAGCTTTTACTGCTAGACCAGTGGTGGCGCAGTGGACAGAGCTTCGACCTGGGATGCTGAGGTCCCAGGTTGGAAACCCCACGGTTGCCAGCAGAAGCCTGAGCTCACGTGGCTCAATCACAGGCTTCCCTGCTTGAGCATGAGATCATCAACATGATCCCAAGGTCACTGGCTTGAAGCCCAAGGTCTCTGGCTTGAGCAAGGGGTCACTAGCAAGGCTTGAACCCCCAGTTCAAGGCATGTAGGAG
Organism: Saccopteryx leptura; assembly: GCF_036850995.1. Lineage (NCBI taxonomy): Eukaryota > Metazoa > Chordata > Mammalia > Chiroptera > Emballonuridae > Saccopteryx > Saccopteryx leptura. The sequence continues at coordinate 51,948,929 of NC_089505.1, read as the reverse complement.
AAGCAATCAATGAATAACTAAAAGTGACACAACTATGACGATGCTTCTCATTCTCTTCCTTCCTGTCTCTCAAAAAATAAAAAATAAAAAGGCTTTTACTTTTTCTTCTATGTACAATTGGTCAGGCATGACAAAATTTAATAGCATAAAAATATTTCCAGCCCTGGACGGATAGCTTAGTTACTTAGAGCATCATCCTGAAGCACAGAAGGCTGCCAGTTCAATCCTTGGTCAGGGCACACACAGGAACAGATCAATGTTCCTGTCTATCTCTGGATCTCTCCCTGCCTCTAAACTCAACAAAATAAACAGCCTGACCAGGCAGTGGCACAATGGATAGAGCATCAATCAGACTGGGATGCAGAAGACCCAGGTTCAAAACTCCAAGGTCTCCAGCTTGAGTTGAGCGTGGGCTCAATTTGGTTTGAGCAAGGCTCACCGGCTTGAGCCCAAGGTCACTGGCTTGAGCAAGGGGTCACTTGCTCTGCTAAACCCACCCACCCCCACCGTCAAGGTACATATGAGAAAGCAATCAATGAACAACTAAAGAGCCTGGACGAAAAAAAAATGAAAAATAAATAAATAAAGAGCCTCGACGAAGAATTGATGCTTCTCATCTCTCTCCCTTTCTATCTGTCTCTATCTGTCCCTCTCTCTGTCTCTGTCTCTTTTTTTTTTTTTTTTTTTTCATTTTTCTGAAGCTGGAAACAGGGAGAGACAGTCAGACAGACTCCCGCATGCGCCCGGCCGGGATCCACCCGGCACGCCCACCATGGGGCGATGCTCTGCCCACCAGGGGGGGCGATGCTCTGCCCATCCTGGGCGTCGCCATGTTGCGACCAGAGCCACTCTAGCGCCTGAGGCAGAGGCCACAGAGCCATCCCCAGCGCCCGGGCCATCTTTGCTCCAATGGAGCCTCGGCTGCGGGAGGGGAAGAGAGAGACAGAGAGGAAAGCGCGGCGGAGGGGTGGAGAAGCAAACGGGCGCTTCTCCTATGTGCCCTGGCCAGGAATCCAACCCGGGTCCTCCGCACGCTAGGCCGACGCTCTACCGCTGAGCCAACCGGCCAGGGCTGTCTCTGTCTCTTTACAAAAAAATAAACATTAAAAATATTTTTCCAGTTTGATACAAATATACTATAAAAAATTTTTTTAATTGCTGAGAAATTAGTTAATAGAATTCTGGTTTACTAAGTCACATAAGCTCACATTATGCGCCCTGATAACTTTTCAGAAGGAAGGTCATTATTTTTTTTTAATTTGCATCTAAAGCCAAAAAACAGGATTCACTCAGTGTTGAAGTCATCCTTAAAATGAAACTATAATAATTACATTGCAAAAGAAAAGAAGAAACTAACTTTTGTAAAAAGTAACATACTTTGTGCCTCAAACTCCTTAGGTGACCTTATTTAATAACGAAAATGATAACTTTCCTACAAAAAGAGGCAATTAACCCAGGCATGAGGCCAAAATTTTGCCTTAATTTTCCAACAGCCATAGACTTACTTCTCTGTCCAAATGTAAATATCTACAAATATCTGCAAAACATTTGGCCATGACAGGGCTTTGGTCTCTGGTCACAGAACAAAACAAGGGTAACTGGCCCACTTGGTAATTAAATCCATCTCCTAATTACATTCAGCTTGGTAACTGAGATCATCAATAATAAAGACTAGCTGAAATAATATTTTGAAATAGAAAATACACAACAGACCGGACCTGTGGTGGCACAGTGGATAAAGCACTGACCTGGAATGCTGAGGTCGCCGGTTTGAAACCCTGGGCTTGCCTGGTCAATGCACATACAAGAAGCAACTATGAGTTGATGCTTCCTGCTTCTCCCTGCACCCTACCTTTCTCTCTTTCTGCTCTAATATCAATAAAAAAAATCTTCAAACAAACAAAATCATTTCATTTAAAGAAAGAAAGAAAATACACAACAGATTTGAAGCCTGTGCTTTTCCTGTAAAAAGATTTCATATATTAAAAATTAAAAACATTTAAAAAAAACAAATTATTGAGGACTTCACAGGTTTTTATTCATCTTGGAGCCATTACTGACTTCTGGCTAAGAACTCAAACCCTCAATAAAAACTACTACAGTACATTTGTATCCTGAATTACATCCTGCCGTGTCTCTTGAGACTCTCTTTTATCCTGTACAATGCATGCTCAAAACAGCTACTACAGGAACTGTTAGACTAACAGCTATTTATAAATGGTGAAAAATCTTTAAATAGCGTTGTTAGCTATTCTTTATGGTTGTAGACCTAAAAAACTACCCGTTTTTTAAAGCATAGTCATGCTAGCACTTCAAATACTTAAATGCTCTCTGAAAAACAAGTGTCTTGTTACTTTCTTTTGGAATCCAAAACAGCACTAACATTACAGATCACAACATGACAAGATAAGGAACAAGCTGATCTTTAAAAACACATTAGCCAAATACTCTGACTCTAATCGTTTACCATCAAGAAAATTTCTAATGAATTGCCTATGTCTTCTACATTGTCTAACCTTCACTGAGCTACTTGAGCATTTTGCAAAAATAATACATATTTTAACATCACATGTTAATTTTTTATTCAGCATATTCAGTTCAAAAATATAGTACACAAAAGTAAAATTCTTAATTCATCAAAAACCTTCCCGGCCCTGGCCAGTTGGCTCAGCGGTAGAGCGTCGGCCTGGCGTGCGGGGCACCCGGGTTCGATTCCCAGCCAGGGCACATAGGAGAAGCGCCCATTTGCTTCTCCACCCCCACCCCCTCCTTCCTCTCTGTCTCTCTCTTCCCCTCCCGCAGCCAAGGCTCCATTGGAGCTAGGATGGCCTGGGCGCTGGGGATGGCTCCTTGGCCTCTGCCCCAGGCGCTGGAGTGGCTCTGGTCGCGGCAGAGCATCGCCCCCTGGTGGGCGTGCCAGGTGGATCCCGGTCGGGCGCATGCGGGAGTCTGTCTGACTGTCTCTCCCCGTTTCCAGCTTCAGAAAAATACAAAAAAAAAAACAAAAAAAACCTTCCCATAGGTCTACATTTTTCTAAAACTCAGAGACATACCTTTCCCATGCTGCTAGCTAAACCAGTAACTCCTACTTCCTATAGGAAACTACTGGTTTAGAACTCATATTTATGTATTGATAATTATTTTAGAAGCCGTAATATTTCTTTCTTATTCTCAGCTCCCTGTCTCTAGTCTTTAGAAATTTATATTTTGTGCAGCACCATATTAATAAATCATTTCAAGCCACTACTTCCAAAGGTAAGCAGCTTCTAGGAATTTAATTTACGGCTATACTAATATGCACAAATACTGTACTTACTAGGATATTCACTGCAGTGTTAGTAGCAAAAGACTGGAGATGGCCTAAATGTTCGAGAGGGATAAATTCAATAAAATACAATAAAACTACTAAGAAGAACTAGGCATCTCAGTACATAAGATATGTAATTATCTTCAAGTAATGTGTAAGGTTAAATATATAGAGAAGAAAGTGTACTACCATTTATCATTAAACACACAGCTCCCAAGAAAATCTCTATAAAAAGGAAAACCAAGAATAGTTGCTTATAGAAAGAAATAAGGGTGGCTGGCAAAAGGAAAGCTGATATTACATTATATATCTTTTTATGCACATGCACTTATCAACTAAATACACTTTTTTTTTTCAAACACTTTCTGGAAAAAGTAATCAAACATCCTTGATTCTGTTCACAAATTGAGTTTTTCAGTTTCAATATTGGTTTGCTTTGTCAAACTTTTTTCACCTCAAAATTTCACCTATAACTTGAAAGAAAAGACAGGAGCATCTTTATCTTTCCCATTTCATTTCTCCACACTATCAATTATATGTTTTTATTAATAGGTCATGTCATGAATTAGTTATAAATGTGTTGCTAAGCTACATATTCTAAAAACTCTAAACCTGTGCAGTCCATTATTATAACTACTAGCCAGTTTCTCAGGCACACTAATCATGTTTCTTGAGCCATATGTGGCTAGTGGCTACCATACTGGATAGCACAAGTGTGTTTCCATCACTGCAGAAAGTTGTACATAACATCACTGCCCTGGTCTAAGGCTTGGCAAACTAGAGCCAGTGTGGCCAAATCCCGCCCACCACCTGTTTTTGAAAATAAAGTTCTATTTATAAAACACAGCTATTCTAATTTGTTCATTTACAGAATGTCTGTGGATACTTTGGCACTACAACAGCAGATTCAATTGCAACACAGACAGCATGGCCCACAAAACCTAAAATATGTAGTATCTGCCTCCTTACAGAAAATGTTTGTCAACTACTGCTCAATTTCATTGAAAAGAACATTTCCCTTGGGCCTTAAAAATAAAGTTTTGAAAGCTTGCATTGCATAAATGAAGAACCAATTAAACATAAACCAGTGTCTACTTGATTTACTAAGTGCTAAAGATACTTAATTTTTTACATTTTATTTATTCATTTTTTTAGAGAAATGAGACACAGAGAAAGAGACAGAGAGAGGAAAGAGATAGAAAGAACAGAGGGAGGAGCAGGAAGCATCAACTCCCATATGTGCCTTGACCAGGCAAGCCTAGGGTTTCAAACCGGCGACCTCAGCATTCCAGGTCAACGCTTTTACCCACTGCACCACCACCAAGTCAGGCAAGATACTTAAATTTTTTAACAAATTCATATCAAAAAAAATCCTAAAACGTTTGAATGCTGACATTTCTAAGCATCTCTATAAAATAGGTAGTAAAAACATGGAAGATAGGTAACTACAGTCTAGAAATTTTAAGAGGTAGCCTAAAAGACAAAAAAAAATGCTTAATAATTAAAAAAAAAAATGTTTAGCTTGACCAGATGGTGGCGCAGTGGATAAAGTGTCAGACTGGGATGCAGAAGACCCAGGTTCGAGACCCATAGGTCACCAGCTTGAGCGTGGGCTCATCTGGTTTGAGCACAGCTTCACCAGCTTAGACCCAAGGTCGCTGGCTTGAGCAAGGGGTTACTGGGTCTGCTTAAGGCCCATGGTCAAGGCACATATGAGAAAGCAATCAATGAACAACTAAGGTGTCGCAATGCGCAAGGAAAAACTAATGATTGATGCTTCTCATCTCTCCATTCCTGTCTATCCCTGTCTATCCCTCTCTCTTTCTCTGTAAAAAAAAAGTTTAATCAAGCTATTAAAATAAATGTTTCAACTGTATTGAAAAGCACCATATAATTCCTTACAAAAAATTTTACACTAGACTTACTGCTACAGAAATATTAATATTTATATTTAACCACTTATCTCATGCAATATGACTATATTTCAGGCTTTCAAAACAATAACTAAAAATGTCAGTGAAGCATGTTTACCAATTTAGGACTTTTTTAAAATACAAATTTTGAGTGTGCATTATATGCCCAACCCTGTACAAGGCAATGTCTCTTATCTGTGATTATTTTCCATAATAGTTTAAGGGGCAGATTAATATCACAGTAATATTATACACATAAGAACACAGCTAATGAGTATACTGGGCAAATAAGGGAAGGCTTCTAGAAGAAAAGCTATTTGAATTGGGTATTGAAGTATAAGCAGGAGTTTGCCAGTCTATGAAAGTGAGGAGAGGGAGGAAAGGCAGAGCACCACCATTCTAATTTGAATGTAGAAAAAATGAGACATGAAAAGAACTTACCAAGGTCTTAAAAGATGAGTAGTTCAATGCTACAGAAGCATATGACTTGAACACAGCAGAAAAAAGGAGGGAGTTTATAGTAGGTGTAAAGACTAACTTAGAATCTAAATGCAAATACCTTTTACATGCTAAACTAAAGAATTAAGATCCATGTGACTGTTTGAACCTCAGAGAATGTACCGTTTTTGCAATAAGAGATATTACATGATTTATTTCATTTTGTAGGAAAATGACATCAAAAGCAACTTTGACGTTGGACAACAGTGAGAAAAGACTAATGGCAGAGACCAATCAGCTACTGTGCAAATCAGAAGACAGCCAAAAGTAATGACAGATGAAGAGAAGCAGCTACATGTGGTAGAATCCATACATCAGCACATCTACTGTTTTAAAATGTCCCTCTTATGTGATTATTTTCCTTTTTCCATATTTTTTGGTTACATGTATGATCTGCATGAAAAATGTTCATACAATAAAACTGTCAAAACTGAAGGCCTTTGTTTTTCCTCCCATAGTATTAAGATGAAAAACACATTAGAAATGCAATTAACTCAGAGTCAAGAGATCTGGATTTCAGGATTGTCTTTGCTGTGAGACTGTCGGCATGACAATTCTAAAAGCTTTGGTTTTCTCATTTGAAAAAAGAGGAAATTAGACTAGATGATCCAAAATTCTTGAAAATTCTAAAATGCTATAATCATACATCTTTAATTTCAGGAGGTCTTTAAAAACTGCAAGTACAATCATCTCTTTAACAATGAACCAAATTGAAAAATCTTTCAAAAATAGGCAAACACTATTATATCTATTATTTACCGACTACATTTATTTGTACAAGATTCATGACACACATTAGGGTACAGTCATCAACTACTCGTCTGAAACCCTAAGGCAAAACTGAAACTCTGTAACAAGTCTGTCAGCCATTTCAATTTCAACTACTAAGGATCTTTCAAAAACATCTCCAAAAAGGAGCATTCTTTTATTGCAGTGGTTCAAAAGACTAAATGAATGTCTGCAAAGTTGAATAGTAGTATTGTTGGGTACAGGTTTTCAGACATAACACTATCCTATGGAATCATGTTTGTCTGAACCTCTTACTGACAAAGAGCTTTTTAACAAATATTCCTTTATCAATCAAAACAGTGTTTCAAACTTGAGAAATATAGTCTCAAGATTTGTAAGCATGAACTAATGTGTGACTTTTTACTAATGTTGAAAGAAAAACTGTATTACAAATTCCTCTCATACAAAAAAGTTAGAAATATCCTGAACTTGTTTCTCTTCAAGAATAACTTTTAGGCTTGACCTGTGGTGGCGCAGTGGATAAAGCATCAACCTGGAACGCTGAGATCGCTGGTTCGAAACCCTGCCTTTTCTGGTCAAGGCACATATGGAAGTTGATGCTTCCTGCTCCTCCCCCCTTTCTCTCTCTCTCTCTCTCTCACTCTCTCTCCTCTCTAAAATGAATAAATTAAAAAAATAAAAATAAAAAAATAACTTAAAGCCTGATTTTTAAAAATAAAATAGTTGGATCAAAAGACTCTCTTCCTTCAAAACAAAAAGACAATAAAATTTAAAGGTGAAAAACCCAGATGTATTTTCCAGACTGTTCTAAATTTATGTAGAATTAAAATTATATATATTTTTTTAATTCTAGCCCTGGCCAGTTGGCTCAGTGGTAGAGCGTTGGCCTGGCGTGCAGAAGTCCCAGGTTCGATTCCCAGCCAGGACACACAGGAGAAACGCCCATCTGCTTCTCCACCCCTCCCCCTCTCCCTCCTCTCTGTCTCTCTCTTCCCCTCCCGCAGCCGAGGCTCCATTGGAGCAAAGATGGCCCGGGCGCTGGGGATGGCTCCTCCTTGGCCTCTGCCCCAGGCGCTAGAGTGGCTCTGGTAGCAACAGAGCATCGCCCCCTGGTGGGCAGAGCGTCGCCCCCTGGTGGGCGTGCCGGGTGGATCCTGGTAGGGCGCATGCGGGAGTCTGACTGTCTCTCCCCGTTTCCAGCTTCAGAAAAATAGATTTAAAAATTCTAAAATTTTGTAAATTATAATATTAAACTATAAGCAGAGTCTTTTCTAATGACATTATATTACTTCTTCCAGTGTTTCTTCTAAAGACTAAACAATTTCTTGGTTATATAGTATACTATAATACTATACACATACATTAGAATAATTTCTCTTTAAGGTACCCGTGTGATTTTTCTGCTCCCTAAAATAAAATTATACACTTTTCTGAGTTAACTAAAATAAATCATGTTAAAAGCTAAACTGTAATTTACCATGATCAGAGTGTAAAATCCTTTACTAAGCAAATCCATATTACAGTTTAGAACCATCACTAAACATTTTTTCTTTCAAATTGCTGGTATCAATGAACATCAAACCAATCCTACTACAAACCACAACAAGAGTTGTGGGTGTTTAGCCTCAAATCTCAACGAGACCCTTGGTCCAAAGGAAAAAACCTTTACTTAGACTTTTCTTACAAGTAATGCAGTGATTAAAACCTAATACTTTCACATCCTTCAAGTTTTGTTTAAACTACAATATTTTAGAGATAGACAAACTGATCTTTACTAAACAATCTTCATTAATTCTAATAAAATAAATTTCACTCAAGAAGAAAGTATATTCAAATCAAAAACTTTATTAGAGGGGAAAATATTTTAAAAGAACAAATAGGAGCAGAAATTAAATTACCTAGTTTTTGTTGTAGCCTGTACTATTCAAATACAATTCAAAACCAGAATTTTTAATTTTTCTCAAAAGTCACCCACTATTTTAACAAAAAAATTCAAAATAAATATTTAAAATTCCAGATGAAGTATATTACAAAGTCAGCATGAGGAGTATGAAAAACAGCACATCTGATTTGTTTTGTTATGCCAATGTCCAATTAGATGTGCTTTCCCCAAATTTACCTGAATTAAGAGTCCCACAGGAACACCAGTATAACAAGTAGAACGGATAATCCAAAAACAAAATATAAGTTAATTATAGTTCCTCAAATTCTAAGATATTCCTTGAAGGACACCTGGCAATTAACTAAAAGAATTATGAAAGAAAGTTTATAAACTGAATACTATGAGGCCGCTTCAGTTATTACAGAAAAAAAATATTTACAATTTTATAGTACCTCTTAATTTTCACGTTTTCTGATAAAGCAATTTATGAAGTGTGCTTTTTCATTCCCTGTGTGAAATTAGCACACACGTACACACTACCTACTTTGGTCCTCGAGTTCATAGATCAACCATATCAATTACAACAGGGTGCGCAGAACGGTAAGCAGCACTTTAAAGTTTCTAATGTCATTGTGACTGACATTCAGTTTATTCAGAAATGTTCCGCCAGGATCCCAAAAACTCTTCCATAAAGTTTAACAATCTTTAAAGTCTAAGAGAGACAAGCAAATGTTCCTAAGCGCCCTCACACTGGGGGAGGGGAATTCCTGTCAAAATGGGCAGTGAGGTGACGACTGGCAGGGAGCTGGTTCCACCTGCCCCGCAGTGCAAGCCCGAAAACCCTCCCGGACGAAGGAGAGGTGTTCTCAACACATTCATTGCCCAGCTCGCCTAGTCTTAAGTGAACAATCAGTAAGGGATTCCTAAGGGGTTCCTCTTGTTCTCAACTCCCTAGATAACAAAGGTTCGGGCCCAGATCTGTGTCGCTCCGCATTCCATTCTGGACATTCTAGATGCTCGATAAAACCCAGCATGCAGTCATCTGGCAAAGGATGGAATGGAGGACGTAAGAAGACCCAGGTGGGCGGAACTGAGTTACCAGAGAATTAGACAAACTCAACATTCTGCGAGCAAAACGCAGTTCATCTCTCCGGAGGTACTACATTCGAAGGAAGGTGCGGGACTCAGAATGTGAGAAAGCGGAATCGCCGAGTACAGACAGGGACGCGAGGGACTGCGCGGAGGGGCCAAAGGACTGGCCGGCGCCCGGGGCAGAGGTGCCCGGGGGTCAGACCCGAGAGTCTGTCTGGGACGCCGGCGCTCGACCGCCCGACGGGCTCCCCGGCGAGGTTTCAAACCGCCGCCCCCGGGAGGCGCTCAGCCGATTGGAAGTTCACCACGACCGTCACCAGCCCAGGGCCGGAGCCGCAACTCCTCGGCGGAGCTCTCCCAGCCCTCCGTGTCTCCACAGGAGACCAGACCCCACAAACTCCACCTCCAAACCAAGTCCCAACTTGCGTCCACCAGCTCCACACACGCGGAGAGCTCCCTCCCGGCCGGGACCGGCGCCCCTGGACTAAGCTGCGCTGCGAGAGTTCGAGGGGACGACCGGGCGGCGCGGGGCACAGGCAGAACCCACATTCCTCAGAGTCCGCCCCGGACACGGCTCCGCGACCCCTCCGCCTCGCCCCTCGGGCACGGCCCGGCCGGGCTCCGACCCACCCATCCCGCGCAGTGGCGGGCAGGGCGAGGACCCAAGCAAGCCTACTCCCGCGCCCCTGCTCTTACCCATCTTTCCGCCTCGCCTTGTAGACGTGCCCGTAGGTGCCGCGTCCCACTTTGCACCCTTCGTACTCAAACAAATCCTCCACCCGCTCCCGCTCCGCCGCCAGCTTCGCCTTGAAATCATAATCCATTGTCTGCTTCCCCCATAGAGGCACCGGGACGCGGGGGCCGCTGCTCAGTCCCTCCTCCTACTCCCCCCGCGACCGACGCTCCACTTCTTCAACAGCCGCCTGTCGGGCGCGCGCGCACGCGCGCCACCCGCCACCCCGCGATCCGCCTTCAGCAAAGGACTCCTCGGCGGTCGCGGCAGCCACCTCCTCCACCACGTCCTCGTCCTGATCCTCCTCCTCCGCCTCCTCGGCGGCGGCGGCGGCAGCGGCGGCGACGGCTCCTGCAGACAACTCAGTCCCGCCTCCCCCCTTCATTTCCTTGTTTTGGAACCTGGTGGGCCGCGCCGCGGCTTCCTCGAGCTCATTAACAAACCAACCCTCCCGCCAGGAGGTTGCGAAGGCTCTTGGGAAATGTAGTTCCAAAGGCCCCAAGAGCTCTTGAGTTTTAGAAGTAAAAGAAATACAGCTCCCAGGTTGCCTTGAGTCGCTACTGTCTCGCCCCGCGAGGCAGGCACGCCTGCGCACTGAGGCCATCCCGCCCCCTCAGGTAACGCTGGTCTGGCAGTTCCTGTGAAGGTAGAGAGCGGGAAGTTGCAGGTCTTTCTGCAAGATTGTGGGAGCTGATGGAAAGAAGGCCCTAGTTCTGGTATGAGGAACAGACTTCACTTTAACTGTCCGCGGGCAAGGAGAGTGGAAAGTACTTAACAAACACCTACTCAGGAGTTTGTTCCAGTGGTGAGAGAGGCGAGGAGTGTGGTTAGCACAGTTGTACTGCAAATTGTTTTTCGTTGCACTTGGTCCGCCTGTTGCCCCGCCCCCGTCCAACTACTCATTGGTGGAGAATAGAGAATGACGTCCTCTTTGGTACGTGGGTATCCCTCAGGCTTTGGCTTTATCGCTCTCGATTGATAATTGAATGTGCCAAGTTCTTACTGATAGGTTAGTCTTTTTTTTTTTTTTTTTTTTTTTTTTGATGTTGCAAAAACCGTATTTCAACCGCTGAACGTTCAGCTGTTTCCTAGTTCTAGCATCGGCCTGAGAAGAAAATAAAACTTCTGAACCCTGTAACAGCTAATCATTCTTTTCGTTAGCCTTCTAGTCTTGGCCCCCTCCTAGCATTTGAAGTTTCCGTAGCCAGGCTATGTCTCAGAACGAAGTGCTTGGAGGATGCAGCGTTTTAAAAACAATCATTTGACTTGGATTGTTAAGTTTTTTTACGGTGTATGCATGCTGGTGACGTTCTCCTGGAATGTTTAAGAAGCTCCTTAATCAGGGTAAACATACCCATTCATTTCATTATTGTCTGCATAAGATGCTTGGGATACAATCTTAAACAGGATTGGTGCTAGTACGGCACTTATATACTGTACTACAGTCAGTGGCAACAAAAGGAGGGAATGGTCAAGCCTATCTGAAGTAGTAAGGGAAGTGAACAGTTACTTGCCTGATAGCTTCTGTTAAAAAAAAAAATTAGACAACTAGAAGGAGGAGGAAGGAGGATGGTTTATTTACTACAACAGTAAGTTCCCTGTGAAACTTCCTCAGAACCTGAAGTAAATAAGGAAGTTTCTGAATTTCTCTGCTAAAGATGCCATATGAAAACTGATCTTTTTTCTGTCAGGGAGCTAAAACCTATTGAAGAAATAGACATGCAAACAAAAATAAACTATGGGTACAATACACGATGGTAGCATAGGAGGACTACTAGAGGACTCGGGGTTGGCATCATAAAGGGTGTAGGCCTGAGCCAAAATTTAAAGAACCTTATTTGGAAGACAAGTGCCAAGTTGAGAGGAGGGAATTATTTCAGACAGAACTGACATGTACTATACCAATGGTCGGCAAACGGCAGCTCGCGAGCCACATGTGGCTCTTTGGCCCCTGAGTGTGGCTCTTCCACAAAATACCACATGTAGACACAAAGGACAGCTTAGGAGTACCCTAGTTAAGTTAATAACAATGTACCTACCTATATAGTTTAAGTTTAAAAAATTTGACTCAAAAGAAATTTCAATCATTGTGCTGTTGATACATGGCTCTGTTGACTGATGAGTTTGCCAGCCCCTGAACTATACCATGAAAGAACATGATATAGTCTGAGAAATGCAGCTGGTTTAAATATTGCAGATCAAGCCAGGGAAAGAAGATGGCTAAAAAGAGACTGAAGCAGAGGGCAAATTCTGAAGAGCTATATATGTCAAGAAGAAGTTTTAAATTTCATTGTTCTAGGCAATAAGCAGCCATTAAAGACTTTTGAGCTAGGAAGTAATGTAATCAGTATGTGTGTTAAAAAAAAAAAAAAAAGGCCCTGGCTGGTTGGCTCAGTGGTAGAGCGTTGGCCTGGCGTGCAGAAGTCCTGGGTTTGATTCCCAGCCAGGGCACACAGGAGAAGCGCCCATCTGCTTCTCCACCCCTCCCCCTCTCCTTCCTCTCTGTCTCTCTCTTCCCCTCCTGCAGCGAGGCTCCATTGGAGCAAAGATGGCCCGGGCGCTGGGGATAGCTCCTTGGCCTCTGCCCAGGCGCTAGAGTGGCTCTGGTCGCAACAGAGCGATGCCCCGGAGGGGCAGAGCGTCACCCCCTGGTGGGCGTGCTGGGTGGATTCCGGTCGGGCGCATGCGGGAGTCTGTCTGACTGTCTCTCCCCGTTTCCAGTTTCAGAAAAACACACACACACACCAAAAAAAAACCCTTCTGACAACAGTGTAGATTGGAGGAAAGTGAAAACAGTAAAAATGCCATTGCATAAATACTTGTAAAATACAAGATTCTGAACCATGGAGTGGCAGTGTAGATTAGGAGGAGAAGGCAGATACCAGAATTATTTATGAATCAAATTCAATAGGACCTGGTGATTAATTAAATATACGGGTGAAGAGGAAGAGAATAATCCAAAATAACTAAAATGATGAGTTTAGCTGGGACATGTTGAATGCCTGTGGGGCACCATAATAGAAATAACAAGCAGATGAATATTTTTACCTCCCAATAGGAAGTCTGGCATAAATGTATAGATTTTGAAATCATCAGTGTATAATGGTGGGGTGTGGAGATTATTTTTTGGTTGGTTGCTATTTTTAAATAGGAGTTTTTCATTTGTTAGCTTCTCAAAATATCCCTATAAGGTCTGCTGTATTATTTCACTTTTTCATATACACAAACTGAAACAGCTAGTAAATGACAGAGCCAGGGCATAATGAATATGTACTTGGAAGTAAATGAGGAATGGACAACCACCAACTTACACCATTCACAAAAATAAACTCAAAATGGATAAAACACTTAAATGTAAGTCGTGAAACCATAAGCATCTTAGAAGAAAACATAGGCAGTAAACTCTCCGACATCTCTTGCAGCAATATATTTGCTGATTTATCTCCACAAGCAAGGGAAATAAAGGACAGGATAAACAAATAGACTACAGTATATCAATCTAAAAAGCTTTTGCACAGCTAAAGACAATAGGAACAAAAAACTAAAAAAACACACAATGGGAGAACATATTCAACAATACATCTGATAAGGGGTTAATAACCAAAATTTATAAAGAACTTGTAAACCTCAACTCCAGGAAGATAAACAATCCAATCACAAAATGGGCAAAAGAAATGAATAGACACTTCTCCAAAGAGGATATACAGCTGGCCAATAGGCAGATGAAAAAATGCTCAACATTACTAATCATTAGAGCAGTGGTTCTCAAACTTTTTGAAGCCAGACGCATTTAAAATTCTACAAATAATTGTGGGCACACTATATACAAATTTCTGAGAAATATGTTATAATAATTAAGTCAACTATTAAAGAAAAAATATAAAGTCCAAGCGTGCTTCTATGGTAATTAAATGAAATAAGTACAACAAAATAAAATTTATTCTGACATTAAGAAACATTTTTGGCCGCAAGATGGTGATGGAGTAGGAGGATGTACCAACTTCCACCTCCCAGAACCAAAGGGGATTACAACTTAATTTTAAGAACAATCATCTGGAAAAACCAACTTTGGACTAAACTAACAGGACTCTTTAACCAAGGATCACTAAAGAAGCCACACTGAGACTAGTAAGAAAAGCAGAAACACGGAGATGGCTGCCCCGCTCCTGGGAGCGAATGGCAGCCTGGAGGGACTCGCACGGAAGGGAGTTTAGCAGAGAGGGGAGGGTCCTGGGCCCCAGGAACGAAGATCCAACCTGCAGCCCCAGAGCCTAGAAGAGGCGTACGGACAGTATTTAGCTTCAAAACAAGCCAGAATACTGTTTGTGAGAAAGAGACAGATTTCTCAGACCCAGATTCCTCTTGAAGGGACCACACAGAAAACCTCTTTTATAACCACTCACCCGGGGCTCTAGGGGATGAGCAGAGATGAGAGGACCAGAGTAGCAGGTACAGTGTAATCTAGGAGGCACAGGGAGAAACACTTTGAGGGACAGCCACCATAACCCCTGGGCTGAGTCACTCCTCAAATATGAAGTGAATATTTTTCCTGGAACCAGCAATACCAGCAAAGGGAAGCAGGTCACCAGCCAAACAGAAGCTCTCCTGTTGCAGTCAGAGCAGAGTCACATAGAAGAAGGGAGCTATCGGGGATACAGTATTGAGTGCTAAGGTCTGAAATACATCGCTCCCCCCACACACACACACACACACTGCGGCGTGATCAACGGAGGGTGGGCATAGGCAGGATGCAGAAGCTTGGTCCAGTCGGAGGGGGCAGAAGCCAGGGACTGGCTGAGGATGCAGCCCAGGGGGCTAGCGCAGTCCTGTCCACCAGGGTGGAAGCAGGAGCCAGCTGCGACTGAGGCCCATCACGAGCGCAGTCCCCCCCAGTGGGACCAGAGGCAGAGGGTGTCCATAGTGGCAGAAGGGGCGCATGAAAGCAGTCCAACCCGCAGCTGCGGCGGGGCGAGTGAGAGCAGTCCCACCTGCAGTCCCACCCATAGGGGCAAGGCAAAAGCCAGGGAACCGGCTGAGACCAGCAGCTGAGTACAGGAGCACAGCCACACCAGTGGGCCTGAGTCTTGGGGCCCCGTGCGTGAGTGCAGTCCCACCTGCATGGGTGGGGTGGAGGAAGGGAGTGGGACAGGGCTTGCAGCCCAAACACATGAACTCATTTCCACCCGTGGGGGTAGGCAGACACTGGGGGCCGGCCAGGGCTTGCAGCCCAGGCACACGAGCACAGACCAGCCCTCAAGAGAGATGTGAAGTCCAGGCCAACCAAGGTTTGAAGCCTGATCACGCGAACACAATCCTGCCCGTGGAGGCAAGGGGAAACCAAAATGGCCAACACAGAGGGCCAGTGCCAGCAACACCTGTGCCAGAACGCCTGAGCCAGCAGCAGAGGTGGTGGTGGGCCTGCAGATGGACAACACCTAGGGAACACAGAGGCCACAGCCATCGGACTCCTGTGGCCATACCCTTCTTATACACAGACAAAATGACAAGGCAGAGAAATGCAACCCAAATGAATCAAGAAAAATCCCTAAAAAAAGATTTGAATGAGTCAGAAATAATCAAATTACAGGATGCAGAGTTTAGAATAATGACTGTTAGGATACTCAAGGATCTTAGAGCAACAATAGATGGACAAAATCAGCGCCTAAACAAGAGATAGCTGGCATCAAAAAGGACATTGAAAACATAAAAAATAATCAGACAGAAATGACAAACACAATATCAGAATGAAGACTACACTAGAAGGAAATAAAAGCAGGTTGGATGAAGCAAAGGATTGAATCAGCGATTTAGAGAACAAGATAAGCGAAAGCAGAGAAGGAAAACAGCAAAAAGAAAAGAGTATCAAAAAGTCAAAGGAAACTTTAAGAGAGCTCTGTGACAATATGAAGAGAAACAACATCTACATAATAGGGGTTCCTGAAGGAGAAGAAAAGAACAAGGGATAGATAATCTGACTGAAGAAATCATAGCTGAAAACTTCCCTAAATTGATGCAGGAAAAACTCACACAAGTTCAAGAAGCTCAGAGAATCCCATTAAAGAGGAAGCCAAATAGACCTACACCAAAACACATCATAATTAAAATACCAATGCAAAAATATAAAGAGAGAATACTAAGAGCTGCAAGAAAAAAGCAGTCAATCACCTACAAAGGAGCCCTCATAAGGATGACATCTGACTTCTCAACAGAAACACTTGAGGCCAGAAGGGAATGGCAAGAAATATTCAAAGTAATGCAGACCAAGGACTTACAACCAAAACTTCATATCCAGCAAGTCTATCATTGAAAATTGAAGGAAAAATAAAAAGCTTCCCAGACAAAAATAAACTCAAGGAATTCATTACAACCAAACCAAAGCTTCAAGATATGTTAAGGGCTTGTTGTAAACAGAAAAAAGGAGGAGAATCTAGTAAAAAAGGAATGTAGATTTAAAGTATAAAATGGCAATAAACAACTACATATCAATAATAACTTTAAATGTAAATGGATTAAATGCTCGAATCAAAAGACATAGGGTAGCTGTGTGATAAGAAATCAGGACCCGTACATATGCTATGTACAAGAGACCCACCTCAAAAAAAAAAAAAGAAATACACATAGACTGAAAGTAAAGGGGTGGAAAATAATATATATTTCATGCAAATGGAAAAGAATAAAAAGCTGGGGAAGCAGGCCCTGGTCAGTTGGCTCAGTGGTAGAGCGTCAGCCTGGCATGCAGGAGTGCCAGGTTCGATTCCCAGCCAGGGCACACAGGAGAAGCACCCTTCTGCTCCACCCCTCCCCCTCTCCTTCCTCTCTCCTCCCCTCCTGCAGCCAAAGCTCCATTGTAGCAAAGTTGGACCGGACACTGAGGATGGCTCCATGGCCTCTGCCTCAGGCACTAGAATGGCTCTGGTTGCAGCGGAGCAACGCCCCAGATGGGCAAAGCATCGCCCCCTGGTGGGCATGCCGGGTGGATCCCGGTCGGCACATGCAGGAGTCTGTCTGACTGCCTCCCCATTTCCAGCTTCGGAAAAATACAAAAAAAAAAAAAAAAAAAAAAGCTGGGGAAATAATACTTATATCTGACAAAATAGACTTTAAAACAAAGGCTATAGTAAGGGATAAAGAAGGTCACTATATAATGATAAAAAGGAGCAATCCAACAGGAAGATTTAACCATCAATAATATAGGAGCACCTAAACATATAAAGCAGATTTTAATGGACATAAAGGGCAAGATCAACAGCAATACTGTAATAGTAGGGGATTTCAATACACCACTAACATCACTGGATAGATCCTCAAAAAAGAAAATTAACAAAGAAACAACACATCTAAAGGACACACTAGATCAACTGTACTTAAAAGATATCTTCAGAACCTTTCGCCCTAAAGCAGCAGAATATACATTCTTTTCAAGTGCTCACGGTACATTCTCTAGGATAGACCACATGTTAGGATACAAAATGCATCTTAATAAATTTAAGAAGATTGAAATCATGTCAAGCATCTTCTCAGATCACAATGGCATGAAACTAGAAATCAACTCCAATAGAAAAACTGAAAAACACTCAAACACTTGGAAACTAAATAGCATGTTATTAAATAACAAATGGGTTAACAATGAGATCAAGGAAGAAATAAAATATTTCCTTGAAACAAATGAAAATGAGCATACAACAACTCAAAATTTATGGGACACAGCAAAAGCAGTCCTAAGAGGAAAGTTCATAGCATTACAGGCATATCTTAAGAAGCTAGAAAAAGCTCAAATAAACAATTTAACCCTGCATTTAAAAGAACTAGAAAAAGAACAACAAGTAAAGCCCAGAGGAAGTAGAAGGAAGGAAATAATAAAGATCAGAATGGAAATAAATGACATAGAGCAGGGGTCCCCAAACTATGGCCCATGGGCCACATGCGGCCCCGTGAGGCTGTTTATCCGGCCCCCGCCACACTTCCGGAAGGGGCACCTCTTTCATTGGTGGTCAGTGAGAGAAGCATAGTTCCCATTGAAATACTGGTCAGTTTGTTGATTTAAATTTACTTGTTCTTTATTTTAAATATTGTATTTGTTCCTTTTGGGGGGGGGGGTTTACTTTAAAATAAGATATATGCAGTGTGCACACGGATTTGTTCATAGTTTTTTTTATAGTCCAGCCCTCCAACGGTCTGAGGGACAGTGAATTGGCCCCTGTGCAAAAATTTGGGGACCTCTGACATAGAGGCTAAAAAAACAATACTGAAGATCAATGAAACCAAGAGCTGGTTCTTTGAAAAGGTAAACAACACTGATGAACCTTTAATGAGACTAACCAAGAAAAAAAGAGAGAGGACTCAAATAAATAAAATTAGAAATGAGAGAGGAGAAGTAACAACTGACACAGCAGAAATACAAAGGATTGTAAGAAAATACTACGAAGAACTGTATGCCAAAAAATTAAACCTAGATGAAATGGACAAATTCCTTGAAACATATAATCTCTTTAAAATCAATCTGGAAGAATGAGAAACCCTAAACAGATCGATTACAACAAATGAGATCAAAACAGTTATCAAAAAACTCCCAGGCCCTGGCCGGTTGGCTCAGCGGTAGAGCGTCGGCCTAGCGTGCGGAGGACCCGGGTTCGATTCCCGGCCAGGGCCCACGGGAGAAGCGCCCATTTGCTTCTCCACCCCTCCGCCGCACTTTCCTCTCTGTCTCTCTCTTCCCCTCCCGCAGCCAAGGCTCCATTGGAGCAAAGATGGCCCGGGCGCTGGGGATGGCTCTGTGGCCTCTGCCTCAGGCACTAGAGTGGCTCTGGTCGCAACATGGCGACGCCCAGGATGGGCAGAGCATCGCCCCCTGGTGGGCAGAGCGTCGCCCCTGGTGGGCGTGCCAGGTGGATCCCGGTCAGGCGCATGCGGGAGTCTGTCTGACTGTCTCTCCCTGTTTCCAGCTTCAGAAAAAAAAAAAAAAAAACTCCCAACAAACAAAAGCCCTGGGCCACATGGCTTCAGAGGCAAATTCTACCAAATATTCAAAGAACTAACTCCTATCCTTCTCAAGCTATTTCAAAAAATTCAAGACGAGGGAAGACTTCCAAACTCCTTTTACAAAGCACACATAATTCTGACTCCAAACCAGGCAAAGACAATACAGAGAAAGAAAACTATAGGCCAATATCCCTGATGAACTTAAATGCTAAAATTCTCAACAAAATGTTAGCAAACCGGATCCAGCAATACATGAAAAAAATCATACATCATGAACAAGTGGGATTTATTCTGGGGAGGCAAGGCTGATACAGTATTCACAAATCAATCAATATGGTTCATCACATAAACCAGGGGTCTCAAACTCACGGCCCGCGGGCCGCATGCGGCCCGCCGAACAATTTTGTGCGGCCCACAGACTAATCCACGAAGTTCAAAATATTTTGGATAAAATTAAGTAAGCCTAGGGGCCTACTTGTATTTTTCATTTCTCTAGCATCCTAGCTAGATATTAGCTTAGTTAACAGCAGTTGTGATGCGAACTACAGTTTCTGGTCGTTTTGTGACACTGAGTAAACTGCATGTACGATTGTGCTTGTTGTACTGATTTTTTTTTGTTTTCAACTGCAGTGAGAAAAGTGTTGCGTAACAGTTGCCTTTTGTAGACCTAGTGCGGCCCGCCGAATGGCTGTGATCTTGCTCTGCGGCCCACATGCTGAGTTGAGTTTGAGACCCATGACAAAAACAAAAGGAAGGAGAAAAATCACATAATTATATCAATAGATGCAGAAAAAGCATTTGATAAAATCTAGCACCCATTTATGATCAAACTCTCAGCAAAGTTGGAATACAAGGAACATACCTCAACATGATAAAGTCCATCTATAACAAACCCAAAGCCAACATCATACTCAGTGGGCAAAAATTAAAAACAATCCCCTTAAGATCAGGAACAAGGCAGAGGTGCTCCCTTTCACCACTCTTGTTTCACATAGTTCTGGAAGTTGTAGGTAGACCAATCAGACAAGAAGAAATAAAAGGCATCCAAGTTGGAAAAGAAGAAATAAAACTATCACTTGCTGATGACATGATACTGTACCTAGAAAACACTAAAGTCACAGTCAAAACCCTACTGGACCTGATAAATGAATTCAGCAAGGTGGCAAGATATAAAATTAATATTGAGAAATCAGAGGCATTTTTATACATCAACAATGATCCGTCAGAAAGAGACATTAAGAAAACAATGTTCTTCACTATTGCAACAACAAAAATAAAGTACCTAGGAGTAACTTTAACCAAGGAGGTTAAAAACTTGTACTCGGGAAATTATAAAACTTTGATAAAAGTAATCAAGGAAGATACAAACAAGTGGAAGTATATACCATGTTCATGGACAGGAAGACTAAGCATCATTAAAATGTCTATATTGGCCCTGGCCAGTTGGCTCAGTGGTAGAGCGTCGGCCTGGCGTGCAGGAGTCCTGGGTTTGATTCCCAGCCAGGGCACACAGGAGAAGCGCCCATCTGCTTCTCCACCCCTCCCCCTCTCCTTCCTCTCTGTCTCTCTCTTCCCCTCCCGCAGCCGAGGCTCCATTGGAGCAAAGTTGGCCCGGGCGCTGGGGATGGCTCTATGGCCTCTGCCTCAGGCGCTAGAATGGCTCTGGTTGCAACAGAGCA
The DNA here is from genome assembly GCF_036850995.1 of Saccopteryx leptura. Classification (NCBI taxonomy): domain Eukaryota; kingdom Metazoa; phylum Chordata; class Mammalia; order Chiroptera; family Emballonuridae; genus Saccopteryx; species Saccopteryx leptura. Next base: position 51,928,096 of record NC_089505.1, on the reverse strand, counting down.
ACGCCCCAGATGGGCAGAGCATCGCCCCCTGGTGGGCATGCCAGGTGGATCCCAGTCGGGCGCATGCAGGAGCCTGACTGCTTCCCCATTTCCAACTTCAGAAAAATACAAATAATAATAATAATAATAATAATAATAATAAAGCAGTGGTACATATACACAATGGAATACTACATGGCCGTGAGGAAGAAGGAAATCTTACCTTTCGCGACATTGATGGACCTAAAAAATATTATGCTAAGTCAAATAAGCCAGGTAGAGAAAGAAAAACACCATATGACCTCACTCATTTGAGGAATCCAATGAACAATGTGAACTGAGCAACATAACAGACGCAGAGGCAGGATCAAAGGGTCCAGAGGGAAAACGGTCAGAGGGAAAGTAGAAGAGAAGATGGGATCAGAGAAGGGAAAGAGATTAATAAAATTATATATATAACAGCATTATAGAGAACAGGAACAGGACAGCAAATTCTGGAGGGAAGAGGAGAAGGCATTGGGGGAAGGGAGTATAGGGGGGCCGAAGGGTAATAAGGGGGTGGGGGAGATATATTGGGTGGGATACTTGAATCTATGTAAACACAAATTAAAATCATAAATAAATTTTAAAGAAAGAAACATTTTCATGTTACAATTTTTGTTATGCTTTTTAGAATTCATAAAATAGAGGTGTTAAAAATTTTAAAAACAATAAAAAAGTTATCTTTTTATATATATAGATACATTCTTAGTATGATTTAGTAAATTCGGCAGGTCCTGGTGCAAATGTGTTAAGTTTTTTCATTCTTGTGTTTATGAGAAACATGAGCCTGATGTGTCCTAGCGATTTCTTCAATGTTTGGGCATATATTTGAAATGCATGCTCTCATTTCATCATCAATACATTGAAGAATTCTTCTCTTTTTACTCTTAATTGTGTTTAGGGTAGAAAATCCTGATTCATATAAATAGGATGTTGAAAATTGTAGGAAAATGTTCTAAGCTTTTTTAGATATTGCCATATATTCATCTTTTATAGAAATCCAAAAGGCTTCAAGAGACACTTCCTTATGTTTAATTATCAATCCCAAACCCCCACCATACATATCATCTTAACTTTACACCAAACAAAGGATAGAAGAAACCTGTTTCCAGTCTTTCCGGTGAACGTGGGGGGTAGTGTATACAATCCAGCACCACAGCTTAACAGCCTTTTGCAACTACATCAGGCAAGTGAGCTGGGGGTTGGGCAGACTGTCAGCTTACAGCCAATTCCCCACACCTCTGTCCCCCAAAACTCTAAACTCCAAAAACCCTGTTGGTCTTTTGGTCCCCAACAGGCACATATTTCTCTGGAATACCATAGGGTCAAACCTTGAAATTTTCTAGGACGCACCAGTGCACCCTGGCACACACTTTGAGAACCACTGCATTAGAGCAGTGCAAATTAAAACCACACATGAGATATCACCTCACACCAACCAGAATAGTGCTCATTAACAAAACAACACACATGATAAGTGCTGGCGAGGATGTGGATAAAGGGGAACCCTCCTGCACTGCTGGTGGGAATGCAGACTGGTGTAGCCACTGTGAAAACAGTATGGAGATTCCTCCAAAAATTAAAAATGGAACTGCCTTTTGACCCAACCATCCCACTTTTAGGAATATATCCCAAGAACACCACATCAATGATTCAAAAGAAGAAATGCATCCCCATGTTTATGGCAGCATTGTTTATAATAGCCAAGATCTGGAAACAGCCCATGTTTCTGTCAGTGGACAAATGGATTAAAAAGGTGTGGTACATACACACAGTGGTAGTCAACCTGGTCCCTACTGCCCACTAGTCAGCATTCCAGCTTTCATGGTAGGTGGCAGCAGATCAACCAAAGTATAAATAAAAAGACAGATTTAACTATATAAGTTGCTTTATAAAGATTTATTCTGACAAACAACAAAAATCCGACATAAAGTACTTGGTAAGTAATTATTATTATATGCTTTAACTTGCTGTAACTCTGCTTTATAAATTTTATAAAGTAAAGTTACTTCCCTACTTTATAAATCACCATTACTTTGGAACCGGTAGGCAGTTAGAAAATTTTACTACTAACAGAGATACAAAAGAGGGCGGTAGGTATAAAAAGGTTGACTACCCCTGATATACACAATGGAATACTATGGGGCCATGAAAAATAAGGAAATCTTACCTTTTGCGACAACACAGATGGACCTGGAAACTATTATGTTAAGTGAAATAAGCCAGGCAGAGAAAGAAAAATATCATATGACCTCACTCATTCGAGGAATCCAATGGACAATATGAACTGAGGAACAAAATAGAGACAGAGGCCGAATCAAAGGGTCCAGAGGGAAAGCGTACAGAGGGAAAGGGAATGAGAGGATGGAATGAGAGCAGAAAAGCAAATCTGGAGGGAAGGGGGAAGGGCACTGCGGGGAGGGGGGTAAGGGGGATGTTGTGGGGAACATGGGGGAGGGGGAATGCATTCAGGGGAACACTAGAATCCATTTAAACACAATAAATTTAAAATATATAATAAAGCAATAAACCCAAAACATCCTAACAAAAAATAAAATGGACAAAGGTATTAGTACAAAATCAAATACAGTACAAGTTATGAAAAGCTTAACTAAAATAAAAAGTTGACCACACCCTGTGTTATCAGAGATATGGCAAAACAGACACTATCCTAGTTTGCTCATGGATGTATATGAAAAATATGTATCAATATATACATTAGATTTTGATCTTAGCAATATCTATTAAAATCAAAATTATATAGTAGTATCCTACAAGTATATTTTTTGTGGTGGAAGCTGTGATAGGCCTCCCAGACCCCCTTCAGGACTAAAGGACACACACCCCTGCAATGCTGGGAGTGCTACTACAGCCTTTAGCTTTCAGCCTCATTCAGGAACTGCCTTGACCAATAAGGCACCTCACCTAGATCATTCCATTTCCCTAGAGCGGCAATTTTCAACCTTTTTCATCTCCTAGCACACATAAACTATTGCTAAAATTCTACAGCACACCAAAAAGTTTTTGGGTTTTTTTTTGCTGATCTGACAAAAAATAGGTATAATTTTTATTCATCTACACCAGATTGCTATTGTTGTGTTGGCCGTTGTCATTTTTTTTTATTTGACAATCTAAGGGAAAAGAGGTTAGTGCCTCTGACTAAATAGTCAGGTATTGCATATTTTAAAAATTGTTATAGTACACCAGTTGAAAATCACTATCCTAGAGCAACCTATATCCAATGGCTGACCAATGCAGGGATAGAAAGACCCAGACCTCTCACCCCACTTCAGGACAACGCGTATGGGTCATCCTATCATCAGAATCCCTTGTGGGGTGGACTGAGGCAATCACTGAGAATGCATTGCCAACCAACTTCTCAATCCCCCCATCCTGCTTTCTTCCTTTCCCCTCCACAGGTATTAATTTCAGTTTATTATCACTCTGTAATAAACTGATTACATGTTAATCTCTTTCTCAGGGTCTGCTTCCCCCAGAGCCCAATTTGTAATATTCACCACATGGGCAAGATGATATAATTCAAGGTTATTCACTGAGCATGTTTCTGATAGGAAAGGACTAGAAAAAACAGAAATGTTCATTGGAGGGGGACTGGATAAATAAATTATGGAACATCCATGACTGAGTTATTATGCAGCCCTAAAAATAATATGAAGTCTGCCTGACCTGTGGTGGCGCAGTGGGATAAAGCGTCAACCTGGAACACTGAGGTCGCCGGTTCGAAACCTTGGGCTTGCCTGGTCAAGGCACATATGGGAGTTGATGCTTCCTGCTTCTCCCCCTTCTCTCTCTCTCTGTCTCTCTCTCTCTAAAAAATCAATAAATAAAATATTTAAAAAAAAAATATGAAGTCTATAACATATGCCTCTCAGATCTCCTTCCTGCAGGGAGGCCCCCACTGCTAAACTCTGAATTTACCACTTCAGTTGCAGTGAGGCCATATACTCCCTATGGGCTGCTCCCAGCCTGTGGTTGAACAAAGCAGGCTATTAAAGCAGATCCATTCCTGCCAAGTGTAGGATTCCTCTGCTAGGTGACTTTGGCTTAAGAACTTCCTAGATTCAGGCTGACCTGAAACTTTCTTAGAACTATGCTGTAGCCTGAGTCACTGCCTACCCAACATTCCTTCTTTCTCTCCTTCACAGGGAAGAGAATCAGATCACCATGATCTGACAGCAACTCCAGCACCCTCCATTTTCTCTCTCACAGGTATTTCCTATGATAAGATTCCTTCATGTCTAATTCCATCTTGACATCTGCTTTTCAGAGAGGAAACTATTGTAAGTATTGATAAGAAGACTTCCAAGGTGTTTTTTTGGGTTTGTTTGTTTTTTTTGTATTTTTCTGAAGTTGGAAACGGAGAGGCAGTCAGACAGACTCCCGCATGTGCCCAACCGGGATCCACCGGCATGCCCACCAGGGGGCGATGTTCTGCCCATCTGGGGCGTCGCTCTGTTACAACCAGAGCCATTCTAGTGCCTGAGGCAGAGGCCACAGAGCCATCCTCAGCGCTAGGGCAAACTTTGCTCCAATGGAGCCTCGGCTGCAGGAGGGGAAGAGAGAAACAGAGAGGAAGGAGAGGGGGAGGGGTGAAGAAGCAGATGGGTGCTTCTCTTGTGTGCACGGCCGGGAATCGAACCCGGGACTCCTGCACACCAGGCCGATGCTCTACCACTGAGCCAACCGGCCAGGGCCCCAAGATGTATTTTTTTTTCTTTTGCATTTTTCTGAAGCTGGAACGGGGAGAGACAGTCTGACAGACTCCCGCATGCACCCGACTGGGATCCACCCGGCACGCCCACCAGGGGCGAAGCTCTGCCCACCGGGGGGCGATGCTCTGCCGAGACCAGAGCCACTCTAGCGCCTGGGGCAGCGGCCAAGGAGCCATCCCCAGCGTCCGGGCCATCCCTGCTCCAATGGAGCCCCGGCTGCGGGAGAGGAAGAGAGAGAGAGAGGAAGGGGGGGGTGGAGAAGCAAATGGGCACCTCTCCTATGTGCCCTGGCCGGGAATCGAACCCGGGTCCCCCGCACGCCAGGCCGATGCTCCACCGCTGAGCCAACCGGCCAGGGCCCCAAGATGTATTTTTAAGTGAAAAAAGGCAAGAGTCAGAACAGTGTATAATACGATGTTGGGCAAATAAGTTTATAAAATCTGTATTTTCTGGTTTGCTCGCTTTTATTGTTAAAAATTGCTGCTGCCCAAGTGAAAGGGCTAATTACCTTCCTGCTTGGGAAGGGCTAATGTTATGCTAATGTTTACTGGAAGGGAGATTCTGCCCCCACTGAGAGGTGCTGGAGGATTTCTTTTTCTCTCCTCCCTGATCCCTGCCCTCCATGGGAAAAGCAGGTTTTCTGCTTTTTCATTCTCACTCTACTCACTTGCCAAAAAACCACCCTCTGAATAAGCTCTTTTCCACCTTCTGTGTAAAGCTACCTGTATTTGGATCTTGTCCTCAAGGAGCTCAATATTATAGTCCCACCATGGCAGCCCCTGGCCATACATATGATAACGTTTTATACAAAAAAAAACCAAAAAACAAAAAACAAACGCCTGACCAGGCCATGGCACAGTGGATGGGTCGTTGGACTGGGATGCAGAGAACCCAGGTTCGAAACTCCAAGGTCGCCAGCTTGAGCACAGGCTCATCTGGTTTGAACAAGGCTCACCAGCTTGAGCCCAACCAAGATCACTGGCTTAAGCAAGGGGTCATTTGGTCTGCAGTAGCCCCCTGGGTCAGGGGACATGTGAGAGAGCAATCAAACAACTAAGGTGCCTGTTGGGCAGATAAAATGTATTATGCTCACTTTGTTTAAGAGGCCGTTGCCCAGGTGATATTAATGTGTGTTGAGAATTGTTGTAGCCTGAGGCTTGGTTTTGGGATTAAGCCTTTCCCACCCTTTTTGCTGAGGGGTGGTACAATCCAATCATGCCTCAGAGAAGTGACTTTGTATTAGAGACTTCCCTATTTTGTATATTGGATTAGAGGTTGTGAAGCTACACTATAAAATAGGGGTAGAACGGGAACTTGGCGCTTGGTTCCTGAGGTTAGCATGAGAGAGCAGAGAGAGTAGAGCCAGCAGCTAAAGGAGGCCACGTGGAGGAGGCCAGGAGAAGCAGCCAAGATGGCGGAGTGCTGAGTGAGATGCCAGTTTGTGTAGAGTTTGTATCTGGGATAAGGAAGGAGATGGGGAACTGAGGAGAATAAGGTTGGTGAGCTAGAAACCTTTGATTCTAGGAAACTCGGATAAGTCAGTGGCTTTGTGAGCACTGAGTGTGACTGGGTTTTGGAGCCCAGTGTATGTTTTTACTTGCCCGCCGGGTGCAAGGTAGGATTAAAGGCTATGGCCCACCAGTTTTTGGCTCCATGGTTTCTTTACCGACTGTCCGAATCCAATGCGAACCTGCATGGGCCAGAAGGCTGCTGTGATGGTGGCCCTGGCCACGGCTACTGGCTTTACAGTGCCGCAACAGGGAATTGATGATTCTCATCTCTCTCCCTTCCTGCCTGTCTGTCCCTATCTTTCCCTCTCTCTGTCTCTGTCACACACACAAAATATTTTTTTTTCTTGTATATGCATACACTTATCTTTAGAAACAGCAAAAGAAACTGTTCAGGGAAGGGAAATAGTGTTTGAAAAGCAAGGCAGGAGGGAGAACTTATACAGTAGACCTTTTTAAATTTTGATTTGTGAAATGATGCCTTTTCAAAAGGTAAATAAATAAAATTTAAATGCAGAAAGAGTAGAAGCTTGCCTAAGAAAAGAAAGAGAAAGATAGGATTATAGCTGCCATGATCAAGATAGGTTTATAGTTTTGTGTTACTGGGTTTAATGAACTTTTCATATATTGAGGTAGAAGAATTGTGGAGAAAGAAAAGGTGAAACTATAGGAAATTTGGTACTATAATATTGAGCTCCTTCAGGACAAGATTCAAATACAGGTAGCTTTACACAGAAGGTGGAAAAGAGCTTATTCAGAGGGTGGTTTTTTGGCAAGTGAGTGGAGTGAGAATGAAAGATAACATTTACTGAAGCCTAGGTATTTTATATAAGTTAGTTAATATGATCCTTACAACCATCCTACGAGGAAGGTATGTATTATTTCCATTTTATAAATAAGAGAACTGAGGCTTCGGGAGGATAATTTACATAATGGTACAGTTAGTTAGTGGTAGGATTTAACACCAGGTCTCTAAGACAATAGAGGAAAAAGAGTACACTGCCAAGTATGGATAGCGCCATTTATCACGAGCAAATGATCCCAGCAAGACATTCCATCCTGTTTGTCATAAACTCTACTTTGTATATGTTAAAAGTACATCTGCTTTCTATTCTTTCATATTTGATTCCTATCTGTCATTAGGTCCCCCTTCTCAGTGCATGAAAGAATCACAGGGCTCATGAAATACAGAGAATGTATAATTGCCACTGCCACTGAAATGTTCATTGTCTTAGTACAGTATGTATAATAGGTGCTCCTTGCCTTTGTGTTTTCCACTCAACCAGCAAGAGTTCTCTGGCAAATCAGATTTCAGAGTTTAATACCATGTAATTTTTTGTTACTCTTCTGGGAGGCATTACAGTGGTACCTTGAGATATGAACAGACCAACATACGATTTTTTTTAAGATACCAGATGTGACTCAGTCCATATTTTTGTTCAAGATCCGAGCAAAATTCCAAGATACGAGTCATGATTTGGGAAGCTGCCGCTAGTTGACGCGTTGGTGCATGGCTCCAGTATCAGCAGTTTGATATATGAGTTGACTGACTTACAAGCTCGGTAACAGAACAAATTAAATTCGTATCTCAAGGTACCACTGTACTGTATTTAAACAGTAATTAAAAGTCTGAGAACAATAACTTTTAATAACAATAGTCTAAGCCAGGGGTCCCCAAACTTTTTACACAGGGGTCCAGTTCACTGTCCCTCAGACCATTGGAGGGCCGGACTATAAAAAAAAACTATGAACAAATCCCTATGCACACTGCACATATCTTATTTTAAAGTAAAAAAAAAAACAAAAAAAAAAAAACGGAAACAAATACAATATTTAAAATAAAGAACAAGTAAATTTAAATCAACAAACTGACCAGTATTTCAATGGGAACTATGCTCCTCTCACTGACCACCAATGAAAGAGGTGCCCCTTCCGGAAGTGCGGCGGGGGCAGATAAATGGCCTCAAGGGGCCGCATGTGGCCCGTGGGCCGTAGTTTGGGGACTTCTGGTCTAAGTTCAATGGCTATTGGGGAAACAGATTCTGGTCTTTTCAGTACAGTCAATATCAGGAAAGCTGAGGAAGAGGAATGGGAGGCAATGGAATTAAGAATTACACCTCTCTCCATATTGGATCAGGATGCAGGCTAGACTAAGGGAGAAATGCCTACTGGCTGCTGACAGGGTATATGAAGAGCTTGATACCTGTGTCAGTTTTGTTGGGCTGTATAAAAAATTTCCACAAACTGAGTGGTTTAAAACAACAGAATATATTATCTCACAATTCTGGAGGCCAGAAGTCTGAAATAAAAAATAGACAAGGTTGGTTCCTTCTAGGGTGTAGGGCCAGTAGCCATGGCCACCATCACAGCCGCCTCACCCATGCAGGTTCACATTTGATTCAGACAGGCGGTAATGAAACAACGGAGCCAATAACTGGTGGGCCAGTACCTTTAATCCTAGCATGCACCCGGCAGGCAAGTAAAAACACACACTGAGCTCCAAAACCCACTCATTCAGTGCTCACAAAGCTACTGACTTATCCGAGTTTCCTAGAATCAAAGGCTTCTACCTCACTAGCTTTATTCACCTCTGTTCCCCATCTCCTTCTCTCTGCACAAACTGGCTCTCCTTCAGCATTCTGCCATCTTGGCTACTTCTCCTCTCCTCCACGTGGCCTCTCTCTGCTCTCCTACAGCATGGGCTCCTCCTAGAACATAATCACTCTTCTGGAACAAAACGTGATCTCTCTTCCTTTTAAAACCTTTTGGCACAAAAGCCCTCCCCAACACATATTAACATAATCATGCCCATCCCAAGCAATCACCTGGGCAATGGGCTTCCACGTGGGCAGTGCCATCTTTAACAAAGTGAGCATAATATATTTTATCTGCCCAACATAGGGACTCGAAGAATTTATTCCATATCTCCCTCCTAGCTTTTGGTGGTTGCTGGTAATCGTTAACATTCCTTGCCATATATATAATAGCATAATTCCAATCTCTGCCTATGTCTTCACATGGCCATCTTCCACCTGTGTCTATGTCCAAGTTCCCTTCTTAAAAGAGTATCAATGGCCCTGGCCAGTTGTCTCAGTGGTAGAGTGTCAGCCCAGCATGTGGAAGTCCTGGGTTCAATTTCTGATCAGGGAACACAGGAGAAACGATCATCTGCTTCTCCAACCCTCCCCCATCTCTCTTTCTCTCTCTCTATCTCTTCCCTTTCTGCAGCCATGGCTGGAGTAGTTCAAGCAAAGTTGGTCCCAGGTGCTGAGGATGGCTCCATGGCCTCGGGATCAGGCACTGAAATAGCTCAGTTGCCGAGCAACCGAGCTGCAGCCCAGTCAGGCAGAGCATAGCCTGGTAGGGGCTTGGTAGGGGGATCCCTGTGGTGGCATGTGCAGGAATCTGTCTCTACCTCCCTGCCTCTCACTTAAATAAATAAATCAATAAATAGTATCAATCATATTGGATTTTAGCCCAACACTAATCCAGTATAACCTCATTGTAAATTGTATACATCTACAAAGACCTTATTTTCAAGTAAGATCACACTCTCAGGTTCCAAGTACTGTATATATGAATTTGGGGGGAACACTAGTCAACTCAAGACAGTGCCCAAGTTTTGACTCTGTAACTGAATGATGAGGCATCCTTAAAAAAGGGAAGAAAATACTGCTTGCTGCCTGACCAGGCTGTGGCACAGTGGATAGAGCGCCGGCCTGGGATGCGGAGGACCCAGGCTATAAACCCAGAGGTCACCAGCTTGAGCGTAGGGTCACCAGCTTGAGCCTGGGGTCATATCTGTAGTTGCTGGCTTGAGCCCAAAGGTTGCTGGCTTGCGTGTGGAATCATAGACATGACCCCATGGTCGCTGGCTTGAGCCCAAAGCTCGCTGAATTGAAGCCCAAGGTCACTGGCTTGAGCCTAAGGTTGCTGGCTTGAGCAAGGAGTCACTTGCTCTGCTATAGCCCCCTGATCAAGGCACATATGAGAAAGCAATCAATGAACAACTAAGGTGCCACAACAAAGAATTGATGCTTCTTATCTCTCTCCTTTCCTGTCTGTCTGTCCCTGTCTTTCCCTCTCTCTGTCTCTGTCTCTCTCACTAAAAAAAAAAAAAGAAAAGAAAAAATACTCCTTGCCTTTGTCCCAACCACATTCCGTGGTAATAAGAGGGATCCTTTGGCATCCGCAGACTGAGATTTCTTGTTGAGACTTTTTTTTTTTTTTTTTTTGCAAAGACAGAGAGAGAGCCAGAGAGGGGGATAGATAGGGACAGACAGACAGGAATGGAGAGAAATGAGAAGCATCAATCATTAGTTTCTCGTTGAGACACCTTAGTTGTTCATTGATTGCTTTCTCATATGTGCCTTTACCGTGGGCCTTCAGCAGACTGAGTAACCCCCTGCTCTAGGCAGAGACCTTTGGTCCAAGCTGGTGAGCCTTGCTCAAGCCAGATGAGCCCGCGCTCAAGCTGGCGACCTCGGGGTCTTGAACCTGGGCCCTCCGCATCCCAGTCTGACACTCCATCCACTGCGCCACCGCCTGGTCAGGCAGACTGACATTTCTTAATTTTTTTAATTTTCTTTTTCAGCCTGACCAGGCAGTGGCTCAGTGAATAGAGCATCAGACTGGGACGCAGAGGACCCAGGTTCAAAACCCCAAGGTCACCAGCTTGAGCGCGGGCTCATCTGGTTTGAGCAAGGCTCACCAGCTTGAGCCCAAGGTTGCTAAGCTTGAGCAAGGGGTCACTCAGTCTGCTGTAGCCTTCTGGTCAAGGCACATATGAGAAAGCAATCAATGAAAAACTAAGGTGCTGCAATGAAGAATTGATGCTTCTTATCTTTCTCCCTTCCTGTCTGTCGTCCCTATCTGTCCTCTCTCTGTCTCTGTCACCAAAAAAATAATTCTTTTTTAGTTACAGTTTACATTCAATATTATTTTTTTTTTTTCATTTTTTTTTTTTTTTTTTTTTTCTGAAGCTGGAAACAGGGAGAGACAGTCAGACAGACTCCCACATGCGCCCGACCGGGATCCACCCGGCACGCCCACCAGGGGCGACGCTCTGCCCACCAGGGGGCGATGCTCTGCCCATCCTGGGCGTCGCCATATTGCGACCAGAGCCACTCTAGCGCCTGGGGCAGAGGCCACAGAGCCATCCCCAGCGCCCGGGCCATCTTTGCTCCAATGGAGCCTTGGCTGTGGGAGGGGAAGAGAGAGACAGAGAGGAAAGCGCGGCGGAGGGGTGGAGAAGCAAATGGGCGCTTCTCCTGTGTGCCCTGGCCGGGAATCGAACCCGGGTCCTCCGCACGCTAGGCCGACGCTCTACCGCTGAGCCAACCGGCCAGGGCCTACATTCAATATTATTTTATATTATCAATACTTTCAGGTATACAGCATAGTGGTTAGACAGTCTTATACTTTGAAAAAATGTTGCCCCCGATGTTTCCACTACTCACCTGGCACCATTCATAGTTATTACAATATTCACTATATTCCTATGCTGTATCCCCATGACTATTTTGTAACTACCTACCAATGTACTTCTTAATCCCTTCACCTTTTTCACCCAGCCCCCCAACGCTCTCCCCTCTGGCAAACATCAGTCTGTTCTCTACATCTGTGTATCTGTTTATTTTGTTCTTTAGAGTCACATATAAGTGAAATCATATATTTGTATTCCTCTGACTTCTTTCACTTACCATAATACCCACTAGCTCCATCCATATTGTCAGAAATGGTTAGATTTCATTCTTTTTTATGGCCAAATAAAATTCTATTCTACATATGTACCAAAGCTTTTCTCTCCACTCGTTAATGGGCACGTGTGTTGCTTACATACTGTGGCTGTTGTAAATCATGCTGAAATAAACATAGAAATGCCTATATCCCTTTGAATTAGTGTTTTGGGTTTCTTCAACTACATACCCGAGTGGAATCACTGGGTCATAATACGGCAGTTCCATTTTTAATTTATTTTTTTTTTTTTTTGTATTTTTCTGAAGCTGGAAACGGGGAGAGACAGACAGACTCCCGCATGCGCCCGACCGGGATCCACCCAGCACGCCCACCAGGGGCGACGCTCTGCCCACCAGGGGGCGATGCTCTGCCCCTCCGGGGCGTTGCTCTGCCGAGACCAGAGCCACTCTAGCGCCTGGGGCAGAGGCCAAGGAGCCATCCCCAGCGCCAGGGCCATCTTTGCTCCAATGGAGCCTTGGCTGCGGGAGGGGAAGAGAGAGACAGAGAGGAAGGAGGGGGGTGGTGGAGAAGCAAATGGGCGCTTCTCCTATGTGCCCTGGCCGGGAATCGAACCCGGGTCCCCCGCACGCCAGGCCGACGCTCTACCACTGAGCCAACCGGCCAGGGCCTCCATTTTTAATTTTTTGAGGAACCTCCATACTGTTTTTCATAGTGAACATAAGAATCTTCATTTTCACCAACAGGGTTCTTTTGCTCCACATCCTTGCTGGTATTTATTGTTCGTTCATTAATTGATGATAACCACTGTGACAGGTGTGAGATAATATCTCATTGTGACTTTAATTTGCATTTCTCTGATGATTAGTGACATTGAACATTTTTTCATACGTCTATTGGCCATCTGTATGTCCTCTTTGGAGAAGTGTCTATTCAGGTCCTCTGCCCACTTTTTAATTGGATTGTTTTAGTTTTTTGGGGGGTTTTTTGGATTTGAGTTGTATGAGTTCTTCATAAATTTTGGATATTTTGTCCCTTATCAGATGTATCATTGCTGAATATGTCCTCCCATTCAGTAGGTTGTTTATTCGTTTTGTTGATTTTTTGCTTTGCAGTGCAAAAACTTTCGTTTGGTGTGGTCCCATTTGTTTATTTTTTTCTATTGTTACCCTTGACCAAGAAGCTATCTTAGAAAAAAAATACTACTAAGAGAAGTGTCAGAGATTTTGCCACCTATGTTTTCTTCTAGGAGTTCTCTGATTTTGAGTCTTACATTTAAGTCTTTCATCCATTTTGAGCTTATTCTTGTATGTGGTGTGCAAAGGTAGTCGAGTTTCATTTTTTTTGCACTCATCTGTTCAATTTTCCCAACACCATTTATTGACTGTCCTATCTTTACCCCATCATATGTTCTTGCCTTCTTTATCAAATATTAATTAACCACATAGGTGTGGGTTTATTTCTGGGCTCTCTATTTTGTTCCATTAACCTATGTGTCTGTTTTTATGTTAGTACCATGCTGTTTTGATTACTATAGTCTTGTTGTATATTTTGATATCAGGTAACATGATACTTCCAACTTTGTTCTTTTTCTCAAGATTATTGTGGCTGTTCATGATCTTTCGGGGTTCCATACAAAATTTTGGATTATTTGTTCTAGTTCTGTGAAATACACCATTAGTATATTGATAAGAATTTCACTGAATCTATAGATTGCTTTGGGTAGTACAGGCATTTTCATGATGTTAATTCTTCCATGTCTATACCATAATTCTTCCATATCTATACCATAAACACAGTATATGCTTCCATTTATTTGTATCTTCTTTGATTTCTTTCTTCTGTGTCTTAAAATTTTCCAAGTACAGATCTTTTACCTCCTTGATTAAATTTATTCCTAGATATTTTCTTGAGTCAATTATAATTGGGATTTTTTTTTAATTTCCCTTTCTGATAGGTCATTATTGGTGAATAAAAATGCAATTGATTTTTTAATATTTTTTATCCTCCTACGTTATTGAATTCATTTGTCAATTCTGGTAACTTTTTGGTGGAATCTTTAGGGTTCTCGATATGCAGTATCATGTCATCTGAAAGTATAAACAATGACAGTTTCTTCTTCTTCCTTTCCAGTGTAGATAGATGCCTTTTATTCTCTAACTGCTGTGGCTAGGACTTCCAGTACTATGTTGAGTAAGAGTGGTGAAAGTGAACATCCTTGTTTTGTCACTGATCTTAAGGGTAATGCTTTTAGTTTTTTCCTTTTGAGTATGATGTTAGCTGTGGGTTTGTCATATATAGCCTTTATTGCTTTGAGGTATGTTCCCTCTATTCAAACTTTGCTGAGATTTTTAATCATAAATGGGTGCTGGAATTTGTCAAGTATTCTATCTTAATCTATTGATGTGATTATATGATATTTTATCGTTTATGTTGTTTATGTGGTGTATCACATTAATTTCTTTGCAAATATTGTTTCCAACCTTGCATTACCAGAATAAATACCACTTGATCAAGGTGTGTGATTTTTTTAATGGAGCTTTTTTGCTAATGTTGAGGATTTTGACATCTATGTTTATCTGGGATATTGGCCTATAATATTCTTTCTTTGTAGTGCCTTAATCTGGTTTTGAAATTAGGATAATGCTGGCCTTGGAAAATGAACTTGGGGGTCTTCCCCCCTCTTGAATGTTTTGGAATAGTTTGAGAAGGGTAGGTGTTAGTCTTGTTTGAATGACAAAATTCACCTATGAAGCAATCAGGTGCAGGAATTTTGTTGGTTGGGAATTTTTTGATTACTGCTTCAATTTTGTTGGTTGTAATCAGACTATTTATATTTTGTTTCTTCCTAATTCAGTTTTGGAAATCTTGTTTCTAAGAATGTATTCATTTCATCCAGATTGTACAATTTGTTGGCATATAGTTGTTTGTAATTTTTTTTTATAGAGACAGAGAGAGTCAGAGAGAGACAAATAGGGACAGACAGACAGGAAGGGAGAGAGATGAGAAGCATCAATTTGTTGTTGTGGCACCTTAGTTATTCACTGATTGCTTTCTTATATGTGCCTTGACCAGGGGGCTACATCAAACCGAGTGACCCCTTGCTCAAGCCAGCAACCTTGGACTTAAACTGGTGAGCCTTGTTCAAATCAGATGAGCCTGCCCTCAAGCTGGAGACCTCGGGTCTTGAACCCGGGTCCTATGCATCCCATTCCAACACTCTATCCACTGCGCCACAGCCTGGTCAGGCTGTAATATATATATAATTTTTTTTAAATAATCTTTTGTATTTCTGTGATGTCAGTATTTAATTTTCCTCTTTCATATCTGATTTTATTTATTTGGGTCCTCCCTTTTTTTTGATAAGTCTGGCTAAAGGTTCACCAACCTTGTTTATCTTTTCAAAGAACCAGTCCTTGGTTTCATTGAGCATTCTTATAACCAGTGTTTGAACTTTTATTTGCTAGGTTGTTTGCCTCTATTTAACTTAGTTCTTTTGCGGGAGGAATTTTTCATATTCTTTCATTTGGAGTATATTTCTTTGTCTCTCTATTTTGGTTTCCTCTCTATATTTGTTTCTCTATATTAGGTAGATCCGCTATATCTCCCTGTTTCATAGGGTGGCCTTATGTGGTATGTGTTCTGTGGGGCTCAGTGGTACAGTATCCCTGATCCCTTGAGCTCAGTGCTTCAAGAATATACCTTTTGTGGGTTATGCTAGTTCTCCTGTTGTAGTTGAGTCTTTTTTTTTTAATAAATAAATTTTTATTTTAATGGGGTGACATCAATAAATCAGGGTACTACATATATTCAAAGAAAACATGTCCAGGTTATCTTGTCATTTAGTTCTGTTGCATACCCATCACCCAAAGAGAGATTGTCCTCTGTCACCTTCTATCTAGTTTTCTTTGTACCCTTCCCCCTCCCCCTCCCCCTCCCCCTCCTTCCCTCCCCCCACCCTCCATAACCACCACACTCTTGTCCATGTCTCTTAGTCTCGTTTTTATGTCCCACCAATGTATGGAATCCTGCAGTTCTTGTTTTTTCTGATTTACTTATTTCACTCCGTATAATGTTATCAAGATTCCACCATTTTGTTGTAAGTGATCCAATGTCATCATTTCTTCTAGCTGAATAGTATACCATGGTGTATATGTGCCTCATCTTCTTTATCTAGTCTTCTATTTTTTGTGTGTGTGTATTTTTCTGAAGCTGGAAACAGGGAGAGACAGTCAGACAGACTCCCGCATGTGCCCGACCGGGATCCACCCGGCACGCCCACCAGGGGCGACACTCTGCCCACCAGGGGGCGATGCTCTGCCCCTCCGGGGCGTCGCTCTGTTGCGACCAGAGCCACTCTACCACCTGGGGCAGAGGCCAAGGAGCCATCCCCAGCGCCCGGGCCATCTTTGCTCCAATGGAGCCTCGGCAGCGGGAGAGGAAGAGAGAGACAGAGAGGAAGGAGAGGGAGAGGCGTGGAGAAGCAGATGGATGCTTCTCCTGTGTGCCCTGGCCGGGAATCAAACCCGAGACTTCTACACGCCAGGCCGACGCTCTACCACTGAGCCAACCAGCCAGGGCCTAGTCTTCTATTTTTTTTACAGTGATTAAAGCCTTTAAGCAAACTCTTGGCCAATACAGCAAGAATCCATAAAAGAGTAGTGTCCTTAACATGTTCACCAAGTCCAAGTTGGCCCCATCACCATGCCAAATCCCTGAAAAATGCAACCCAACCACAGTTCAGTCTGTTAGGAGCTGTCACAGGGAGCAGGAGTCCAGGAAATGTCCACATCCAGGAAAAGTCCACATGGCACTGGAATTGTTGTCACCATTCTATACTTTGCAGCTCATGTCCAAGTCCCAATGACCGCTGCTTCTAGCTGGTAATGATTCAGGTAGACTGGAAAAGCCATCTGCAGCATGTGTGGATATGGAGCTTCTGTTCTCCTCTGCCTGGAGAGTCGAGACCAGGTTGCTTTTCCCTGGAGCTCTGCGACTGTGGCATGGTAGAGAGAACCTTGGGATACACTAAGCAGTCTCAGTGTGGCTTCTTCAGTGTTCCTTGGTTGAAGAGTCCTCTTAGTTTAGTCCAAAGTTGGTTTTTCCAGATGATAGTTCTTAAAATTAGTTTGTAATCCACTTTGGATCTGGGAGGTAGATGTTGGTACGTCCGCCTACTCCAGCGCCATCTTATCTCTCTTGTAGTTGAGTCTGGATTGCTGTTGGCATGTCCATGAGTGAGGTTGACCCTCAGGCTTGCTGACTATGAGGATGGACCCTAACCACAAGGTATAAGCTGCTATGTGGGGCCTGACCTCATGAAACAGTAATGCCCCAGCAGGGTCTGACGCCTACAGAGATCATCCTTTGGGTGTGTCACTTGTGATGTTAGCTGGGTCATGCTATGATGTTGTCTGAAGTCCACCATTGGGTGTTTTTATTCTGGGGCCTCTTGTGAGTGACGTTGGTGCAGGTTAATGTCAGATGCTGCCTGTGAACGGCCCTGTATACCTGTTTGGAGCTACAAATCTCTCCATAGTTTGTGGTTGCCTCTGTTGGGCAGGATGCACATGGGAGGGGCCAAGCTGCATACCAAATCTAGTTTCCACCACACTGAGTCTGGAGGAAGGTTAACGAAAGGCACCCCAACATACACCTGTGCCTGCTGTAAGCCCCTAGTCTTTCAAACTAGATGCTAATGCTGGATCTAAGGGCACTCTGCAAAAGTTTTGGTGTATATAGCAGCTAGTTGCCACCTGCCTGGGGCCTGTGGACCAACCTTTGTGGTAGAATGGAGTCTTAGGAAGTCAGCAGGGTGAGGCCAGCAGAGTTAATCAGGCTAAAACAGAAAAGATATGGCCATGTGGACAGTGGAATCTACACAGTAACTGTGGTACTAATTGGTATACAAAGGAAAAATGGCCCTTGTTTTAGAGCCACACAATAAAAAACAATCTGTCTCACCTGACCAGGCAGTGGTGCAGTGGATAGAGCGTCAGACTGGGATGCCGAGGACCCAGGTTTGAGACCCCGAGGTCGCCAGCTTGAGCACGGGCTCATCTGGTTTGAGCAGAAGGCTCACCAGCTTGGACCCAAGGTCGCTGGCTCGAGCAAGGGGTTATTCGGTCAGCTGAAGGCCCCTGGTCAAGGCACATATGAGAAAGCAATCAATAAACAACTAAGGTGTTGCAACGCACAATGAAAAACTAATGATTGATGCTTCTCATCTCTTTCCCTTCCTGTCTGTCCCTGTCTATCCCTCTCTCTGACTCACTCTCTGTCTCTGTAAAAAAAAAAACAACCAAAAAAAAAAATCTGTCTCAGGTTAATGGCTATAAGGCCAGTGGCCGCCGCAGTGACCATGCAGGTTCTCACTGAATTCAGGAAGACTGTAAAGAAACAGCAGGGCTGGAGGATGGTAGGCCATTCCAATTTATTGGTGTCTCACCAAGACAGGCAAGCCAAGAAAAGAAACCCAAGGGAAAAGCAGCAACCTGCTTTTCTCAGTGGTATGCACAAAGGATCAGGCAGGGAAAAAAGAAACCCAACCTCACCTCTCAGTGGTGGGGCAGGATCTCCTTCACACCCCCTACCCCAGGGGACGTACTGTATTTACATCCTTACAGTAGTGCTGTCTGTCATGTGCTCCTACAGTGTTTGCGCAAAGGGCTTGCAACCAGTAAACCTGTGAGCAAGCCTAGCACAGCCATTTTCCCCACATTCCACCCCTGTAGGGTTGCTTGCCTCACAATCTACCTGACAGGTATATTCTGTGATGGCCCCTGTGAAAGGAATGAAGTACATTGCATAAACAGAAACAGTACCAACTACAGCAACAGAATTACCAAATCATAAGCTATGGGCAAAATGAGAAAGTTGTCAGCAGCACCAAGAGGCAAATCTTTCCCCTTTGTCAGCATACAGGCCAGAGTTTTGTCTGCAGACAGCACAGTAGCTGGTACCAGTAGTTGTCCTGGGTGGGCATACCAAACTTTATTGGCCACTACACCACAATCTGCTGGTTCTATGTGTAGTGAAATAGGAGAACTCATTATTGGCCATAAAGAAATTACAAAGGTCCCCTTCATAATGCTGTTCCCCGAGCACTCAAGGGATAATACACTTCTACCTTATGTGGCCAAGTGCTGGTTGCCCATTGAGTTAACTGGAGCCCCTTCCCCCACAGTGCCAATAAGGCCAACCATCACACCTAGGGAGCCTATACAGTCCAGGGCCATGTCCATTGAAGCAGTTGACCTTTAAGTAGGGCTGTTGGGCAGGCAAGAGCTATCCAAAAACTGGCTTGATTAAAATGTCCTTGGTGTGTATCTGCAACTGAATGGGAGCAGCTTCCCAATATAGGAGGACCTCCACTGGAGCTGGGCTCCCCCGTCGAGGTCTCTCATTCAAAATCCAAAGTACCACCTGACCAGGTGGTGGTGCAGTGGATATCTATCTTTTTTCTTTTTTTTTTTTGCATTTTTCCGGAGCTGGAAACGGGGAGGCAGTCAGACAGACTCCCGCATGTGCCTGACCGGGATCCACCCGGCATGCCCACCAGGGGGCAATGCTCTGCCCATCTGGGGCATTGCTCTGTTGCAACCAGAGCCATTCTAGCGCCTGAGGCAGAGGCCACAGAGCCATCTCAGTGCCCGGGACAACTTTGCTCCAGTGGAGCCTTGGCTGCGGGAGGGGAAGAGAGAGAAAGAGAGGAAGGAGAGGGGGAGGGGTGGAGAAGCAGATGGGTGCTTCTCCTGTGTGCCCTGGCCGGGAATCAAACCCGGGACTCCTGCACGCCAGGCCGACGCTCTACCACTGAGCCAACCGGCCAGGGCCGGTGCAGTGGATAGAGCTTCAAATTAGTACGCAAAGGACCCAGGTTCGAAACCCCAAGGTTGTTGGCTTGAGTACGGGCTCATCTGGTTTGAACAAGGCTCACCAACTTGAGCCCAAGGTCTCTGGCTTAAGCAAGGGGTCACTCGCTCTGCTGTAGCTCCCTGGTCAAAGCACATATGAGAAAGCAATCAGTGAACAACTAAGGTGCTGCAACGAAGAATTGATGCTTCTCATTTCTCTCCCTTCCTGTCTGTCTGTCCCTATCTGTCCCTCTCTCTGTCTCACTCTGTCTCTGTCACACACACATACACACACACACAAAATACAGAATATTGTCCATAAGTGGCGTGTCCATCTAGTAAGGGAGCTGGTGCCCCCTCCTGTCACAATCCCTGCTTTAAGAGTTCATTATACCGCTCAATGATACCAGCAACCTGTGGGTAGTAGGGAACATGGTACTTCCAGCCCACCCCCAGCTCTTGAGCCATTGCCTCACCAAAGAACCAGTGAAATGGGTACCATTTTACTTTCAAGGACCACTGGCCACCCATATGCAGCATTCAGGTGGTCTAGAGCCTGTATGACTGCCCTCTGGTCAGGGTTACAGGGGAGTAAGTGGCAAGCAGCTCGGTGGCAGTATCTATACAGGTGACTGTATACTGGTATCCATCCGACTTTGGAAAGGGTCCAATGATGTCTATCTGCCGTCGTGTCAGTGGAACGTGACCCCTCTGAATCTGTCCAGGTGACACCAGTGGTCTCTGAGGGTGCTCTTTGGAACACATTGCCTATTGCTCACAAGCTACAAGTACCTCTGCATAGGACACAGACAAGTTTCACACTTTACCCATAGCCCACATAGTTTTCTGTCCCGCATGGAGCAGGCACCGTTGGAGCCACTACACCACATCACCTGCAGGTGCAGTCTCCAATCATCGCACCCTTGCCAATGTAGCTGCCTGATCATTCCCAGGATGGGACATGATATACTTTCACCTGCTTCTGATGTCCTGTTTCCCATAAGTCCTGACACATGGCCTGACCCCATAGCTGCTTCTCCACTAATGAGTAACGGACTTCAGCACCTTTCCACAATTGGGACCAAAACCCAATAGGTTGCCATAAGCGCTCTGTCCATTGCCACAAGCCCCATCCAAACACCTCAGAGGTTACATGTACATCAAGCTCACAGGGCCTGGCAGGATCAAACACATTCAATGCCTGTGCCACCTTGATAGCTCTCTTAGCTACTTAGCAAGTGAACCTTTCACCTGCTCAGTCCAATCCCAGCAAACAGCTCTGGGTTCCCATAGAGAAAGGAACATTCTGCAACTATATCCACCAAGGCCAACACCCGTTGTACATTGGAAGGGGACCACTGGATAACCAGTTCCACATGTGGCCTCCGGTCCCCACCCATCCCTGTTAGATGAGTCCCTCAGCCATTTTCCTATTCGAACTGGTACAATGGGTCTTGTGGGTCCTCCTCTCCCTTGGCTGGCTCCAAGGTATAATCTTGTAACCAAACTGCCCACGCACCAAACATTTTATTGGTAGCTGCTGGGGCCTTTCATCACAGTGACTGGAACCTCTGTTCTGGTTTAAGCTGCCACCAAAGCTCCAAAAGAACTTTATTAGACTTTCCATCTAATTTCTCCTTATCTGCTCCAGCCACAATCAAATCTACCCACATCTGTGTTCGGGTAACCTTTATTGGCCTGTTTCCCTTGTTAATTGGAGGGGAACATAGGCAGCAGCCCTCACTGCTTTATAATCCCGAGTGACCTGCAGCTCTCCCAAATCTGCTACCATCTGTGTACCCACGTTGATGGGCTGCCCCACATAGGGGCCCAAGGTAGCATTAGTGACTCAAAAAGGGCTGATGGGGTGCTACCAAGGATAAAGCCCTTCATTTTTGCCATAAACATGTCCTCCTCTGGCCCATGGGACCCCAAATTGAAAGCAGTATTCTTCATACCTAGTTCCCAAAGGACCTTTACTAACTCACTATAGCACTGCCACCGACTCACTGCCCCTGGCAATTCTCCAGCATTCTTCCAGATTGTACGAATGGCAGTCATCACCCATTCTAATAGGGGATGGTTTCCTGGGTTGTCATGGCAGTTCTGAAGATGCTGCGTCAAAGAGGAGTGGGTGGTAATGGCAGCCAATTTCTCCATCTCTGTTCTGGAGAGCATGATGCCATTCACCTGTATGTCCCATAATTGTAGTAACCAGACTACCAGAGTCTCAGTAGGTCTCTGCCTAAATTGTGCCCCCAATTCCATCAGCTCTACCTGAATATAGGGCTGGACCACAGAGTGTTCCATTACCTAGAGAGGAGGCTGTGACTGCCCCGGAGGGACTCTTTGCTGCTGGGTTTTTAACTTCTTGGCGACCACTAGTCGAGCTCTGACTGTGCATATGGCAGCTTCAGCCTGAGCCTTCTCATCCTCAGAAGAGGAGTTAGAAGTGCCTACTCCCACTGACTCAAAGCCACTCCACCGGCACGGGTGTTGCTGCTCCTCTGGCGACTGTTTAGGCTTCTGTGGCTGCTGGATTTTGGCCAGAATCTGAGACTCAAGCTCTTAAACCTGCAGTTGTTTCTCCAACAACTGCCTGTGCCAACGTTCAGCTTCCAGGGCAACCTGCAACTTGCAAACCCATAGTTCCTTCTCCAGAGACTGCTCCAGTTCCAGGCACCGTTGGTGCTCAGCTTGTATATCACATTGCAGTGCCCAAACCCAGTCAGCCTCATTCTCCAGTGCTCGCTCCAGTTCAAGCAGTTGCTGCCAGTCAGTTTGCAACTCATCCTGGAGCTTTTGACCTCGAGTACCTTTTGCTCAGAACTCATGGTTTCTTCTTGAAGAATAGTAAAAATCACCCATCCCACAGCCCCTAAAAGCAGTGCCATGAGGAACCATACACTGAAGAGCAATGACCAGTCCTCTACCCACTCCTCAAGGGTGGCGGTGACTGTACCAATTTGATCTGAATCCTGCCAACTACGCCAGATGTAAGGCCAGTGGCTGCCGCAGTGGCCATGCAGGTTCTCATTGAATTCAAGCAGATGGTAAATAAACAGCGGAGCCCTGACCAGTTGACTCAGTGGTAGAGTGTCAGCCCAGCATGTGGAAGTCCCTGGTTCTAGTCCCTGTCAGTGCACACAGGAGAAGCACCCATCTGCTTCACCCTTCACCCTCTTCTCTTTCTCTCTATTTCTCTCTTCCCCTCCTGCAGCCAAGGCTCTGTTGGAGCAAAGTTGGCCCAGGCACTGAGAACGGCTCCATGGCCTCTGACTCAGGTGCTAGAATGGCTCCAGTTGCAACAGAGCAATGCCCTAGATGGGCAGAGCATCGCCCCCAGGCAGGAATGCTGGGTGGGTCCTGATCAGGCGCATGCGGGAGTCTATCTCTCTGCCTCCCTGTTTCTCACTTCAGAAAAATACCAAAAAAAGAAGAAAGAAACAGCTGAGCTAGAGGATGTGGGCCATTCCAATTTATTAGTATCTCACCAAGACAGACAAGCCAAAAAAAAAAAAAAAGAAATCGAGGGAAAAGCAGCAACCTGCTTTTCACAGTGGAGTACACAAAAGATCAGGTAGGGAAAAAAGAAACCCAACTGCACCTCTCAGTTGCGGGGCAGGATCTCCTTTATCCCCCCTGCTGTCACGTACTCCTGCACTATTTGCACAAAGGGCTTGTAGCCAGTAATCCTGTGAGCAAGCCTAATGCAGCCATTTTCCCCACAATGGCCTTGTTCTAGAACCCCCTAAGTCTACTCAGATCTCCTCGAGAGCCTTCTAAGAAAGTCAGTACTCCTGGCCCAGTCTGGCCACAGCCAGTTGACTCCACAAGGTGTGAGCTCCGCAGAGCAGTACTATCAGGAAGGTGGGCTAGTGAATTTCCCAAGCTGATGCGCCTCGGAGGGACATGCTTGACCCAGGAAAGATGGTGTCTGTGAGCTGTGTGGGAAATGGACTTAGCATAGGGACTCTTGGGCAAATAAGTTTGTAAAATGTGTTTTTTAAGTTTGTTCTCTTATATTTTGCATTGGCCTGGGCAGCACCATGTGTATGTAGTCTGTGAAAGGCTGCAGGTGCTTACCCTCCTGGTGACAGATTGCAAATTGTAGATCACCTTCCTGCTTGGGAGGGGCCATTGTATTGCTAATGTTTACTGGAGAAGGGATTTTTTACCACCATGGGTTTTTGCAGGAGGAAAAGAAAGAGTGCAGATGTGGAACCTGAGCTGAGGGGCTTTGGGAGCTCCACTGAGGCTAATGGGGGCCTTTGATTCCAGGAGGAACCAGAGAAGATTTTTCAGGTTGTGGAACTGGTGAATGAGTCAGGGCTTTGGGAGCTCTGAATGAGAGAGAAGCAGTATTCCCTGCGTGTTTGCTCAGCCACCAGTACAAGACTTTAATAAACAGAATGGCTCACCATTTTTTTGGCTCCACTGTTTCGTTACCATCTGCCTGAATCCAGTGAGAATCTGCATGGCCATGATTGCCCTTTTCTCCAGTCTTGATGTGGCTTCTTATGTAAATCCTTGGTTATAAGACTTCTATTCAGCTAGTCTTTAGTTGGTTATTCAGGCTAATTGTTCTGTACTTTAGTTATAATCTTGTTTTGGTCCTGGGAGTTAGTGTAGTTTCCACCTATTCCACTGCCAGAATAGGCGGATCTCCAGAAGCTTTTTTTAAATTTTTTATTTATTCATTTTAGAGAGGAGAGGGAGAAACAGAGAGAGAAAGAGAGAGAGAGAAGAGACAGAGAGAGAGAAGGGGGGAGGAGCTGGAAGCATCAACTCCCATATGTGCCTTGACCAGGCAAGCCCAGGGTTTCGAACCGGCGACCTCAGCATTTCCAGGTCGACGCTTTATCCACTGCGCCACTACAGGTCAGGCCCAGAAGCTTTTTTATTAATAATAAAAAATAATCTGTCTCAGATAATACCAGATGCCTTGAAATCTCAGATTATGCTTTATTATTTATGTTTTTCTTTTAATAAAGGAAAGTCAAATTACAAGAATGTTTTAAAAATATTCATTCTTCATCTTTTAGCTACTCTAATGACAAAAAATATATCATAATGACCTGATTAGTGGTGGCACAGTGGATAGAGCATTATCAACCTGGGATGCTGAGGACCCAGATTCGAAACCATGAGGTCACCGGCTTGAATGCAGGTTCACCAGCTTGCATGCAGGGTCGCTGGCTTAAACCCAAAGGTCACTGGCTTGGGGCCCAAGGCAGCTGGCTTGAGCCCAAGGTCACTGGCTTGAATAATGACTCACTGGCTCAACTGGAGCCAGCCCCCTGGTCAAGGCACATATGAGAAGCAATCAATGAACAACTAAAGTGATGCAACTCAAGTTGATGATTCTCATCTTCCTTCCTCTCTCTCTATAAAAACAAAAAACAAATTGCATACATGTATATATAATATGTGTGTATAGATAGATATAGATCTACATATATAGATATATATAGATCTCTCTATATAGACATATATATCATTATGATGAATGAATCTGGTTTTTAAAAATTAATCTAATCTCTAGACAGATTGTAAGATACAGTTTTTCTTCTTACTGTCATTTTTTTAGTAGAGCATGTTTGAGAAAATATAAGGTGTCCTCAAATATACATTATATACAATATGCTACAAAACAACAACAAAGTACCACATTTCCCCCTTGTATAAGATGCACCTCTGTTCGGAAAAGTTGAGGTCTAAAAACTGGGTGCCTGACCTGTGCTGGTGCAGTGGATAAAGCGTCGACCTGGAAATGCTGAGGTTGCAGGTTCGAAACCCTGGGCTTGCCTGGTCAAGGCACATATGGGAGTTGATGCTTCCAGCTCCTCCCCCCCTTCTCTCTCTCTGTCTCTCCTCTCTCTCTCTCTCTCTCTCTCTCTCTCTGTCTCTGTCTCTCTCTCTCCTCTCTAAAATGAATAAACAAATAAATAATTTTAAAAAACACAAAAACTTGGTGCGTCTTATATAGTGCTTGTAGTTGTTTTACTTGCATTTCCTATTTTTTCCATGTCTGTTGAGGAGTTGTATGTATTTTTTTGTGTATTTTTTCTGAAGTGAGAAGCGGGAGGCAGAGAGACAGCCTCCCACATGCATCCGATCAGGATCCACCTGACAAGCCCACCAGTGGATGGTGCCCTGCCTATCTGAGGCATTGCTCTATTGCAACTGGAGCCATTCTACCGCCTAAGATGGAGGCCAGGGAGCCATTCTCAGGGCTCAGGCCAACTTTGCTCCAGTGGAGCCTTGGCTGTGGGAGGAGAAGAGAGAGACAGAGAGAAAGGAGAGGAAGAAGGGTGGAGAACAATGGAGAAGCAGATGGGCACTTCTCCTATGTGTGCTTGTCAGGAATCAAACCCAAACTTCCACACACCGGGCTGACACTCTACCACTGAGCCAACTGGCCAGGGCTGAATTTTATGATGCGTAAAACTTGAGTTCAATAACTTTATGTAATACTTTTTTTTCAAATTTTGGGCCCCCAAAGCAAATTGTGTCTTATACATGGAGAAATATGGTAGTTTGAATGTTTCCACTGTCAAACAGATGCTTATTTCAAAGAGAGCTGAGGGACAGTATTTTTTCATTCAGAAAATAAAAAACTAAAATTCCTGGCTTGACCAGACGGTGGCGCAGCACATAAAGAGTCAGACTGGGACACGGAGGACCCAGGTTCAAAACCCTGAGGTCGCCAGCTTGAATGTGGGCTCATCTGGTTTGAGCAAGGCTCACCAGCTTAAGCCCAAGGTCGCTGGCTTGAGCAAGGGGTCACTAGGTCTGTTGTAGCCCCCTGGTCAAGGCACATATGAGAAAGCAGTCAATGAACAACTAAGGTGCCGCAGCAAAGAATTGATGCTTCTCATCTCTCTCCTTTCCTGTCTGTCCCTGTCTATCCCTCTCTCTGTCTCTCTCTATCTCTGTCACAAAAAGAAAAATAAATAAATAAAATTTCTTCCAAATAGGAGCAAGCCTACATAGTAAACTTATTTGTCTCTTTGGCTTACTATGTTTTCAGGACAACGTAGAGAAATTTGAAGTTCACAAATAGGACTTTACCAGTAATTCTTTTATTCTTTAGACTCTCCAATTCCAATATAAAACTAATTGTTTTCTGATACCAGAATGCTTCCTGCCCTAGGTTTAAAACAAAAATTAAATAAAATTATTTCACACAGAAATTAATAAGGCCTAATCACATGCCAGTAAGAAATTTAAAATATTTTCTCTAAACATTAAAAAATTGAGTTTGTCTGACCAGGCGGTGGCACAGTGGATAAAAAATTGAGTTTGTGCCTGACCAGGCGGTGGCAGAGTGGATAGAGTGTCAGACTGGAACTTGGAGGACCCAGGTTCGAAACGCTGAGGTTACCAGCTTGAGTGTGGGCTCATCTGGTTTGAGCAAGGCTCACCAGCTTGAGCTCAAGGTCGCTGGCTTGAGCAAGGGGTCATTTGGTCTGCTGTAGCCCCCCCCTCCCCGGTCAAGGCACATATGAGAAAGCAATCAATAAACAACTAAGAAACCGCAATGAAGAATTGATGTTTCTCATCTCTCTCCCTTTCTGTCTGTCTGTCCCTGTCTGTCCCTATCTGTCCCTCTCTCTGTCTCTGCCAAAAAAAAAAAAAAAATTGAGTTTGTCACAGGTAGAGAACCACAATGAAAGAGAAACTGATGATTTCAATAGTTTGTTCATGTCAAAAGGAAAGGTGGGTTTGCCCCACTTCTAATGAATTAGTCATGAAGAGAACTTAGCTGCAAATCTTGCAAATCAGGTTTGATGCATATGGGACAGAAGTAGTAAGCAAAATCATGACTTTTTTTTTAATGTTTATGCCCTTAGTCATAACCAGTTTATAAGTTATGTGGAAGTCAAATTTGAATATGGAGATAACTTTTCCCTTATCACAGTCTAATCTAGATCAGGGAGGTTTATTGAAGAAATTTTCCAAATTGTCCTCTCATGATTTAAGTCTCAGATCAGGATCATCTCCTTTATGAAGTCTTCTCTTGCCTCCCCAGACTAGATTGGGTTCCCATTGTCCATGCTGGTTACACTTTGTAAGATTTCTTCTTACTTTTCCTCATCTTATATGTATTATGTTTATATGTCTTTTTCCCAGATAGTGTATTATTATAACAACTAATAATTTTAAATAGTTTTTCATTAATTATTCAAAAATAATAAAAATGATGTTAGTATGTTTATATTTTTAAAATAACTTTAAAATAAAATTATATATAAAAATAACTTTTATAAACCCAAATAAAATTAGTGAAAAAGAATGTCATTGTTTTACATGTTTGTGAATTTTTTTTTTTTTTTTTTAGCTAGAGAGAGACAGAGAGACAGAGAAAGGGACAGAAACACAGGAAGAAAGAGAGAGATGAGAGCATCAACTTATAGTTTTGTCACTTTATTTGTTCATTGATTGCTTTCTCACAGGTGCCTTGACCAGAAGTCTCTAGCCAAGCCAGTGACCCCTTGCTCAAACCAGTGACCTTTGGATTCAAGCCAGCAACCTTGGGGTCATGTCAATGATCCCTTGCTCAAGCCAGTGACCTCAAAGTTTCAAACCTGGGTCCTCAGAGTCCCAGGTCGATGCTTTATCCATTGCGCTACCACCTGGCCAGGCATAATGTTTGTAAATTTTTATATCTGGATTATTAGAATACAAGTAGATTTTCTTTTTTTTTTTTTTAAAGAATACTTCTATAAGTATATCATTTTTTTATTCATTTTTAGAGAGGAGAGAGAGACAGAGAGGGAGAGAGAGGACAGAGAGACAGAAAGAGAGAAGGGAGGAGGAGCTGGAAGCATCAACTCCCATATGTGCCTTGACCAGGCAAGCCCAGGGTTTCGAACTGGCGATCTCAGCATTCCAGATCGACGCTTTATCCACTGCGCCACCACAGGTCAGGCCAATACAAGTAGATTTTCATATCTGTTTTTGCATTCATTCTATTACAGTATATTGTTTTGGTTACATTTTGTTGGTTGATTATGTCTTGTTATAAAGAAAATCTATTATCACAGCCTGACCAGTGATATCACTGTGGATAGAGTGTTGACCCAGAATGCTGAGGTCCCTGGATCAAAACCCCATGGTTTATGGCTTCAACATGGGCTCTTCAGCTTGAGTGCAGGCTTGCCAGTTTGAGCATGGAGTCACTGGTTTGACCACAGGATCATTGACATGATCCCAGGGTCACTGGCTTGGGCCAACGGTTGCAGGCTTGAGCAAGGGGTCACTGGCTCGGTGTGAGCCCCCCAGTCAAGGCACATAGGAGAAGCAATCAATGAACAACTAAAGTGAAATAACTATGAGTTGATGCTTCTCATCTCTCTCCTCCCTGTCTCCCTCTCTCTCTCCCTAAAATGAATTTTTAAAAAATATTTAAGAAGCAAGGGAAAATGGTGACAGAGTAGGCAGACATTACAACTCCCACCTCCCAGAACCAAAGTGGATTACAACTTAACTTAGAAACAATCATCTTGAAAAACCAACTTTGGAGTAAACTAAGAGGAATCTATAACCAAGCATCACCAAAGAAACCACACTGAGACTGGTAGGAAGGGTGGAGATGCAGAAAGGGCTGTCCCACTCTCAGGAGTGAGCAGCGGCCTGGAGGGACTCTCACAACAGGGTGGGTTGACTGGAGAGTGCTGGGTCCTCAGCCCCAGGACCAGAACCCAGCCTGGAGCCCCAGACACTAGAGGAGGCAAACAGACAGTAGTTAGCTGAAAAAAGAGCTGGGTTACTGTTTGCAAGAGGGAGACAGAACTCTCAGACCCAGGATCCATCTTAAAGGGACCGTGCAGAAAACCTCATTTATAGCCACTTACCCCGGACTCAGGGAGCAGGGAGAGCTGAGTGGACTGGAGTTGTGAGAGGAGAGTGTAGTCTCGGGGGCACAGGGAGAGACTGAGGGGGACAGCCACCCTGACCCCTGTACTGGGCCATTCCCCAAACCTAAATTGGACATTCTTCCTGGGAGAACCAAGCCAGCAAAGGGAAGCAATTACCCCACCCAACAGAAGCTCTCCTGCTCCAGTCAGTGCAGAGAGACACTTAGAAATGGGGGGCTCATGAGGAACACAGGATTTGAGTTCTGAGGCTTGGGCTACATGGCCCCTCCAACTTGCTGAGTACCCTCCGAATGGTGGGAGGGCTGAGCTGCGGCAGTGGCCATGTACTTGGCCAGCATGGCAGACAGGGGCGGAGCCCAGTGAGGCAGCCCACATGGCAGCAGTGGGGGCGAAGCCCAGAGAGGCCTCCCACATGCCCTTGAGAGTGGAACCTGGCAGGGCGAGTGAACCTTAGTGGGGTGAGGCATCCCACGCGCCTGCAAGGGGCAGAACCAGGCAGCCTGAGCAGCGACAGTGAGGGGCTGAGCCTGGAGAAGCTTCCTGACCGCTCATGCGGGGTGGAGCCCAGAGAGGCGAGGAGTCTCCCACACCGGCAGAGCAGCCCAAGCTGCGGCCCACAAGCCTGCACTGGTGCCCGAGTGCCTGAGGAGGTGGAGGCAGAGGGAGGCCGGCAGAAAGACTACACTTCAGGAATGGAGAGGCCACACACACTGGCCAAGAGTGGATAAAAGCCAGTCTAGTAATGCAGCTGACGGATACAACAGCATTAGGGCCCAGCAGAGGCAGACACAAATTCTGGATTGCCTGTAGCTTTAAGAAGGTTGCTAAGGGCCAGTCAAAAGCAGTGAGCCCCAATGGTCTGCACCAGGTTCCAGCCAGGGAGGTCCAGGGCTGGTACATCCTGCAGCCAGATATGGAGAACATCAGCTCAGGACCTAACAACCATAGTTAGAATAGTATCTTAAGGAAAGACTCCTCACACCTGACCTAGTGAAGGCATAGAAAATGCTGTCACAAACAGCAAAAAGAGCAGTAGCAGCAGATAAGTAGTCGACAGTGGATTACAAATAGCTGAAGCCATCCCAAGAATATTTAGAAACAACACAACTGAAAGCTGGAGGCAGACAACACCAACCCTATACTCAGCTAGCTACACAAACAACACATCCAAAGGAGCAGTCTATACAGAGACAAAATGGGAAGACAAAGAAATGCAATTTAAATGAATCAAAAAGAGAAATCTCCAGAGAAAGAAGAGAATGAGATGAAAATAACCAAGATACCAGATATAGAGTTTAGAATAATGACTGTTAGGATGCTCAGGATCTTAGAGCAACATTAGATGGACAAAATGAGCACCTAAACAAAGAGATAGCTGGCATAAAAAAGAACATTGAAATCATAAAAAAAGAATCAGACAGAAATGACAAACACAATATCAGAAAGAAGACTACACTAGAATAAATTAAAAGCAGGCTGGGCCCTGGCTGGTTGGCTCAGCGGTTGAGCGTCGGCCTGGCGTGCGGGGGGCCCGGGTTCGATTCCCGGCCAGGGCATGTAGGGGAGGCGCCCATTTGCTTCTCCGCCCCCCCCTTCCTCTCTGTCTCTCTCTTCCCCTCCCACAGCCGGGGCTCCATTGGAGCGGGGATGGCCCGGGCGCTATGGGTGGCTCCTTGGCCTCTGCCCTGGGCACTGGGGTGGCTCTGGTCGCAGCGGAGCAGCGCCCCGGAGGGGCAGGGCGTCGCCCCCTGGTGGGCGTGCCGGTGGATCCCGGTCAGGCGCATGCAGGAGTCTGTCTGGCTGTCTCTCCCCGTTTCCAGCTTCAGAAAGACAATAGAGAAATAAATAAATAAATAAATAAATAAATAAATAAATAAATAAATAAATAAAAGCAGGCTGGATGAGCCTGACCTGTGATGGCGCAGTGGAAAAGCAGGCTGGATGAAGCACAGGATCGAATCAGCGATTTAGAGGACATGATAAGCAAAAGCATGGAAGGAGAACAGCAAAAAGAAAAGAGAATCGCCTGACCAGGCAGTGGCGCAGTGGATAAAGTGTCGGACTGGGATGCGGAAGACCCAGGTTCGAGACCCTGAGGTCGCCAGCTTGAGTGAGGGCTCATCTGGTTTGAGCAAAAAAGCTCACCAGCTTGAGCCCAACGTCACTGGCTCAAGCAAGGGGTTACTCGGTCTGCTGAAGGCCCGTGGTCAAGGCACATAAAAAAAAAAAAGAAAAGAAAAGAGGATCAAAAAGTCAGAGGAAACTCTAAGAGAGCTCTGTGACAACGTGGAGAGAAACAACATCCACATAATAGGGGTTCCTGAAGGAAAAGAGAAAGTACAGGGAATAGAGAACCTGATTGAAGAAATCATAGCTGAAAACTTCCCTAAATTGATGCAGGAAAAACTCACACAAGTTCAAGAAGCTCAGAGAGTCCATTAAAGAAGCCAAAGAGACCTACACCAAGACACAATAATTAAAATACCAATGCTAAGAGATAAAGAGAGAATACTAAAAGCTGCAAGAGAAAAGCAGTCAATCACCTACAAAGGAGCCCTCATAAGGATGACATCTGACTTCTCAACAGAAACACTTGAGGCCAGAAGGGAATGGCAAGAAATATTCAAAGTAATGCAGAACAAGAGCCTACAACCAAGACTTCATATCCAGCAAGGCTATCATTGAAAATTGAAGAAGAAATAAAAAGCTTCCTAGACAAAAAAACAAAAGCAAAAAAAACCCTCAAGGAATTTATTACAACCGAACCAATGCTTCAAGATATGTTAAGGGGCCTATTGTAAACAGAAAAAAAAGGGGGGGGGAATTTAGTAAAGGAGGAATGTAGATTTAAAGTATAAAATGGCAAACAACTACGTATCAATAATAACCTTAAATGTAAATGGATTAAATGCTCCAATCAAAAAACATAGGGTAACTGTATAGATAAGAAATCAGGACCTGTACATATGCTGTCTACAAGAGACCCACCTCAAAACAAAAGATACACATAGACTGAAAGTAAAGGGATGGAAAATAATATTTCATGTACATGGAAATGAAAAAAAAGCTGGGGTAGCAATACTTATTATACCTGACAAAATAGACTTTAAAACAAAGACTATAGTAAGGGATAAAGAAGGTCACTACATAATGATAAAAAGAGCAATCCAACAGAAAGATATAACCATTATAAATATCTATGCACTTAATATAGGAGCACCTAAATATATAAAGCAGATTTTAATGGACATAAAGGGCAAGATCAACAGCAATACTGTAATAGTAGGGGATTTCAATACACCACTAACATCACTGGATAGATCCTCAAAAAAGAAAATTAACAAAGAAACAACACATCTAAAGGACACACTAGATCAACTGTACTTAATAGATATCTTCAGAACCTTTCACCCTAAAGCAGCAGAGTATACATTCTTTTCAAGTGCTCACGGTACATTCTCTAGGATAGACCACATGTTAGGACACAAAATGCATCTTAATAAATTTAAGAAGATTGAAATCATGTCAAGCATCTTCTCAGATCACAATGGCATAAAACTAGAAATCAACTCCAATAGAAAAACTGAAAAACACTCAAACACTTGGAAACTAAATAGCATGTTATTAAATAACAAATGGGTTAACAATGAGATCAAGGAAGAAATAGAATATTTCCTTGAAACAAATGAAAATGAGCCTGACCTGTGGTGGCGCAGTGGATAAAGCGTTGACCTGGAAATGCTGAGGTTGCCAGTTTGAAACCCTGGACTTGCCTGGTCAAGGCACATATGGGAATTGATGCTTCCAGCTCCTCCCCCTTCTCCTTCTCTGTCTCTTCTCTGTCTCTCTCTCTCCTCTCTAAAATGAATAAATAAATAAAAAATAGTTTAAAAAAAAAAAAAGTGAGCCCTGGCCGGTTGGCTCAGCGGTAGAGCATCAGCCTAGCGTGCGGAGGACCCGGGTTCGATTCCCGGCCAGGGCACACAGGAGAAGTGCCCATTTGCTTCTCCACCCCTCTGCCGCGCTTTCCTCTCTGTCTCTCTCTTCCCCTCCCGCAGCCAAGGCTCCATTGGAGCAAAGATGGCCCAGGCGCTGGGGATGGCTCTGTGGCCTCTGCCTCAGGCGCTAGAGTGGCTCTGGTCACAACATGGAGACGCCCAGGATGAGCAGAGCATCGCCCCCTGGTGGGCAGAGCGTCACCCCCTGGTGGGCGTGCCGGGTGGATCCCGGTCGGGCGCATGCAGGAGTCTGTCTGACTGTCTCTCCCTGTTTCCAGCTTCAGAAAAATGAAAAAAAAAAAAGTGAAAAAAATTTAAAAAAAAAAAGAAACAAATGAAAATGAGCATACAACAACTCAAAATTTATGGGACACAGCAAAAGCAGTCCTGAGAGGAAAGTTCATAGCATTACAGGCATACCGTAAGAAGCTAGAAAAAGCTCAAATAAACAATTTAACCCTGCATTTAAAAGAACTAGAAAAAGAACAACAAGTAAAGCCCAGAGGAAGTAGAAGGAAGGAAATAATAAAGATCAGAATGAAAATAAATGACATAGAGGCTAAAAAAAAATACAGAGGATCAATGAAACCAAGCGCTGGTTCTTTGAAAAGGTAAACAACAATGATGAACCTTTAACCAGACTCACCAAGAAGAAAGAGAGAGGATTCAAATAAATAAAATTAGAAATGAGAGTGGAAAAGTAACAACTGACACAGCAGAAATACAAAGGATTGTAAGAAAATACTACGAAGAACTGTATGCCAAAAAATTAGACAACCCAGGTGAAATGAACAAATTGCTTGAAACATATAATCTTTTAAAAATCAATCTGGAAGAATCAGAAACCCTAAACAAACTGTTTACAACAAATGAGATTGAAACAGTTATAAAAAAATTCCCAACAAACAAAAGCCCTGGGCCACATGGCTTCAGAGGCAAATTCTACCAAATATTCAAAGAACTGACTCTTATCCCTCTCAAACTATTTCAGAAAATTTAAGTGGAGGGAAGACTTCCAAACTCCTTTTACAAAGCACACATAATTCTGACTCCAAACCAGGCAAAGACAATACAAAGAAAGAAAACTATAGGCCAATATTCCTGATGAACTTAAATGCTAAAATTCTCAGCAAAATATTAGCAAACCGAATCTAGCAATACATGAAAAAAATCATACATCATGAACAAGTGAGATTTATTCTGGGGAGGCAAGGCTGATATAATATTCACAAATCAATCAATGTGATTCATCATATAAACAAAAGGAAGGAGAAAAATCACATGATTATATCAATAGATGCAGAAATAGCATTTGATAAAATCCAGCACCCATTTATGATCAAAACTCTTAGCAAAAGTGGGAATACAGGGAACATACCTCAACATGATAAAGTCCATCTATAACAAACCCAAAGCCAACATCATACTCAGTAGGCAAAAATTAAAAACTATCCCCTTAAGATCAGGAACAAGGCAGGGGTGCTCCCTTTCACCACTCTTATTCAACATAGTTCTGGAAGTCCTAGGTAGACCAATCAGACAAGAAGAAATAAAAGGCATCCAAGTTGGAAAAGAAAAAATAAAACTATCATTATTTGCAGATGATATGATACTGTACCTAGAAAATCCTAAAGTCTCAGTCAAAAAACTACTGGACTTGATATGAATTCAGCAAGGTGGCAAGATATAAAATTAATATTCAGAAATCAGAGGTATTTTTATACACCAACAATGATCTGTCAGAAAGAGAAATTAAGAAAACAATCCCCTTTACTATTGCAACAACAACAACAAAAATACCTAGGAGTAAATTTAACCAAGGAGGTTAAAGACTTGTACTCAGAAAATTATAAAACTTTGATAAAAGTAATAAAGGAAGATACAAACAAGTGGAAACATATACCATGTTCATGGATAGGAAGAATAAACATCATTAAAATGTTTATATTACCCAAAGCAATTTATAAATTCAATGCAATTCCCATTAAAATACCAATGACATACTTCAACGATATAGAACAAATATTCCAAAAATTTATATTTAATCTAAAAAGAACACAAATAGCTTCAGCAATATTGAAAAAGAATAATAAACTGGGTGGTAACACACTTCCTGATATCAAGTTATACTACAAGGCTATTGTACTCAAAACAGCTTAGTACTATCATAAGAACAGGCTTATAGATCAATGGAACAGAACAGAGAACCCAGAAACAAACCCACAACTCTATGGACAATTGATATTTGACAAAAAAAGTTAAGAGCATACAATTTAGTAAAGACAGTCTCTTTAACAAATGGTGTTGGAAAAATTGGACAGCTACCTGCAAAAAAATGAAACTAGGCCACTAATTTATACCATTCACAAAAATAAACTCAAAATGGATAAAACACTTAATTGTAAGTCATGAAACCATAAGCATCTTAGAAGAAAACATAGGCAGTAAGCTCTTCAACATCTCTTGCAGCAATATATTTGCTGATTTATCTCCACGGGCAAAGGAAATAAAGGACAGGATTGAACAAATGGGACTATAGCAATTTAAAAAGCTTTTGCACAGCTAAAGACAATATGAACAAAATAAAAATACAAACCACACAATGGGAGAACATATTCAACAATACGTCTGATAAGGGGTTAATAACCAAAGTTATAAAGATCTTGTAAACCTCAACACCAGGAAGATAAACAATCCAATCAAAAACTGGGCAAAAGAATTGAATAGACAGAATAGACACTTCTCCAAAGAGGACATACAGATGGCCAATAGGCAGATCAAAAAATGTTCAACATCACTAGTCATTAGAGAAATGCAAATTAAAACCACAATGAGATATCACCTCACACCAATCAGAATGGCGCTCATTAACAAAACAACTCATGATAAGTGCTGGTGAGGATGTGGAGAAAAGGGAACCCTCCTGCACTGCTGGTGAGAATGCAGACTGGTACAGCCACTGTGGAAAACAGTATAAAGCAGGGGTCCCCAAACTACGGCCCGCGGGCCACATGCGGCCCCCTGAGGCCATTTATCTGGCCCCCGCCGCACTTCTGGAAGGGTACCTCTTTCATTGGTGGTCAGTGAGAGGAGCATAGTTCCCATTGAAATATTGGTCAGTTTGTTGATTTAAATTTACTTGTTCTTTATTTTAAATATTGTATTTGTTCCCGTTTTGGTTTTTTACTTTAAAATAAGATATGTGCAGTGTGCATAGGAATTTGTACATAGATTTTTTATAGTCCGGCCCTCCAACGGTCTGAGGGACAGTGAACGGCCCCCCTGTGTAAAAAGTTTGGGGACCCCTGGTATAAAGTTTCCTCAAAAAATTAAAAATGGAACTGCATTTTGACCCAGCCATCCCACTTTTAGGAATATATTTTAAGAACACCAAATCACTGATTCAAAAGAAGAAATGCCCCCCACCCCATGTTCATGGCAGCATTGTTTACAATAGCCAACATCTGGAAACAGGCCAAGTGTCCATTAGTGGACGAGTGGATTAAAAAGCAGTTCTACATATACACAATGGAATACTATGGGGTCGTGAAAAAAAGGAAATCTTACCTTCTGCAACAACATGGATGGAGCTGGAAACTATTATGTTAAGTGAAATAAGCCAGGCAGAGAAAGAAAAATATCATATGACCTCACTCATTTGAGGAATCCAATGAACAATGAGAACTGAGGAACGGAATTGATACAGAGGAGGGATCAAAGGGACCAGAGGGAAAGCAGATAGAGAGAAAGGGAATGAGAAGATGGGATCAGAGAAGGGAAAGAGATTGGTGAAATTATATATATATAACACAGCGTTATTAAGAGCAGAAAAGCAAATCCTGGAGGGAAGGGGGGAGGGCGTTGGGGGAAGGGGGACAAGGGAGATATGAGGGGAACACGGGGGTGGGGGGAGATGTATTCGGTGGGACACTTGAATCTATGTAAACAATAAATTTAAATTTAAAAAATAAAGTATTTTTAAGAAGAAAATCTAGCATCACACAGATATATGTATAGTTAAAAAAGGGAGTAATATTTTAATAGTTCTTTCAGATAACTATGTGGATATTATTCTCTGATAATACATCAAAACTCAACAAATGGTAGTTTATAAAAGGAGAGTTACAATGTAGACTCTGAAACCAATAGCAATGAAGTTTTCATACTCTATTACCTAAAATGCCATTGCCCTATCTTGAACTTTGAATGGATCTTTTTCTCACACATTAGTAGGTTGATTGGCCCCAGTATGGAATTATGATTGGTAACATCATACCTAAGCCATTTGAAAAATGTTTCACTAAATTATGTAGATCTTCCAAATGTTGACAGAGTTTATTACAAAACAATATTTGTTGCCCTGGCCTGGTGGCTCAGCTGGTTGGAGCATTGCCCTGATACACCAATGTTGCAGGTTTGATCCCCCCAGTCAGGGCACATATAGGAGTCAACCAGTGGGTACATAAGTGAGTGGAGTAACAGGTCAGTGTTTCTCTCTTTCCCTTTCACTCTCTCTAAAACCAATCAGTAAAGTTTCTTTAAAAAATATTTGTTAATATAACTATGGATCTCATCAGGGAAAATTTAAGCATTGGGAAGTTCTCAAGCTTATGGTGTCAGGCAAGTTTTTCAAACTGCTAATTTTTGCGTGAAAGTTAAACTTTTCATGAGCAACAAATTTC
This sequence comes from Saccopteryx leptura, assembly GCF_036850995.1. Lineage (NCBI taxonomy): Eukaryota > Metazoa > Chordata > Mammalia > Chiroptera > Emballonuridae > Saccopteryx > Saccopteryx leptura. The sequence continues at coordinate 51,889,717 of NC_089505.1, read as the reverse complement.
ATTAACAATTTTTCTTGAATTAAGTCTCTTTATTCATTTCTAAGAAAATGCCAAATACACATTCTGAGTAATTGTTTTATTGGCAGTCATTCTTTCATGTAAAAATGGTGGTCTATAAAAAAAAAGGGCTAGTTCAGCTCACTATTCAAGTGATTACACAAGTTCTCTTCCTCAAGACAACGATTGTACTTCAGTATGCAGAAGTGCTTTATTTTACTTTCCATTTTGTCTCACCTAACACCAAGAAGATATACCTTCTAGAGTCAAGATTTAATAAAGCACCTGACCAGGTGGTGGCACAGTGGATAGAGCATCAGCCTGGGATGCTGAGGACCCAAGTTCAAAACCCTGAGGTCACCAGCTTGAGCACAGGCTCACCAGCTTGAAAGCAGGGTTGCCAGCTTGAGCATGGGATCATAGACATGACCCCATGGTCACTTGCTTGAGCCCAAAGGTTGCTGGCTTGAGCCCAAGGTCTCTAGGTTGAGCAAGAGGTCACTGGCTTGGCCAGAACGCCCTCAACCTCTGCCAAGGCACATATGAGAAAGCAGTCAATGAAAAACTAAAGTGCTGCAACTATGAGTTGATGCTTCTCGTCTCTCTCCCCTCCTGTCTGTCTGTCTGTCTCTCTTGCTTTCACTTAAAAAAAAAAGATTTAATAGCCTGACTAGGCGGTGGCGCAGTGGATAGAGCGTCAGACTGGGATGCAGAGGACCCAGGTTTGAAACCCTGAGATCTCCAGCTTGAGCGCAGGCTCATCTGGCTTGAGCAAAGTTCACCAGCTTGGACCCAAGGTCACTGGCTCGAGCAAGGGGTCACTCGGTCTGCTGTAGTCCCACAGTCAAGGCACATATGAGAAAGCAATCAATTAACAACTAAGGTGTCACAACGAAAAACTAATGATTGATGCTTCTCATCTCTCTCCATTCCTGTCTGTCTGTCCCTATCTATCCCTATCTCTGACTCTCTCTCTGTCTCTATAAAAAAAAAAAAAAATTAATAAAGCTAGTAATTTTTCTCCCTCATTGAGGACATTCCTATATGTAACTGGCATTTTCTTTATGGGGAGTATGTGGTTGGTGGAGAATACAGTGACTACTAGTACATTTGGTACCAATCTCATACATGCTGAGATGCCAACAGTTTTACCCATCATTGATTTATTTTGCACTGTTAGCACAAATGTCAATGCAGTAAAAAGAAAAATGGGATGGGACAGAAAATAATGTCTTAATATAATTATGAAAATAGTTTTGACCTTGTAGACTCCCAAAGAGGATGTTAACAAGGCCCAGGAGTCCAGGGACTGTACTTTAAGAACTGTATAAAATAGCTAGTGCCCCACTTTATAAATTCCCTAGAGCCACTGTAACAAAATACCACATATTGGGTGTCTTACAACAACAGAAGTTTGTTCTCTTACTAGATGTCTTCAAATAACAGAACTTTATTCTCTCACGATTCTGAAGGCTAGAAGTTTGAAATCAAGGTTATCAGTAGAGCCACGTTCCTGCAGATGTTCTTCCAACTTCTGCTGGCCCCAGGCATTCCTTGGTTTACCGCAGCATAATTCCAATCTCTGCCTCCATCTTCTTGTGGCCCTATTCTCTGTGTGTATCTCTGTGTGCTCTCCTCTTCTTTTTTTTTTTTTTTTCATTTTTCCGAAGCTGGAAACGGGGAGGCAGTCAGACTCCCGCATGCGCCCGACCGGGATCCACCCAGCATGCCCACCAGGGGGCGATGCTTTGCCCCTCTGGGGCGTCGCTCTGTTGTGTCCAGAGCCATTCTAGCACCTGAGGCAGAGGCCACAGAGCCATCCCCAGTGCCCCGGCCATCTTTGCTCCAATGGAGCCTCACTGCGGGAGGGGAAGAGAGAGACAGAGAGGAAGGAGAGGGGGAGGGGTGGAGAAGCAAATGGGCGCCTCTCCTATGTGCCCTGGCTGGGAATCGAACCCGGGACTCCTGCACGCCGGGCTGACGCTCTACCGCTGAGCCAACTGGCCAGGGCCGCTCTCTTCTTCTTATAAGAATACTAAAGATTTACGGCCCATCTTAATCTAGTATTATATAACCTTGTAGGGGACGGAAAAGTTTTACTGACCCTTTTAGGGTCTCTAGCTAGGTCTGAAAATAACTTCTATGTGACATGGGAGAACTACATAAGGAAATTATGACCTGTAGAAACAATTATACCTCAGTATTTTTATGCTAGCTTTGGAAGAGTGGACGGTTGTGGAGGAATTTGATAAGTTAAAGAGTAAGAGGTAAGTGAAATAAACTGAGAAAAACTTAGCAAGGCCTGTTTGTTCACATTCTACTCAGTATTCTTTTGTCTGCAGAGATAAGGATGCTCCTTCCCTCCAGGTATAGTATAGAATAGGCACCTCTCACATAAGAGTTTTATGACCTGTTTAAGGGAAGAGGGGTGGCGGTCAGAGTGACCTTCCTTCTTCAGCTGTTTTCTCAATCTCCTTCAGCTTAATATATTCAATATGCCAAGGTGCCATATTTTGGGGTAGTGTATTCTGAATCCCATCAACTTCATTTTAGCTAACTACAAAGATTCTAATTTCAAATAAGGTCACATTCTGAGGTTCTGGATAAACATGAATTTGCAGGGACACTACTCAAATTACTATACCCAACAATATTTTATTAAGTTATACCCATGGCAGAGCTGCTGAAAGTGTTGGTGGCTAAAAGTTCACAGCTATCTTTTCTCTAGAGCCTAGAGAATTGTGTACCACAATGACCAACTGATATTGTGGTACAAAAAGATGGCCCCCTTTCCTCAAGGCAGTGTCTTTGTGATGCAAGTCATACTCCAAAGCTTCCCTTGAGATCAGGCTGAAGCTAGTCTCCAGCTGAGACCACAACCTCACTTAACTTTTCCACTTTTCCATCCTGCTTCCCTCCTTTTTGAGAGCACAACTCAAAATAATTCCTGAATCATTTTTCACCTCTCTGATTAACAATTATTTAATGATAGCTGCCTGATTTTCACCAAAGACAGGATAATTAGACGTTTTTCATTTTTGGTAGGAAGGTAAACTGATACAATATTTCTTGAAGGCAGTCTGGCAATATGAATTTAAAAATTTAAATATGTATCTCCTTTGACCTAACAATTCCACTTTTAAGAACTCTTAAAGACAGGCCCTGGCCGGTTGGCTCAGCGGTAGAGCGTCGGCCTGGCATGAGGGGGACTCGGGTTCGATTCCCGGCCAGGGCACATAGGAGAAGCACCCATTTGCTTCTCCACCGCCACCCCCTCCTTCCTCTCTTTCTCTTCCCCTCCCGCAGCCAAGGCTCCATTGGAGCAAAGATGGCCCTGGTGCTGGGGATGGCTCCTTGGCCTCTGCCCCAGGCGCTAGAGTGGCTCTGGTCGCAGCAGAGCGATGCCCCAGAGGGGCAGAGCATCGCCCCCTGGTGGGCACAGCATCGCCCCTGGTGGGCGTGCCGGGTGGATCCTGGTCGGGCGCATGCGGGAGTCTGTCTGACTGTCTCTCCCTGTTTCCAGCTTCAGAAAAGTACAAAAAAAGAAAAAAAAAAAAAAACAACTCTTAAAGACATCAGGCAAATGTACAAAGATGAAGATGACTATAGTTTTAAGCTTAAAAAATTAGAAACAGGCCCTGGCTGGTTGGCTCAGCGGTAGAGCGTCGGCCTGGCGTGCGGGGGACCCGGGTTCGATTCCCGGCCAGGGCACATAGGAGAAGCGCCCATTTGCTTCTCCACCCCCCCTCCCTCCTTCCTCTCTGTCTCTCTCTTCCCCTCCCGCAGCCAAGGCTCCATTGGAGCAAAGATGGCCCGGGCGCTAGGGATGGTTCCTTGGCCTCTGCCCCAGGCGCTAGAGTGGCTCTGGTCGCTGCAGAGCGACGCCCCGGAGGGGCAGAGCATCACCCCCTGGTGGGCAGAGCTTCGCCCCTGGTGGGCGTGCCGGGTGGATCCTGGTCGGGCGCATGTGGGATTCTGTCTGACTGTCTCTCCCCGTTTCCAGCTTCAGAAAAGTACAAAAACAAAAAATTAGAAACAGTTTAAATATTGGTTTGTTGTAATGTAACCTGCGAGTTTCACAAAGACACCAAGTCCAGATGAATTTTTGAGGAGTTTATTAATTAGCCGGCTAGCTACATGGGGCACAATCCTAAATCATGTAGGCCCTCATACAGTTCTGAGCCTGCTTTTATGAAAAATCAAGTACTGGTTGGGATGGGCAAGGAGGGGCTTGTGATCCCTTTGTCCAGAGGTATAGTTACTCTCATGACTTTAGGGTGAGTCCAAGTATAGGAATTCTTGATTAAGGTACATAAACATTGTTTTCTAAGGTTTTCAGATAAGTTCTATCTTCTTTGCTCTGTGTGGCAAGTGGCTCCAGGCACCCTTTCAGAGAATTCTAGGAATCAGCTAAACTATGACTAGATGACCCAGCTGCCCTTGTAAGCCAGGAGCTCCTGCATTCTTCTCTTTTCTTTCTCCACAGAAAGGAAGAGGTAAGAAGCCTGACTTTTCCTCTTTAAAATGGCATTGCTAATGCTAACTTTTACTGTTCTTTGGCACCTTATTGTAGTTAACTAAGTAACAGTATATCTATAATCGAACCCAAGTTTGTATGCCCAAAACTCAGTACGACTAATTTACTAAAGCACCAAGTATGCAACAAGGAAAGCATTTATTTTGAGAGGTAGCCAAACGAGGAGATGAAGAGAAAACCCAAATCCATCACCCTGTTCCAGTGTTCAGGGATGATTTTTAAGGGGTTAGAGGGAACAGGTATGTGGAAGTCCTAACAGGTCAAGTTTTAATTGAAGTGTTACCTGGAAGGGATGAGGCCAAGGCGAGTCCTTCCCGGTCCAGTTTGGAATGTGTGGGTTCTTCATGCAGGAAAGATTTCAAGACTAAAGTCCAGGTGATTTTGAAAGTATATTAAAGCAGGGCCTGACCAGGCGGTGGCGCAGTGGATAGATAGAGCATCAGACTGGGATGTGGAAGACCCAGGTTCGAGACCCCTGAGGTCTCCAGCTTGAGCGTGGGCTCATCTGGCTTGAGCAAGGCTCACCAGCTGGGACCCAAAGTTGCTGGCTCGAGCAAGGGGTCACTCGGTCTGCTGAAGGTCCGCGGTCAAGGCACATATGAGAAAGCAATCAATGAACAACTAAGGTGTTGTGATGAAAAACTAATGATTGATGCTTCTCATCTCTCTCCCTATCCCTCTCTCTGACTCTCTCTCTGTTAAAAAAAAAAAAAAGTATATTAAAGCTTGGAACAGTAAGACAAAGGAAGGCTTAGGATAGAAGTAAGGAACAGTAAGGCTTAGGATATAAGAAGCAAGATCACAGCAACAGGAGTGTTAGGTAAACAGATATTTTTTAAGTTTGCTTGCTTGTATTGGGGCAGTGCCATGTGTGTATAGTCTATGGAAGGCTGCAGGTGCTTGCCCTAAGGGCAGCAGATTGCAAATTGCAGATTGCCTTCTTACTTGGGAGGGGCAATTGTTTCCTACTGTTTGCTAAAGAAGGTTTTTTTCCCCAGCCTGTTTTGCTGGGCAGAGGAGTGTAGAGAAAGAGAGAGAGTGTGTGTGTGAGAACTGAGTCTGGTGTGTCTCAGGGCTTTGAGAACCCTGAGTGAGAGGGAAGTGGTCTTCCCTACCTGTTTGCTCGTTCGCCATTATGAGACTTGAATAAATGGAATGGCCCACCATCCTCTGGCTCTGGGAACCTGCATGGCCATGACAGCGGCAGCCCCTGGCCTTACAAGAAGTGAGTCAAAGTTGGGCTGCTTGTCTCATTGAGAAGTCACAGAGGCAAAAAGAGGGTCCTTGGAGATAGGATCAGGGGGTCAGTCTGGGATGAGCTGCCACCACCCACTGCTGCCCTGGTTGCAAGTCTCATTGGAACCCCTAGAGCTGGGGGGGAGGAGGACATGAGTATGCTCAAGGGAGAGCAAGCACACACTGGATTATTTGTCTTAAAGGTTTTTACCTGTTTCTATAGGCAGGAATTTTAGGGGAGATTGCAATCAGAATATTCATCAGCTTTCCCGATATGGCCTTTAATATATCAATGCATCAGTATGAGCATATAATGGTATTTGTGATCATTCTGTCAGCTTCACCTATATCTTGGATTTGTTGGGCTCTAATGGGTTTTATTGTTATATATTCCCCTGATTTTCTCTATTCTTGGGTTTGTCTGGCACCAGTTAGGTCTCTGCTTTCTATTTCCCTACTAGGGTAATTTCAGCTACCTATTTTTTGGTTGGGGAAGAGAGTTATGTTGGGCAGATAAAATGTATTATGCTCACTTTGTTAAAGATGACGCTGCCCATGTGGAGGCCGTTGCCCAGGTGATATTAATGTGTGTTGAGAATCCTTGTAGCCTGGGGCTTGGTTTTGGGATTAAGCCTTTCCCACACTTTTTGATGTGGGGCGGTACAATCCAATCATGCCTTAGAGAAGTGACTTTGTATTAGAGACTTCCCTGTTTTGTATATTGGATTAAAGGTTTTGAATCTACACTATAAAATAGGGGCAGAATGGGAGCTTGCTCTCTTGGTTCCTGGGATGATTAGCATGAGAGAGCAGAGGGAGCAGAGTAGAGAGCAGAAAGAGGCCATGTGGCCAGGAGAAGCAGCCAAGATGGCGGAGTATTGAGTGAGAGGCCAGTTTGTGCAGTTTGATGCTGGAGAAGGAAGGAGATGGGGAACAGAGGTGAATAAGTCTGGTGAGCTAGAAACCTTTGATTCTAGGAAACTCGGATAAGTCGGTAGCTTTGTGAGCACTGAATGTGAGTGGGTTTTGGAGCCCACTGTGTGTTTTTGCTTGCCCGCCGAATGCAAGCTAGAATTAAAGACTATGGCCCATCAGTTTGTGGCTCCGTTATTTCTTTACCGACTGTTCGAATCCAATGCGAACCTGCATGGGCGGCTGCTGTGATAGCAGTCCTGGCCGTGGCCGCTGGCTTTACAAGTTATAAACCATCTGCTCCTTGATGTCTTTGGTTAGGAAAGATAATGTAAAGCCAGAAGCCATGGCTACCATCATAGCAGCCGGCTGGCCCATGCAGGTTCGCATTGGATTTGGACAGTTGGTAAAGAAACAACGGAGCCACAAACTGGTGGGCCATAGTCTTTAATTCTAGCTTGCACCCGGCGGGCAAGTAAAAACACACACTGGGCTCCAAAACCCACTCACATTCAGTGCTCACAAAGCCACTGACTTATCCGAGTTTCCCAGAATCAAAGGTTTCTAGCTCACCAGCCTTATTCTCCTCAGTTCCCCATCTCCTTCCTTATCCCAGATACAAACTCTGCACAAACTGGCTTCTCACTCAACACTCCGCCATCTTGGCTGCTTCTCCTGGCCACATGGCCTCTTTCTGCTCTCTTCTCTCTGCTCTCTCCTCTAATGATAATCTCAGGAACCAAGAGCAAGCTCTCATTCTGCCCCCATTTTATAGTGTACATTCAAAACCTTTAATCCAATATACAAAATAGGGAAGTCTCTAATACAGTCACTTCTCTGAGGCATGATGGGATTGTACCACCCCACATCAAAAAGTGTGGGAAAGGCTTAATCCCAAAACCAAGCCCCAGGCTACAACAATCCTGCCTGCCCACAGAGACACACATTAATATCACCTGGGCAACGGCCTCCACGTGGGCAGCGGTGCCATCTTTAACAAAGTGAGCATAATACATTTTATCTGCCCAACAGATAAGATCTTGTGTTTTAGTCTGAACAGGCAAGGTGCAGTGGATAGAGCGTCAGCTCGGGATTCAGAAGACCCAGGTTTAAAACCCAAGTTGTTGGCTTGAGCATGGGATCATCCGGCTTGACCGCATGCTCACTAGCTTGAGCAGGGGGTCACTGGTTTGAGCATGGGATCATACACATGACCCCATGGTCGCTGACTTTAGACCAGGGGTCTCAAACTCAACTCAGCATGTGGGCCGCAGAGCAAGATCACAGCCATTCGGCAGGCCGCACGCACTAGGTCTACAAAAGGCAACTGTTACGCAACACTTTTCTCACTGCAGTTGAAAACAAAAAAAAATCAGTACAACAAGCACAATCGTACATGCAGTTTACTCAGTGTCACAAAACGACCAGAAACTGTAGTTCGCATCACAACTGCTGTTAACTAAGCTAATATCTAGCTAGGATGCTAGAGAAATGAAAAATACAAGTAGGCCCCTAGGCTTACTTAATTTTATCCAAAATATTTTGAACTTCGTGGATTAGTCTGCGGGCCGCACAAAATTGTTTGGCGGGCCGCATGCGGCCCGCGGGCCGCGAGTTTGAGACCCCTGCTTTAGACCAAAGGTCACTGGCTTAAAGCCCAAGGTTGCTGGCTTGAGCCCAACATCGCTGGCTGGAGCAAGGGGTCACTCGCTCTGCTGGAGGCCTTCCCCCCCTCAAGACACATATGAGAAAGCAATCAATGAACAACTAAGGTGCCACAACAAAGTATTGATGCTTCTCATCTCTATTCTTTCTTGTCTGTCTGTCCCTGTCTGTTCCTCCCACTCTCTCTCTCTCTAAAAAAAAAAAAAAAAAAAAAGATCTTGTGGTATACAGTATTAGCTTGCTGCTAATTGCTCAGCTGTTTCATTTTGTCTCTATTTCTCTCATTCTGCATGTCAAGGAATTTGTCTAGCTTCTTACTAACTGGCCTCAGGAGGACCTTAGAACTTGGCCATTTATGGTAAGGGGCTTCAGGACCACATCTTCCTGGACAACTACCCTTCACTTCTGAAAGAATTCCAGTGTTCAAGTTCCACCAGTTCTGTCCCAGTCATCTGGTTCCATGTGGTGATGGGAGTGTGCCAAGAAATGATGGTACACAGACTTTGGTTCAAAGTACAACTGAGGGTCAAAGTTCTATCCTCTGCACATGTTCATCTGCATGACTTGTGGTTTTGATCTGCTGTCTCTCAAAACTAACTCAGTATCTTCTTAGAAATAGGATAGGACCTGTTGGGCAGATAAAATATATAATGCTCACTTTGTTAAAGATGGTGCTGCCCACGTGGAAGCCCATTGCCCAGGTGATGGTATTGGTTGCCCTTCTTGCTTGGGATGGGCGTGATTATATTAATATGTGTTGGGGGCGGGCTGTTAGCAGGCAGGATTCTTATAGCCTGGGGCTTGGTTTTGGGACTAAGCCTTTCCCACCCTTTTTGATGTGGGGTGGTGCACTCTCATGAGGAATCCCATTATGCCTCAGATAAATTACTTTGTATCAGAGACTTCCTTATTTGTATATTGGATTAAAGGTTTTGATTTCTACACTATAAAGTGGGGCAGACCAGGAGCTTGCTCTCTCTCGGTGCCTGAGATTAGCATTAGAGAAGAGAGCAGAGAGGAAAGCAGGGAAAGGCCACGTGGAGGCCAGGAGAAGTAGCCAAGATGGCAGAGTGCTGTAGAAGAAGCCAGTTTGTTCAGAGTTTGTATAGAGAGAAGGAGATGGGGAACAGAGGTGAATGAGGCTGGTGAGCTAGAAACTTTGATTCTAGGAAACTTGGATAAATCAGTAGCTTTGTGAGCACTGGATGAGTGGGTTTTAGAGCCCAGTGTGTGTTTTTACTTGCCCGCTGGGTGCAAGCTAGGATTAAAGGTAATGGCCCACCAGTTCTTGGCTCCATTGTTTCATTACCGTCTGCCCGAATCAAATGCGAACCTGCACGGGCCAGGCAGCTGTGATGGAGGCTGTGGCTACTGGCCTTACATTACCATCTGTGTCCCAGTAGAGCCCGAACTTTACGTCAATCAGGCATCCCTGATTCAACTTCCCTGCACAGTGGGACACTCCTGCTTATCAGCAGGCTTGCAGCCTCTTCAAGACTACTCTTGAGGTGGCTATGAGGATTCTACCTATGAGTGCCAAGACCAACAGCCACCAGAGGAAAGACACGACCAACACACAAGTTATTTGCAAGAATCACACAGGCAGTTTATTACTCACAAATCCTTTTGGCGTGCCTGGTTACAGCTAAAGGGGGCCCTGTCAGCGTGCTCCTCTTGGTTGTCTTTGGTCAGAGCAGTGTGGAGACAGTACATGTCAACATTGGAGTCTGGGTGACTACTGCAGCAGGGGGGGGCCCTCAGCTTTAGTACCTTTTCTGGCTCACGCCTTCTAACAGGTGTCATCTACAGGATTATCACCTCAAACCACCGTTTTGGGAGTTCCTTACAGGCAGCCCTTTTTATGTTAATCTACTGAAATGTTACATCAAGCCACTTTTAAGATGTTCCTGGGGAAGCTTCTGGTTTATATTAACTTACAGAGTTATGACATCAAGCCACTTCTTATCTATGTATAACTTCACACACACACTAACTGGACCCTGCTCAAAAGTCAGAGTCTGTTTATCATATTTGTACACACTATATTAATTCCTATCCAGATGGCACAACTTTATTTAATTTCCTTAATTGATTTTAATATTATATCTTAATTACTTTCAGATATCTTCCATATTTTTCTACATTTCTACATATTTAATTACTATAACCTTATATTACTGCATCATTCTGCTTCTGCCCACCTCCCTCTTTATCTCTCTCTCTTTCTTCCTGTCCTGCAGCCATAGCTCAGTTGATTTGAGCATGTTGATCCTAGCACTGAGGATGGCTCTGTCAGCCTCCACCTCAGGTGCTAAAAATACCTCATTTGCAAGTTGCCCCAGATTGACAAAGCATCAGTCCCAGACAGGGGTTGCTGTGTGGATCTCGGTTGGGCACATGTGGGACTCTGTCTCTGTATCTCCCCTACTCTCACTTTAAAAAAAAGGGAATAATATCCATTTATATTCTAGAGAACAAAACATTAAAGACACAACAGTATGTAGACTAAGTATCATATAATTTAGCATCATTTTGAATATCTCCCAACTATTTCTGATTATGCATTTTTGTTTCAAACTGTTAGGAAATTAATAGGAATTCTATGCTAATATTTTCTTTTTTTTCATGATTACCATTTTAATCATAAGGTATTAACATACATGTTCCACAAAATTGAGAAATAATTGTTATCAGTGAAACTGAAGCAAAGATTTTGGAGACGTCAACACAATGGATGATTTTCTTTGAGAATTTCTGCATAAGTTTTCTTACTTTTTTCAGGAAAATCATCCAGATGTGCTTTCATGTATGCAACCATATCATGGTCCTTCAGAGAATACATATAGTCTTGACATTTTAAAAGATAATATCCAACAAAAACAAAGGAAGTAACATAGAATCTGGCAATGCAAACTGGTGAACATCACTGGCCTTAGCCAGATGGAGTTATCAAGCAGCCTGGGGCAATAATAGCCCAGGAAGCCATGTAGGCAAGCTGCGGGTCAGTCAGCTTGGGCAGGGGCAGGCTCCAGGCCTCATCCAGCAGGAACTGTAAGGGCACTCGGCCCGGCCATCTGCTCATGGTGTGATGCCATTCTTACTTAAGGCCTAGCCTTGGATTGCCAACTACAAAAAAAAAAAAAAAAATGCCATGACCACTACTGGGGCCCTCATCCTATGGAGGTCTCTCCTCTGAGCACCGTTAATATTTTCATTTTAAATCATAATAAGACATCAACTGGCTTAAATCTGGGGAGAGGGGTGTTGTTTTGTTGTTTTATTTTAGTGAGAGGAGAAGAGTCAGAGAGACTCCCACATGTGCCCTGATAGGTTCTACCTGGCAAGCCCAGTAAGGGGTGAGGGGATGATGCTCTGCCCATCTAGGGCCATTGCTCTGTTCAACATCAAGCCATATTATTTTAGCACCTGAGGTGGAAGCCATAGAGCCATCTCAGTGCTGGGGCCAACTCAAACCAATCAAGCCATGGCTGCAGGAGGAGAAGAGAGAGAGAAAAGGGGGAGGGGTGGAGAAGTAGATGGTTGCTTCTCTTGTGTGTCCTGACCAGAAAACAAATCAGGGACATCCATACACCAGGCTGAAGTGCTACCACTGAGCCAACCAGCCAGGGCTTAAGTCTGGGTGGTTCTTTTTTTTGGGGGGGGGAGATAGATAGATAGATAGATAGATAGATATATGAACAACCTGTGGGAAGAACAAGTTGATAATATTTATAGGCTGATGAGTTGATCCCAATTGGTAGGAATATATTCTTCCAGTTGTCTTCATGCCTTCTATACAGGTTAGAAGAATTCTGGCTGAAGTTTTACCATGCTCACATAACTGAAACATAAAATATGCCTCTGACTGTGTAAATTAATTTTTCTATGAATTAAAAAGAATTCATTTTTAGAAAACTTAAGAAGTCTTTTTTCAGCCTCTGCTGGTTTTTAGTAATTAAGGAAGAAGAAAATAATTAGCCTAAATTTTATCTATATCTAATCTGTAAGTATAAAGAACTAAAAGCCCCTTAAAAATCACATTTTATTACCTTAACAACTACTTTCTACTTGCATCATTAAAATATATTTCATTAAATTGTTTTATGCTCCTTGGATAAGGACCCACATAACACATTCCTTTTGAACCTTAATTCTAAAGAAATTGACTCTAGAATAATTTCCTTATGTAATCTACTAAGTGTTCCTTTTTATTTGGCAATTAAGAAAGTCAGTGTTACATTTTAATTATGCTTACAGTAATTGTGATAGGCTATGTGGTAGGTGTTTTTCCTATTCAACTTTCAATCATTTTAATTTCTGTTGTAATTTAAACTTTTTTGTATGTGTCTCTTGCATTGTAAACTATTTCATCCTTTATGGAAACTTTTTAAATTTATATCTTACCTATTCTTGAACAACTGGTAAATATTTTAATACCTGACATTTCTCATGGATTTATTAAAACTTTTTTATACACTTGAGTGATGGAAAAGTTATTTTATTCTCTATTCCCTCTAGACAAGACATGAAAAAGGAAACAAAATAAGCTAATGATATTGCATATCTATTGTGTGTCAATGTAAGAAACATCCAAACCTGTACAGAAGTTTTATGAGCTTATTTGAGCCACACTGAAGATAATTGCTGGGAAGCAAAATCTCAGTGGATTGAGAAAATGCTCAAGAGAATGTCAGTTTTGCAGCTTATTTTATACATTAGGATTAAAGGAGGAGACATTCATTGGGGGTAGATTAAGAGAGCCGGAGAAAGCAACAAAAGGAAATAAGACTCTGGGACTGGATAAAAAGTGAAATGGAGATGGCCCTGGCCAGTTGGCTCAGTGGTAGAGCGTCGGCCTGGCGTGCAAGGGGTCCCGGGTTCGATTCCCAGCCAGGGCACACAGGAGAAGCGCCCATCTGCTTCTCCACCCCTCCCCCTCTCCTTCCTCTTTGTCTCTCACTTCCCCTCCCGCAGCGAGGCTCCATTGGAGCAAAGATGGCCCGGGTGCTGGGGATGGCCCCTTGGCCTCTGTCCCAGGCGCTAGAGTGGCTCTGGTCGCAACAGAGCGACGCCCTGGAGGGGCAGAGCATCGCCCCTTGGTGGGCAGAGCGTCGCCCCCTGGTGGGCATGCCAGGTGGATCCCGGTGGGGCGCATGCGGGAGTCTGTCTGACTGTCTCTCCCCGTTTCCAGCTTCGGAAAAATACAAAAAAAATAAAATAAAATAAATAAATAAATAAAATATCAAAGTCTTACCAAAAAAAAAAAAAAAAAGTGAAATGGAGAGACAAATACTTTTACATTGGTGGGTACAGAACAGTTAATAATTAACATTTACAACACAGAGATGCTATTCGGGGAAGAAGACAACAATTAGGAGTTCTGTGGTCTCTACTCTGGTGCGAGGCTGTGCCCTGAGAAGTATGGAAAAAGGAGATGGAAAAATAAAAAGAGGCTCACCTAAGGTAAAGACTGACCTTTGTCAGGGCAGCTGCAGGTCCAGGATGTGACTACCCACCATGACTTGCCTCTACCTCGGAATTGATATGTTTAGACTCTTACCTGCATCTGGGGTTATTGGGAACTACCAAGATGGAAATAAAAAAAGTTCCTCAAAAAATTAGTACTCAGGAAATTAGCCCCATGAGAAAGGAAGCACAGGCTGCTCTCCAAACAAAAGCTGGGGAACAGTTTTAAAGAAGTTGAGGTGGTCCTAGCCACAGCAATCAGACAAGAAGAAGAAATAAAAGGCATTCAAGTTGGAAAAGAAGTAAAACTATCATTATTTGCAGATGATAGGATATTGTATATAGAAAACCCTAAAGTCTCAGTCAAAAAACTACTGGACCTGATAAATGAATTCAGCAAAGTGGCAGGATATAAAATTAATACTCAGAAATCAGAGGCATTTTTATACGCCAACAATGAACAGTCAGAAAGAAAAATTAAGGAAACAATCTCCTTCACTATTATAACCAAAAAAATAAAGTACCTAGGAGTATATTTAACCAAGGAAACTAAAGACTTGTACTCGGAAAATTATAAAACACTGATAAAAGAAACCAAGGAAAATACAAACAACTGGAAGCATATACCGTGCTCATGGTTAGGAAGAATAAACATCATTAAAATGTCTATATTACCCAAAGCAATCTATAAATTCAATGTAATTCTCATTAAAATACCAATGACATACTTCAAAGATATAGATCACATATTCCAAAAATTTATATGGAACCAGAAAAGAACACGAATAGCCTCAGCAATCTTAAAAAAGAATAATAAAGTGGGAGGTATCACACTTTCTGATATCAAGTTATACTACAAGGCTATTGTACTCTAAACAGCCTGGTACTGGCATAAGAACAGGCATATAGATCAATGGAACAGAACAGAGAACCCAGAAATAAACCGCAGCTCTATTGGACAACTTATATTTGACAAAGGAGGTAAGAAAATACAATGGAGTAAAGACAGCCTCTTTAATAAATGGTGTTGGGAAAATTGGACAGCTACCTGCAAAAAAATGAAACTAGACCACCAACTCACACCATTCACAAAAATAAACTCAAAATGGATAAAAGACTTAAATGTAAGTCGTGACCATAAGCATCTTAGAAGAAAACATAGGCAGTAAGCTCTCCGACCTCTCTCGCAGCGATATATTTGCCGATTTATCTCCAAGGGGAAGTGAAATAAAAGACGGATAAACAAATGGGACGATATCAAACTAAAAAGCTTTTGCACAGTTAAAGACAATAAGAACAGAATAAAAAGACAAACTACACAATGGGAGAACATATTTGACAATACATCTGATAAGGGGTTAATAACCAAAATTTATAAAGAACTTGTAAATCTCAACACCAGGAAGACAAACAATCCAATCCAAAAATGGGCAAAAGAAATGAATAGACACTTCTCCAAAGAGGACATACAGATGGCCAATAGGCATATGAAAAAATGCTCAACATCACTAATGATTAGAGAAATGCAAATTAAAACCACAATGAGATATCATCTCACACCAGTCAGAATGGTGCTCTTCAACAAAACAACACAGAATAAGTGCTGGCGAGGATGTGAGAAAAGGGAACCCTCCTGCACTGCTGGTGGGAATGCAGACTGGTGCAGCCTCTGTGGAAAACAGTATAGAGATTCCTCAAAAAATTGAAAATCGAACTGCCTTTTGACCCAGCTATCCCACTTTTAGGAATATACCCCAAGAACACCATAGAATGGCTCCAAAAGGAGAAATGCACCCCCATGTTTGTGGCAGCATTGTTCACAATAGCTAAGATCTGGAAACAACCCAAGTGTCCGTCAGATGACGAGTGGATTAAAAAGCTTTGGTACATATATACTATGGAATACTACTCAGCCATACGAAATGATGACATCGGATCATTTACAATAACATGGATGGACCTTGATAACATTATACGGAGTGAAATAAGTAAATCAGAAAAAACTAAGAACTATGTGAATCCATACATAGATGGGACATAAAAATGAGACTCAGAGACATGGACAAGAATGTGATGGTAAGGGGGGGGATGGGATGGGGTGAGGAAGGAGAGAGAGGGGGTGGGGTGAGGGGAGGGGCACAAAGAAAACCAGATAGAAGGTGGCGGAAGACAATTTGACTTTGGGTGAAGGGTATGCAGCATAATGAAATGTCAAAATAATCTTGGAGATGTTTTCTCTCAACATATGTACCCTGATTTATCAATGTCACTGCATTAAATTTAATAATATAATTTTAAAAATTTTAAAAATTGAAAAAGAAGTTGAAGTGGGAAAGATGACATCTAAGTCTGATGCCTAAGCATGTGGGGTGGAGGTGGGGGGCTCTGGTGCCTGCACAGTGTAACTACACGCCTCTTCATGTGTCGCATGTCTCATTAATATGTAAAATTTCTACCCAAGGGTGTTTTTTACTGTTATAATGAGGAGTAAGGTCATGCAAAGGTCATTCTGAGGCTGAATTTCATATGCCTTAAGATCAAGGAAGCCTCTTTGCCTTGCAGTTACTGGCACTGCTCTGTCTAGCCATTGATTGGGTGCAGGACTTGAGGGGCAGTTGAGGGAAATTACAATCTTATCTGGGAGAGACTGTCTCAAGACCATCTTATATGGTTACTATGGATCTCTGGGTTTGTAAGGCACACTGTGAAGGCCTCTCCTGACCTTGTCAGGTTTAGTATGTGGCCCTTTTTTCATCCACATGTGTAGGAGGCACTGTCATAGGCACTTTTTTACATCACCTCTTTTTATTCTTGTAACAATCTTGTGAAACATGACCCTGCATTTAGAGATGTTAAGTTGAAGGTCATACTGTTATTTAGGAATGGACCTCAGATTCTGATTTTTTTTCTTTTTTTAATCATACATATTTAACTTTATTTATCATTGTCATTTAAAGCTTGATTTTATAAAACACAAAAAGATATTTTTAAGAGTCTGATTCACCAGAATTTGACCAGTAGAAATAGCAATAGCTTTGCAAGTGTAAATTATATACATTAAAATCAAATAATGGGAAATTTTCTCAATATGGAAATCATACAAATGAAATAACTGGCAAAAGGACCTTATAACAGTATTCTATTATTGCAGATGAGCAGTTACTTGAGTATCTAAACAAAGCTTCTAAATATTCAGACTTCTTTTACTGTTTTTCATATTTACCTATATTTTGAGTCAAGCTGCTTGACCAAAAGGTCTGACTAGGAAGGCATTGAGCTTTTTTTTGTGTGTGTGTGTGTTTTTCTGAAGCTGGAAACGGGGAGAGACAGTCAGACAGACTCCCGCATGCGCCCCACCGGGATCCACCCGGCACGCCCACCAGGGGCGAAGCTCTGCCCACCGGGGGGCGACGCTCTGCCCCTCCGGGGCATCGCTCTGCCGTGACCAGAGCCACTCTAGCGCCTGGGGCAGAGGCCAAGGAGCCATCCCCAGCGCCCGGGCCATCTTTGCTCCAATGGAGCCTTGGCTGCGGGAGGGGAAGAGAGAGACAGAGAGGAAGGAGAGGGGGAGGGGTGGAGAAGCAAATGGGCGCTTCTCCTGTGTGCCCTGGCCGGGAATTGAATCTGGGACTTCTGCACGCCAGGCCGACGCTCTACCACTGAGCCAACTGGCCAGGGCCAGCATTGAGCTTTATAATAAAAGTATTTCCATCTACAGTTACCACCTTCAAAGGAAATGACATTACAGTGCTGATGCAATCTGCTGGTTCCCTTTTGAACAGTATGCAAAAAATTACATCAACCCTTTGGTAAGACAAACAAGTACCAAAAAAGTGGAACAATTATGCACAGTTTGGTAAAGTGCAACTTTAAGTTTTCCCCATCTAAAAATTAATCAATGAAATAAAACATGAACTATAGTTAAACTTGGTTTCAAGAAATGCATTTGAGAATTACATTATTGTTCTTATTTCATCTTCAGTTATGGATAGATATTTTGTAGGGCACCACACTGTTTACTTTGTGAATTGTAGTAGCGAAGGAACACAGACATACTTGCTCAGAATCGGTAATGAACTCTTCCCACGTTTCAGGTACAATAAAATCTTTGTATAATAGATCAGGAGGTCAAGTGAACAAGAAGCTTCCAACAGTGACAAAAATGTCACTGTCACTGGATCTGTCTGATCACCGAGTGGGTTTCATCTTGTATAGCTCTCTAAGACTTCTCCGGGTGTACTGTCATCTTTGCCAGTCTTGTCACACTCAATATCAAACTGCCATCTTTAAAGGACCTCACCACTTTCAATATTTGAGATGACTACCACCAGTTTCTGAACTGAACACTTGTATAACCAATTTCTTAATTGTTCCACCACATTATTTAGGTATTTCGTGAGCTCAGAATCAGTAGGTATGGGAAATGTGAGTCCATATTTCTGCACTTGAGTAAAAGTTTCAGATGGATAAATGCCATGCTGATATAAAATGCTGTTGATGCCAAATGAGAAGATCTTAGCCATGATTTTGGTGCTCCTGCACAGAGTGATGCCTTCCTCCCAGTACAGCTGCTATGCCATGCCAGGCTCACTGCCGGAGCACTACTCACACCACAGGGCTCCACCACTCATTTCAAAAGTAGCAATGCAGCACACCATCAGATTCTGATTCTTTTTTTTCTTTCTCTTCTTCTTAAGTGAGAAGCAGGGAGGCAGAGAGACAGAAACCTGAATGAGCCCTGGCCAGGATCCCGGCAAGCCCCCTACTTGGTGATGCTCTGCCCGTCTACAGTTGTTGCTCTGTTGCTCAGCAACCAAGCTATTTTAGTGCCTGAGGCAAGACTATGGAGCTATCCTCAGTGCCCAAGGTCCAACCAAGCCATGGTTGTGGGAGGGGAAGAGAGAGATAGAGAGAAGGGAGAGGGGGAGAGGGGGAGAGGGGGAGAAACAGAGGTTTGCTTCCCCTGTGTGCCCTGATCAGGAATTGAACCCGGATGTCCATATGCCAGACAGATGCTCTACAACTGAGCCAACCAGCCAGGGCCAGATTCTGATTCTTAAAACCATACTTCCTCTATTATATTATACTGCCTCCAATTTTTTTTCAAATTAAATTGATGTAACATTAGTTAATAATATTATAGTTTGATATTTGTATCCTCTATTTTATGTTCACCATTCAAAGTATAGTTTCCTTTCATTATTTATATTTGACCCCCTTTACTCAATTTTCCCTCCCCCCCCAACCCCTCTTCCCTCTGGTAACTACCATTCTGTTATTTGTGTCTATGAGTTTATTTTTGTTTGTTAGTTTATTATTTTTTGTTTTATATTTTGTAGATGAGTGAAATCATGGTTTTTGTCCTTTCCCATCTGACTTACTTCAATTTCACTTAGAAAAATATTCTCAAGGTCCAATCGTGTTGTTGCAAATAGCCTCTAAATTTTATATCATCAACAGGAACTGAAAATTCATCAAAGCATTTTTCTAGGACAGTGCTTCTTTTTTTTTTTTTTTTTTTTTCTTTTTCATTTTTCTGAAGCTGGAAACGGGGAGAGACAGTCAGACAGACTCCCGCATGCGCCCGACCGGGATACACCCGGCACGCCCACCAGGGGCGATGCTCTGCCCATCCTGGGCGTCGCCATGTTGCGACCAGAGCCACTCTAGCGCCTGGGGCAGAGGCCACAGAGCCATCCCCAGCGCCCGGGCCATCTTTGCTCCAATGGAGCCTTGGCTGCGGAGGGGTGGAGAAGCAAATGGGCGCTTCTCCTGTGTGCCCTGGCCGGGAATCGAACCCGGGTCCTCCGCACGCTAGGCCGACGCTCTACCGCTGAGCCAACCGGCCAGGGCAGGACAGTGCTTCTCAAACATTAATGCGCAAATGAACCATCTGGGGATCTTGTTAAATGCAGATTCTGATTCAGTAGGGCTGGAGAGGGCCTAAGAGTCTGCATTTCCAAGGGCACCAGGTGGTGCTGATACTGCTGATAATGGGCTACACTGACTGGCAAGTTTTCAGACAATGTTAACATGCAGTGATTCAGTTAGTTGTTATATCAAAACTATGAAATTAAATACAAAGCTATGAAATTGAATATGTGCAACAGTTCTGAAATTGCAAACAAAATCAACTATTGCAACTGTGCACAGTGACTATATACAACTTAGAGAATTCTGAGGCCTTGCTTTCCAAGGTCTTATGTGGAGAGGTATTACTCCCAAAGCAGGCGATTCTTCAGTTAACTGGGAGAAAAGTCTAGTTAACTTAAAGAAAAAAAATCCTCAATTCTTCATCATGTTGGTTAAGTATATATACTCTATTCCAAACTCACCAGTCTTCTGGATGAATTCAGCTTTCTTACAGGTGACTCATGATAACCTAAGCTCCAATTATAAAACCCTCCCCTGCATTTCAGCCCCTCTAGCAGTATTGGAGATTAGAGACACAGAACAACCCTCTCATACACCAAAAATCAATTCTGTCTAGAACATGAAAAACATTTGTTCAAATAAATTTCTGAACTAGCAAAAAGTTAAGAACTACTCAGGCAAAAAAACAACAACAATAAAAAACAAATGAGAGCAGTAATCTGGAGAGGTAAACAACACAAAAGGGAAATTTTATAAAGGGTAGGGGTTATTTTCTGAATCCTGGTGACTTTGAACTAGTTTTAGTTGCCATGAAGGTAAGTGGACAGGAGACAAACCCAAGATTCAAGCTAAGGTAAGGTGTCTAATTGGAGATTCTCACAGACACACACATACAAAGGTCTACACCCTCATCAAATAACAAAAACAGAATATTGCCCTACACCAAAGGACAGCAAGAAAACTTACTCATCTTGTCCTTGGCTTTAGATAAAAGAGGGAAATAGTTACTGTAATAATTTGCAAACACAAGCATGGGTTCATGACCCAGTTCAAACTGCCTATTATTAGGAGACAATTCTTCAGGAGTCTCTCAAGTTTCTATATCTTGTAAGTAGAGGCACAACTGCCTTTGTTCCAGACTATCTTTTCAACGATTTGTATACTGAGCAGTCTTGGAAGGGAATGAAAGTAGATTTGCTTATAGTCTTGGAAGATAGCTGTAATGTCTACTTCTGGAGAAAAAGGCAGGCACACTTACTGCCCTTTATAAAATTTCCACATTTGCCTGACCAGGCGGTGGCGCAATGGATAGAGCGTCGGACTGGGATGCAGAGGACCCAGGTTTGAGACCCCGAGGTCACCAGCTCATCTGGTTTGAGCACGGGCTCATCTGGTTTGAGCATAGCTCACCAGCTTGGACACAAGGTCACTGGCTCGAGCAAGGGGTCACTTGGTCTGCTGAAGGCCTGTGGTCAAGGCATATATGAGAAAGCAATCAATGAACAACTAAGGTGTTGCAATGAAAAACGAATGATTGATGCATCTCATCTCTCTCCATTCCTGTCTGTCTGTTCCTGTCTATCCTTCTCTCTGACTCTCTCTCTGTCCCTGTAAAAATAAATAAATAAATAAAAATAAGATAAAATTTCCATGTTTTTTAAATTCAGGTTTCCTTCCCTCAAATGCCACCCACTGCATGTGTAGATATCACCTGGACCACTTTGTATTGCTCTGTGGGAATTGGATCTTGCATAACCAACACAAATGCTGCTACTGTGGCTACTGCTATTGCTTTGAGTAGTAACCTGTCCTTAGTCTCTGGCCCAAGAGTAGCATGTCTTCTGCCCGAATCCATGCAATTATGGCAGGCTAACTGGCAGGGTAAAATCTCAAACCCTTCACAGTTTTTAACACCTAGCTG
The DNA here is from genome assembly GCF_036850995.1 of Saccopteryx leptura. Taxonomy (NCBI): domain Eukaryota; kingdom Metazoa; phylum Chordata; class Mammalia; order Chiroptera; family Emballonuridae; genus Saccopteryx; species Saccopteryx leptura. Next base: position 51,868,109 of record NC_089505.1, on the reverse strand, counting down.
GTCCAAACACCTTATGCTGAAATTTATTAAATTGGTCCTAGGTTGGTAGTAACTTTAGACAGCTAGTGTAAGCAAAAGAAAATCATCTCTGGTAGAATACCCTTTAATTCAGACCTCAAACAATTCCCACAGATAATGTACAAACCTTTTTGTCAAGTCATAAAACAAAAATAAAGTACCACGAATTAGAGGTAGTCTCACAAAAATTTTAGATACTAAGATTATAGCCACAGAACGTAAAATAAGGTCCTGGCCGGATACCGGATAACTCAATTGGTTAGCATCATCCAAAGCACAGAGGGTGTTGGTTTAATCCCCAGTCAGGGCACATACAGGAACAGATTGATGTTCCTCTGTCTGTCTGTCTCTCTTTCTCCTTCCTCCCTTTCCTCTGCCTCCTCCTCCTCCTCTTCTTCTTCTTTCTCTAAAAATCAATACAATAAAAACATTACAAAAGGAAAAACAAATGGCCTGGCCAGGTGGTGGCACAGTGGATAAAGCATCGGATTGGGACATGGAAGACCTACATTTGAAACCCAGAGGTCGCTGGCTTGAGCGCAGGCTCATCCAACTTGAGCAGGGGCTCACCAGCTTGAGCGTGGGGTTGCTGGCTTGAATGTAAGATCATAGACATGACCCCATGGTCACTGGCTTGAGCAAGGGGTTACTCACTCTGCTGTAAACCCCAGTCAAGGCACATATGAGAAAGCAGTCAATGAACAACTAAGGTGTCACAACAAAAAATTGATGCTTCTCATCTCTCTCCCTTCCTATCTCTCCCTATCTGTCTGTCAAAAAAATAAAAATTAAAAAAATATAAAATAAGTATGTTTAATATCTTTAAAGAAATAAAAGAAGGAAAATTTGACTAAAAAGAGGCTGTTAATAAATGACCAGTCAAGTTTGCAAAGGAACCAAATAAGGCCTCTAGGAAAGAAATATGAACAGGCATGTCTTGGAGATATTGCAGGTTTGTTTCCAGACCACCAAAATAAAGCAAATATTACAATCAAGTGAGTCATATGAATTTTCTGTTTTCTTGGTGCATACAAAAGCTATACATGGGCAAAAGTAGGTTTACAGTTGTGAGTATGCAAAACAAGGTTTATTCTTTTATTATTTATTGTATTATTTTCCATATGAACAACTATGAACCTACTTTTGCCATACCCTGTATTTATACCATACTGTAGTCTATTAAGTGTACAGTAGCATTATGTCTTTTAAAAAGTACAGTCATTAATTTAAAAATATTGCCAAAAAATGCTAACTATCTGAGCCTTTAGTGAGTTGTAGTCTTTTTGTTGGTGGAGGGTCTAACTTTCAACTTTTTAAAAAAAAAATGCAATATCTGCACACTGCAATAAAGTGAAGCACAATGAAATGAGGTGTGCCTGTAACTGTTGAAGTGAAAATTTTAATGTATGGCTTAAACATCAGTAGAAATGCAGCTGAATAAAGAATGAGTGCGCTGGAAAGTAGATCTGAAAAAATTACCCAGAATATGCCATATTTCCCCATGTATAAAACGCTGTTACGGCCTGACCAGGCGGTGGCGCAGTGGATAGAGCGTCGAACTGGGACGCAGAGGACCCAGGTTCGAGACCCCGAGGTCACCAGCTTGAGCACGAGCTCATCTGGTTTGAGCAAAAAGCCCACCAGCTTGAATCCAAGGTGAGTTTTGGAGAGCTCCTATATAAGCTCAGATGGAAGCTGGTTGCCAGGGGAACCAAGCACGTGGCTCCAGCAAGGGGTTACTCAGTCTGCTGAAGGCCTGCAGTCAGGCACATATAAGAAAGCAATCAATGAACAACTAAGGTGCCGCAACGAAGAACTGATGCTTCTCATCTCTCTCCCTTCCTGTCTGTCCCTGTCTATCCCTCTCTCTGACTCACTCTCTGTAATAAATAAATAAATAAATAAACAAACAAACAAACAAACAAACAAAAAACCTCTGTTATGTATAAGATGCGCCTTAATTTTGGGACCTGAAATTTGAAAAAAAAAATGTATTACATAAAGTTATTGAACTCAAGTTATATTCATCATAAAATTCATACAACTCATCACTGTCAAAACTCCCATCCATTAGCTTGTCCTCATCTGTGTATGATAATGAAGCACTGTCTTCAACAATGAGCACAAAAGCACAAAAAAAGTGGGAAATGTAAGTAAAAAAAAATCTACAACCACTGTCTAAGAAGCATCCAGTTTTTAGACCCAAAAATTTTCAAAAATCGTGTGTCTTATGCATGAGGAAATATGATAATACAGAACAAATATGAAAGCTAGATTATGACCTATGGGAAATAGAGTAAAAAGGTCTACAAGTGTTGAATTGTAGTTCCAGAAAAAACAAGAAAGAAGAAGAGACAAAATGTATAATTTTGGCAGGGCTGCATTAAAATATTTTATGCATATTAAGTTTGCCAGAAAAAAATGAGTTATCCTAGACATAGAATAGGGTATGAATATAGAAAAGCAAATAATTGGTGCAGCTCACCTTAGACAATAATATGGAGTTTTAAATATTAATAAATTAGATCAAAGTCAAACCCAGAGCTTCTTGTTCAAAAGGGAACTCTGCTAAATTCTCCTATATCGTAATGTAGTTTCCAATATGTATTATGCAATTATTCATGTTTAGACTTCCATCTTCCTTAACAACTGGGAAATATCTGTTTTGTAAACCTTAGTTATATCAAATAAAGGCTTATATTCTAGCCTTAGCTTAAAAATAAAAGGTAACAGGCCCTGGCAAGTTTGTTCAATGGTAGAGCGTTGGCCCAGCATGTGGAAGTCCCAGGTTTGATTCCCGGTCAGGGTACGCAAAAGAAACACCCATCTCCTTCTCCACCCCTCCCCTTCTTCTTCTCTCTCTGTCTCTCTCTCTTCCTCTCCTACATCCATTGTGCTTGATTGGTTTGAGCACATCACCTGGGATGCGGAGGGTGGCTCTGTGGAGCCTCCACCTAGGTGCTAAAAATAACTTGGTTGCAAGCATGGCCCAAGATGGGCAGAACATTGGCCCCAGATGAAGTTTTTGGGGTAGATCCTGGTTGGGATGCATGCAGGAGTCTGTCTCTCTATCTCTCCTCCTCTTACCTGGAAAAGAAGAGAAAACATATATGAAAATAAAAGGTAAAAATAATAAATGATCCAAAGAATTACTAATTTTTACCTGTATACTTTATTTTTTATTTTATTATTACTATCATTTTAAAGATTTTATTTATTGATTTTAGAGAGAGAAGGAAGAGAAAAGCAGGGGGGAGGGAGAAGTGGGAAGCATCAGCTCATTGCTTCTTGTATGTGCCTTGACAGGGCAAGCCCAGGGTCTTGAACTGGTGACCTCAGCATTCTAGATTGATGCCTTATCCACTGAGCCACTACAGGTCAGGCTATACATTTTTATTTTTATAACAAACTTCTTATGAAAACCTCACAATGCCAATATGAGTCTTAATTTCAATACTTACTTCAATGCCAAAATAAATGTTGATGAATAGCTGTTGCATAAATAAGTGTTTGCAATCATTCATTCATTCATTCATGAATACATAAAGCTGATACCTAAACCTAAGTGTTCTGGGAAAATATAAGACTAACAAGAAAAATACGTAGGTTCAAGTAACCATATCATTGGTAAACTACCTGACCTTTTGAAACTAATCATTAAGGTTAAGAATTCTTCATTTTGTCTCTGTGGCTACATAATATTGTAGCCCTATCAATTATATAGTGGGATGATTGTGAACCAGCTTAGGGCTCAAGGCTGTGTGATTGGATAGGCCCACCACACAACTGCATTCATGTGTTACGTAGCAGATTTCCCTGTGCCCTCTCACCTCCTGTTGGGAAACCCACTCAGAGGCTGGGGAACTTGGCAGAGGTGAAGGAAAATCCAGTGACAGATACTTTAGGTCCAGGAATTTACAGAGACTATAGGTGTCTTTTGGTTTTGGATGGCAGGGTTTTATTCCTAGCTTTTTTTCCCCCTTTATTTAAGGATTAGAGCATATATACTAGAGAGTTTACTGCACAATAAAAGATGCAGAACAGAAACATGTTTGACTGGAATAGTGTTTTTTAGCACTGGTTCTACCACACCTTAATTGCTAAAGACATTTCTGCTGGGAAACTCTGACACTCCCCTTCTCACACTTGGGGTTACAGCCCTGGAGAGTTAAGCAATACACTACTTCACACTGAAAACCTGAATTTAAATGAGTTGCAACTGTCTTTTATGTAGGTCAGCAAGGTGCATGAAAAAGAAAGTAAATGAGTACAAAAGAGGAAGGAATCACCCCTATTTAACTTCTTGGCTGTAAGTATGAATCTGAGTTGGTAAAGTGTATACATCAATACCAGCCTATGTGAACAAACATAAGCTGACATTATTACAATACTTTGTTCACACAATTACGTTCTAAAAAAAAAAAGGATCCTGACAAGTAGTATCATAGTGGATAAAATGTGACCTACTACCTGGACCACTGAGGTCCTAGGTTCAAAACCCCAAGGTTACCAGCTTGAGTGCAGGTTCATGGGCTGCTGACTTGAGCACAGGATCAGCATGAACCCAAGGTCGCTGGCTTGAGCAAGAGATCACTGGCTCAATTTAAGCTCCACCCCCACAGCCATTAAACCTCACTCCCATCAAGGCACATATGAAAAGCAACCAATAAACAACTACAGCAGTGGTTCTCAAATTTTTGAAGTTGGGGCACATTTAAAATCCTACAAATAATTGTAGGCGCACTATATACAAAATTTCTGAGAAATATAATAACTAAGTCAAATATTAAAAAATATAAAGTCCAAGCGTGCTTTTATGGTAATTAAATGAAATATGACAAAATTAAATTTATTCTGACATTAAAAAACCATTTTTATGTTACAGTTTTTGAGTTATGCTTTTTAGAATTTGTAAAAAAACGGGTTAAAGGCCCTGGCAGGTTGGCTCAGTGGTAGAGTATCGGCCTGGCGTGCAGAAGTCCCGGGTTCGATTCCCGGCCAGGGCACACAGGAGAAGCGCCCATCTGCTTCTCCACCCCTCCCCCTCTCCTTCCTCTCTGTCTCTCTCTTCCCCTCCCGCAGCGAGGCTCCATTGGAGCAAAGATGGCCCGGGCGCTGGGGATGGCTCCTAGGCCTCTGCCCCCGGCGCTAGAGTGGCTCTGGTCACGACAGAGCAACGCCCTGGAGGGGCAGAGCGTCGCCCCCGGTGGGTGTGCCGGGTGGATCCCGGTCGGGCGCATGCGGGAGTCTGTCTGACTGTCTCTCCCCGTTTCCAGCTTCAGAAAAGTACAAAAAAAACCCAAAAAAACGGGTTAAAAAATGAAAAATCGACAAAAGATTATCTTTTTATATATATAGACACATTCTTAGTAAGATTTAGTAAATTCAGCAGGTCCCGGCACAAATGTGTTAAGTTTTTTCATCTTGTGTTTATGAGAAACATGAGCCTGATATGTCCTAGCAATTTCTTCAGTGTTTGGGCATATATTTGAAATGCAAACTCTCATTTCCTGGTCAATACATTGAAGAATTCCCCTCTTTTTACTCTTAATTGTGTTGAGGGTAGAAAATCCTAATTTACATAAATAGGATGTTGAAAATTGTAGTAAAATGCTCTAAGCTTTTTTAGATATTGCCACATATTTCTTTTATAGAAATCCAAAAGGCTTCAAGAGACAATTCCTTATGTTTAATCATCAATCCAAAACCCCAACCATACATATTATCTTAACTTTACACCAAAGGATAGAAGAAACTTGCCTCCAGTCTTTCCAGGGAACATGGGAGGTAGTGTAAACAATCCAGCACCACAGCTTAACAGCCTTTGCAACCTAATCAGGCAAGTGAGGTGGGGGTTGGGCAGACTGTCAGCTTACAGCCAATTCCCCACACCCCTGTCCCCCAAAAATCTAAACTCCAAAAACCCTGTTTGATTTTTGGTCCCTAAAAGGCACATATTTCTCTGGAAACCATAGGATGCACCTGGAAATCTCTCCTCCCTCTCTCTCTCTTCCTTTCTCTGAATAAATAAATAAATAAGCAAGTTGAAATGAATAATTACCTTCTTAAATATTGTTTTCTTAAGAAAAGCTTATATTTAAGGCTAAGTGAAAGTAATATGCTAGATGTGAACTGAGTTGTAGAAATACCAAAATGAATAAAATGTTTTACATTTTGTTTAGGTATGAAAGTAAAACAGTATTGTGACTGCAGTATTCAGAGCAGATAAAAATTACATTGTCATATATAGTTGAACTTAAAAGATTTTATTTTTTTTTAAGTGAGAATAGAGGAGATAGTGAGACAGGCTCCCACATACCCCCTGATGGAGGTCTACCTGGCAACCCCCATCTGGGGCAGATGCTCAAGTCAACCAAGCTATCCTCAGTGTCTAAGGCTGACCCTCGGAACAGCAGAGCTATCCTCAGCGCCCAGGGCCAAAACTCGAACCAACCAAGCCACTGGCTGTGGGAGGGGAAGAGGGAAGGAAGAGGGAGAGGGTGGGGCAGAGAAGCAGATGGTCACTTTTCTTTTGTGCCCTGGCCAGGAATCGAACCTGGGACTTCTGCACACTGGGCTGATGCTCTCCACCGAGCCAGCTGGCCAGGGTCTATAAAATTTTCTAATTTTTTAATTATCCAAGGATAGAAATTACTGACCTGTGGTGGCGCAGGGGATAAAGCGTCGACCTGGAAATGCTGAGGTCACCGGTTCGAAACCCTGGGCTTGCCTGGTCAAGGCACATATGGGAGTTGATGCTTCCAGCTCCTCCCCCCTTCTCTCCCTCTCTAAAAATGAATAAATAAAAAAAAGAAGGTTGTCAATTATTCCCTTTTATCCAAAATGACAATTTTTTTTTTTTTAGAGAGGAAGGGAGAGAAAGATAAGCATCAACTCGTAGTTGCTTCATTTTAGTTGTTAATTGATTTTTTTCTCATATGTGCCTTGATGGGGGGGCTCAAGCCAAGCCAGTGACCCCTTGCTCAAGCCAGCAGCTTTGGACTTCAAGCCAGCAACCTTGGGCTCAAGCCAGCGACCTTGGGCTCAAGCCAGCGACCTTTTGGTTCATGTAGATGATCCCACACTCAAGCCAACAAGCCCACACTCTAGCCAGTGACCTCAGGGTTTTGAACTGGGACCCTCCGCGTCCTGTGGCTCACCAGTCAGCTAAAATGAAACCAATCAGGCTAAAATTACAATTTTTATTTTTGTCTATCTCACTTTCATAAAGATTTAAGGATTGTAAACTGTGTGACTTATAAACATAGTTTTTGGGGGTTTTTTTGTTTTTGTTTTTTTACACAGAGACAGAGAGAGGGATAGATAGGGACAGACAGACAGGAATGGAGAAAGACAAGAAGCATCAATCATCAGTTTTTTGTTGCGACACCTTAGTTGTTCACTGATTGCCCTCTCATACGTGCCTTGATCGTGGGCCTTCAGCAAACTGAGCAACCCCTTGCTCGAGCCAGAGACCTCGGGTCCAAGCTGGTGAGCTTTTGCTCAAACCAGATGAGCCTGCGCCCAAACTGGTGACCTCGGGATCTCGAACCTGGGTCCTCGGCATCCCAGTCCAACACTCTATCCACTGCGCCACTGCCTGGTCAGGCTAAAGATAGTTTTTATTAATCACAATTTAAAAGTTATTTAAAGAAGAATCTACCTGGAAAGTGTGTACTTTATGATATGACCAGATAACTACCCATAATTATTTGCTGTTTGCACATACAAAAAATTATCTAATATACCATTCTTAACAAGGAGATCTCCCCTACTTCAAAGTTTTGTAATTCTTGTAGTCTGTGGGATAAAATTTATTAGTTGAGTTTATAGTGAAATGTATAAATTCCTAGTTTCATGCATTTTATATATGGTCGTTTAAACTAAAGGGTCCTGATATTGTGCTTTCACATAGTGCTATGTACACAGTAGACACAACAAACTTTTCCAAAGTTGATAACTACAGTTGTAGATTTTGAATAAGTAATACTATACTGGTTTTGTATAAAATGTGAAGATTAGTTGTTTTGTTTTGTTTTGTTTGTTTTTTAGCAAAGGAGAACCAGAGACAGGACAGGAGAGAGATGAGAAGCATGAACTCATAGTTGCGGCTCCTTAGTTGTTCATTGGTTGCTTTCTCATATATGCCTTGGCTGGGGGCTCTAGCCAACCCAATGACCTTGGGCTCAAGCTAGTGACCATGGGGTGATGTCTATGATCCCACACTCAAGCTGGAGACTCCACACTCAAGCTGGTGAGCCTGCGCTCAAGGCAGTGACCTTGGGGTTCCAAACGGGGGTCCTCAGCGTTCCAGGTCAATGGTCTATCCCAGGGGTCAGGAACCCATGGCTCGCGAGCCAGATGTGGCTCTTTTGATGGCTGCATCTGGCTCGCAGACAAATCTTTAATAAAAATAATGTTAAAAATATAAAACATTCTCATGTATTACAATCCATTCATTTACTACTGCTCATGTTCATGGTTGCTGGTAGCTGGAACCAATCACAGCTGTCCTTCAGGACATCACCGAATTTTTATTAGATAATGCTTAATGTACACTGGTCGTTGTATGGCTCTCACAGAATTACATTTTAAAATAGGTGGCGCCCTGGCCGGTTGGCTCAGCGGTAGAGCGTCGGCCTAGCGTGCGGAGGACCCGGGTTCGATTCCCGGCCAGGGCACACAGGAGAAGCGCCCATTTGCTTCTCCACCCCTCCGCCGCGCTTTCCTCTCTGTCTCTCTCTTCCCCTCCCGCAGCCAAGGCTCCATTGGAGCAAAAATGGCCCGGGCGCTGGGGATGGCTCTGTGGCCTCTGCCTCAGGTGCTAGAGTGGCTCTGGTCGCAACATGGCGACGCCCTGGAGGGGCAGAGCATCGCCCCCTGGTGGGCAGAGCGTCGCCCCTGGTGGGCATGCCGGGTGGATCCCAGTCGGGCGCATGCGGGAGTCTGTCTGACTGTCTCTCCCTGTTTCCAGCTTCAGAAAAATGAAAGAAAAAAAATAAAATAAAATTAAATTAAAATAGGTGGCGATCATGGCTCTCTCAGCCAAAAAGTTTCCCGACCCCTGGCCAGTATGCCACCACCTGGTCAGGTGTAAAGGTTAGTTTTTGTGGGTTTTTTTTTTTTTTTTTAATGTGAAGGTTAGGTATGTCTATGAATATCTCTACCTAGGGAGGTTTTCTACACATTCTTTGACTGCATGCTGAAAATTCTTTATTTTGATAATTTCTCAGCAGAGGCTTTCTCTAAGAGAGATCTCAATACTATATAGTTTATTAAAGTTTCAACAAGGGAAGAGAAAGAAAACTCCATTCCCACACACATAAAGAGTAATCTTAACATATTTTTAAAACAAGAAATTTTCTACCTGCGGTGGCGCAGTGGATAAAAGCGTCGACCTGGAACACTGAGGTCGCTGGTTCGAAACCTTGGGCTTCCCTGGTCAAGGCACATATGGGAGTTGATGCTTTCTGCTCCTCTCTCTCTTCTCTCTCTGTCTCTGTCTCTCTCTCTCTGTCTCCTCTCTCTAAAATGAATAAATAAAATCTTTAAAAAATAGATAAATATTTAAAAAAATAAAACAATTAAAAAAAATAAAAACCACTACAATTATGTAAAAAGTGATGTTTGTAAAACATTAATTACCTTGTGGTTATGTTCAATCCAAGAGTCATTGCCCTTTAACTCCAATTTAAAAAAAAACAAGGTATGCCATTAACTATAACAAAAAGAAATTAAAATTGCATAAAAACTAGAGCATGCACCAAAAAACAGATTTATAAATAAAAAAATAAATAAACAAGAAATGTTCTTTTTTAGATTTTATTTATTAATTTTAGAGAGGAGAGAGAGAGAAGGGGAGGAGGAGCAGGAAGCATCAACTCCCATATGTGCCTTGACCAGGGAAACCAGGGTTTTGAACTGGCGACCTCAGAGTTCCAGATCAATGCTTTATTCACTGCACCACCACAGGTCAGGCTAAAACAAGAAATTTAAACGCAGTATCTTGAGTGTGATGTAGAGGGGTGTTTTCAACATCTGGGGGTAAGGAGCTGAGAGTATTGTCCAGCAAGGTATAGTCAGTGCCATTAATGACATCAGTGAAGAATTTTATCTTATTTGTAGACTTTAATTTACTGAATGTATTAAGGTTATAATTATTCCTAAATCTTTTTTATTGACTGAAAGAGGAAGAGAGAGAAAGTAGGAGGGAAGGAAAAAGAGAGAGAGAAGCATCAACTCATCCCACTTAGTTGTTCCATTTAGTTGAGTATTCATTGCTTCTTATCCCACCCTGACCCAGGATTGAACCCAAAGTCCAGGTGCACAGAGCAACACTTTACTGAACCACCCAGCAAGGGCCAAAGTTATAATTTTATTTATTTTTTTATTTAGAAATTAAATTTTGGTCTCATCTGTGGTGGCACAGTGGATAACATATTGACCTAGAATGCTGAGGTCATAGGTTTGAAACCCTGGGTTTGCCTGGTCAAGGCACACATAGAGGTTGATGTTTTCTGTTCCTTCCCTTCTTCTCTCTATTTCACTCCTTTCTCTCTCCACTCTAAAAAAAAAAATGAATAAATAAAATCTTTTTAAAAAATTAATTAGGCCTGACCTGTGGTGGCACAGTGGATAAAGCGTCGACCTGGAAATGCTGAGGTCGCTGGTTCGAAACCCTGGGCTTGCCTGGTCAAGGCACATATGGGAGTTGATGCTTCCAGCTCCTCCCCACCTTCTCTCTCTCTCTCTCTCTTTCTCTCTCTCTCTCCTCTCTGTCTCTCTCTCTCCCTTCCTCTCTCTTCTCTAAAATGAATTTAAAAAATTAAGAAAAATAAATAAATTAAATTTGGCCTTGGCCAGTTAGCTCAGTCAGTTAAGAACAACATCCTGAAACAACAAGTTTGTGGGTTCAATCCCCGGTCAGAATGAAACAACAAATGAATGCTTCCCTCACCCTCCTCTCTCTCTGCCTTCCTGTCTCTCTAAAAAATTTTAAAATAATCAATAAGTTTAAAAATCAAGCCCTGGCCAGATTCCTGGTTGGTTGGAGCATCATCCCAGAGAGAGAGAGAAAGAAAGAAAAAGGGAAAGAGAGAGGGAAAGAAAAAGGAAGGAAGAAAGGAAGGGAGGGAGGGAGGGAGGGAGGGAGGAAGGAAGGAAGGAAGGAAGGAAGGAAGGAAGGAAGGAAGGAAGGAAGGAAGGAAGGAAGGAAGGAAGGAAGGAAGGAAGGAAACATTGTTTCCATGTCTTGGCCACCATGACTACTGCTACAATGAACAGGGGACATTTATCTTTGCATACAGAAGTTTTAGAGTTTTTCAGGTAGGTACTCAGTAGAAGGATTGCTGGGTCATAAGGTAAGTTTATTCTTAATTTTTTGAGGAACCACCATACTGTTTTCAATAGTGGTTGTACCAGTTTACATTCCCACTAGCAGTGAATAAGAGTTCCTTTTTCTCCATAACCCTGTCTTGTTGAGGATCATAATTTTATTATTTTATTTTATGAGAGAAAGAAGGAAACAGAGACAGATACAGAGACAGAAAGGAGAAAGATGAGAAGCATCAACTCGTCATTGTGGCACTTTAGTTGTTTATTGATTGCTTTCTCATATGTGCCTTAACTAGGGCAATCCAGCCGAGCTAGTGACCCCTTGCTCAAGCCAGTGACCTTGGGCTTCAAGCCAGTGACCTTTGGGCTTAAGCCAGCAATAATGGGTTCATGTCTGTGATCCCATGCTTAAGTCAGCGCCCCACACTCAAGCTGGTGAGCCTGCCCTGAAGCCAGTAACCTCAGGGTTTTGAACCTGGGACCCCGGTATCCCTGATTGATCCTCTATCCACTGCACCACCACTGGTCAGGTGAGTGTTATAATTTTAACAATTATGTTCCTTATTGCAAACTCCCCATTATTGTTTTAGAATCTGGTCTTTCTAGCAGATAATCTGTCTAGAAATTTGATACTTTAATCAAATTCATTTTAGTTTTTGCAAAATTTCTTTTTTTTCCTCCAGATCTTTAAGATTCCTGAGATCAAGGAAATATATGAAAATTTCTAAAAATATCCATGTTTATTTAAAACACTATAAGTATTAACCCTGTAGAAAAACTGATGGTTAGGAACCTGCAACCAAGATTTAATAGCTTTATTTTACAAAAGAGTACTGAAAGAACAACAAACCATAATAGATACAATAAAGTTATAATATTTATTCACAAATTAGCTTCAAAAATGTATAAATTCATAAATGGCATCAAATTATATAGATTATTCATCAAGTGGCTGATCATCTGGTTTTTTTCACCATCTACCAGAACTGTTGAAGAACAAGCTGAGTCCCAAAGGTGATCCTTTACGGACCTTTGAGTCTGTCACTGGAAGGATCCAGGCATCTCTTCTGTAGGACATTGCAAGGAAAATTTCTTCTCCTCTGTAAAATTTCCCTGATCCCAATCAACTTAAAACAGATTACAGTGACCTGTAGGATCCAGGTGGTAATAGAGAGATATGAAAAAGTAGAGGTGTGACATGCCAAAAATGAGCTTTTAAAAACTGTTGGGTGAGGAATTTTTAGTTATAAGCAAAAGGAAGCTATCTAAGTTAAGTTCAATAAAAAAGGGAGTGTCAGAAGTTCAGAGAGGAAAATTTCATGGATCTCAAACACAAGTATAGACATCGTCAAAGTTGTCAGGTAACTATGCTCCATCTTTCTCCAGGGCTATGTGATTTCTGCTTCCTTTGGCACATCCAGGTTATGGCTTATCTCTGAAGACTGGATTTTTCAGTTTAGTTGTATGCATACAACAAAAACTGGCTGCCTCTCCTGAGTCTACCTGACCTTACAGCTGCTCTAGTGTCCTCCATGGAGTTACTGACTCAGTGTCTAGGTCACTGGGTTCAAATAATCAAGCAAAAGAATCTAATTTGGTTAGGTGTTCTCCCCTGGTCCAATCAGCCATGGCTGGGGAGACAAGGTTTAATGTGAGTAGGACTGTCCCCTCTCAGAAGTGGATGTAGGTGGGGATAAAGCAATTAGTAGCTCAAGTTTCCAGATACCAGATAGGTTGAAGTTGGGCTTTCTTAGTTGTCAGATACCAGATAGGTTAAAGCTGGGCCTTCTTAGTTGTTTTATTTTTTTATAATTTTTATTTTTAAAATTTTTTAAAATTCATTTTAGAGGAGACACAGAGAGAGAGAGAGAGAGAGAGAAAGGGGGGGAGGAGCAGGAAGCATCAACTCCCATATGTGCCTTGACCCGGTAAGCCCAGGGTTTTGAACTGGTGACCTCAGCATTCCAGGTCGACGCTTTATCCACTGCACTACCATAGGTCAAGACAGTTGTTTTTGTTTTGTTTTGTTTGAAGGCTCTTTCAAGTTAAAAGTTCAGGCTGAGGACAAACCCTTGATCAGCATATTTAACTTATTCCAAAACAAGGTAGGATTTTGGTATGTGGCAGGTCTATTAAAATTTGGAGAGTGGTTCAGCCCTGGCCAGTTGGCTCAGTGGTAGAGCATCAGCCCAGTGTGTGGATATCCCAGTTTCGATTTCCAGTCAAGGCATACAGGGGAAGCAACCATCTGCTTCTCCACTCATCCCCCTCTCGCTTCTCTCTCTTTCTCTCTTCCTTTCCCACAACCATGGCTCAGTTGGAGCAAGTTGGCCCTGGAATCTGAGGATGGCTCCATGACCTCACCCCGGGTGCTAAAATAGCTCGGTTGCCGAGCAACAGAGCAACAGTCCCAGATGAGCAGAGCATCACCCCATAGGGGGCTTGCTGTATGGGTTGGGGCACATGTAGGAGTCTGCTTCCCTGCATCCAGCTTCTCACTTAAGAAAAAAAAAAATTGGACAGTGGTGTCCTTGCAGGGAAGCTCAGTTGGAGCATCATTCCAATGCACCAAAGTTGCAGGTTTGATCCCAGGCCAGGGCACATACAGGGAACTGATAAGTACATGAATGTGTGAAACAGTAGGTTGATGTTTCTTTCTCTCTCTCTCCTTCCCTCTCTCTCTCTAAAATCAATAAATAAAATGTTTTTTAAAGATGGAAAGGTGGGTCTGACTAGGCAGTGGCGCAGTGGATAGAGCATCAGACTGGGACGCGGAGGACCCAGGTTTGAGACCCTGAGATCTCCGGCTTGAGCATGGGCTCACCATTAAAGCCCAAGGTTGCTGGTTTGAGCAAGGGGTCACTCATTCTGCTGTAGCCCCTTGGTCAAGGCACATATGAGAAAGCAATCAACAAACAACTAAGATGCTGCAACAAAGAATTGATGCTTTTCATTTCTCTCCCTTCCTGTCTGTCTGTCCTTATCTGTACCTCTTTCTGACTCTCTCTCTGTCTCTCTCTCTCTGTCTCTCTCTCTCTCTCTCACACACACACACACACACACACACACACACACACACACACACACAAATTGTAAGGTGGCCTGACCAGGTGGTGGCGCAGTAGATAGAGCATTGGCCTGGGACACTGACGGCCTAGCTTGAGCAAGGGTTACCAGCTTGAGAATGGGTTTGCCAGCTTGAGTGCAGGGTCACTAGCTTGAGCACGAGATCATTTCTCTCTTGCTAAAAAAAAAAAGGGAGAGTAGGTGTACTAGAGGTTTTTGGTTCCCACCTACTTCTCTAGCTTCCAGAATGAGTGAAAGAGTGCGTAAAACCTGTTCCAGATGCCAGAATAGCTTCTGTTCTGCTCCGAATAAAGATATCCTAAGAGAGATAATACATTGTTAATGATAGTTTATTGCTCCAATTATTCCAAATTATCTTACTCAAACAAGACAATTCTCTAACACTTTGTTTCCATTGTCCTAATTGTAATATCATTCTTTGTGTAATAAAACAGAAAATCACATTTTACTTCTGATTTTTTTAATAGTTTGTAGAGATTGCTTGCTTTTAGTAATTAATTGTTATAGGGTTATAATAAGTTGTAGTGTTTGCTTTTACTATCACCGCATAAAACATGATATATTCAGCTTAGCACAGGACCTATAAAGAAACATAGGTACTAATGTACAATATGGTGACTATAGTTAATAATACTGCAGTGCATATTTGAAAGTTGCTAAGAGATTAAACCTCAAAAGTTCTCATCACAAGGGAAAAAAGGAAAAAACTTATTAACTATGTACAATGTCAGATGGTAATTATATTACTGTAGTGATCATTTCACAATGTATACAGACATCAAATTATTATGTTGTACACCTGAAACTGAAAATGTTATACATTAGGTATGCTTCAGTTTTTACATTTTAAATATATAAATGAGTGGAATAAAAAAGTTACTGTGTGAGACTGGGTAGAGTTCTCAGTTAAAAATACTGTCTCAAAACTTTGAAGGTATTAATCCTAAGCTTCCAATGATGTTTAATGGCTGTATAAATGTCTGATCATTATGTTGTATACCTGAAACTAATATAATATTCTATGTCAACTGCAATTGGAAAATAAATAAAAATTGTAAAAGCTCCCAATGTTATTGTTGGAAAGTCCAGCACTCTCTGATTCTTTACCCTTTGATTGTTACCTTTTTGTCCCCCTTTCTATGGAGGCTTTTAAAATCTTTATACAGCCTGATCAGATAGTGGCACAATGGATAGAGCATTAGCCTGGGATACCGAGGACCCAGGTTTGAAACCCCGAGGTCACTGGCTTGAGTGCAGATTCACCAGCTTGAGAGTGGGGTCACCAGCTTGAGCATGGGGTCATAGATATGACCCCATGGATGCTGGCTTGAGCCCAAAGGTCACTGGCTTGAAACTCAAGGTGGGTGGCTTGAGCAAAGTGTCACTCAGTCTTCTGGAGCCCCCGCCTCCTGTCAAGGCACACATGAGAAAAGCAATCAATAACAACTAAGGTGCCACAACAAGGAACTGATGCTTCTCATCTCTCTTCCTTCCTGTCTGTCTCTGTCCGTCTTTCTCTCTTTCTCACTAAAAAAAAAAATTAAAAATTAAAATAAAAAAATTTATCTAGCCTGACCAGGTGGTGGTGCAGTGGATAGAGCGTCGGACTGGGATGCGGAAGAACCCAGGTTCGAGACCCCGAGGTCACCAGTTTGAGTGCGGGTTCATCTGGTTTGAGCAAAAGCTCACCAGCTTGGACCCAAGGTCACTGGCTCGAGCAAGGGGTTACTTGGTCTGCTGAAGGCCCATGGTCAAGGCACATATGAGAAAGCAATCAATGAACAACTAAGGTGTCACAAAGCGCAACAAAAAACTGATGATTGATGCTTCTCATCTCTCTCTGTTCCTGTCTGTCTGTCCCTGCCTATCCCTCTCTCTGACTCTCTGTCTCTGTAAAAAAAAATAAAATAATATAAATAAACGAGGAAAGAGAGATTAAAAAAAAATTATTTAAAGTGTACTGAAATTTAAGTTATTATGTGCCTTCGTTTGAGTTTTTAAATTTCTTATTCATTGCATGGGACACTAGGTAAGCTCTTTCAATAATGTCCTCTGTTCTGAAATATTTTATTATATTATTTTTTATTTAAAAATTTTTTAAATTTATTTTTTAGAAAGAGAGAGGAAGGGAAGGAGAGATTTAGAGAGACAAGAAGGACAAGAGAGAGAGAGAGAGACAGAGAGAAACATCAACCCCACTTATTTATATATTCATTGGTTCTTGTATGTGCCCTGACCAGGGATCAAACCTGCACCTTGGTATATGGGGACAATGCTCTAACCAACTGAGCTATCTGGCCAGAGCCTATTATATTGTTATTTTTAAACAATTACCTCCTCTCTCCTTTCTTTCTAGATCTATATTGTTTGGTTATGAGGGCTCAGATTAATGAACTAATTCCCCTATCTTTTATCTCCTATTAATCATCTCTGGCTTGTCCTACTTTATCTCTTTTTCCTCTGGTTTCTTTTTCTCTTGTTTACTTTGATCTATCTTTAAATATCTTTCTTCAAATATCTAATATGTGGCTATTAGTATAAGCATGAAGCACTACTAAATGGTAAGCACTTGACTTCTGGACTTATAGGCCTCACCACAGGACAACAAAGTTGAATGTTTTTGTTTTTGTTTTTTTATTTTAAATGAGCCTCAAATGTCACAATGTAGATTGAGGTCTTTCACTTGGAGCTACTAAGTTTCTAGAGTAGAAGCCTCCAAACTCTAGAAGATAACAATTTGATTCCATTTTCAGCAATTAGACATTAGACCTGGGAGGAGGGGAAGAATAGAGATAATTTTACCTAAGAATTTTTTTTTTTTTTTAGAGAGAAAGCCAGACAGACAGACAGGGACAGACAGACGGGAAGGGAGAGAGATGAGAAGCATCAACTCATAGTTGCGGCACTCTGGTTGTTCATTGATTGCTTTGTCATATGTGCCTTAACCAGGGTTTCCCCAGCTGAGCCAGTGACCCCTGGTCAAGCCAGTGACCTTGGGCTTCAAGCCAGCAACCTTTGGGTTCAAGCCAGCAAACACAGGTTCATATCTATGATCACACACTCAAGCTATTAACCCCGCACTCAAGCTGGTGACCTTGCACTCAAGCTGGATGAGCCTGTGTTTAAGCTGGTGACCTCAGGGCTTCAAACCTGGGTCCTCCGTCTTCCAGGTCAATGTTTTATCTACTGTGCCACTGCCTGATCAGGCAAGATTTTTTTTAAAGATTTTATTTATTGATTTTACAGAGAGATGAAGGGTGGGGGAGCTAGAAGTATCAACTCATAGTTGATTCATTTTAGTTGTTAATTTCTTGCTTGTATGTGCCTTGACCAGGCAAGCCCAGGATTTTGAACCCACAACCTAAACATTCAGGTTGATGCCTTATCCACTATGCCAGGGGTAGTCAACATTTGACTACCACTGCACTATGCTATCACAGGCCAGGCTTCCCTAAGAATTTAAAAATTGAATATTCAAAAAACATTTTGTCCAAATACTTCCCTTAAGAATTTACCATAATCTGCTGGCTGGTTGGTTCAGTGGTAGCCCATCAGCTTCTTGACCCCTAGCCCCTTGCTTCTCTCTCTCCCTCTTTCTCTCTTCCCCTCCTATAGCCATGGTTCAATTGGAGCAAGTTGGCCCCAGGCACTGAGGATAGCTCCATAGCCTCTGCCTCAGGCACTAAGAAGAGCTCAGTTGCTGAGCAACAGAGAAACGCCCCAGATGGGCAGAGCTTTGCCCCCTGGTGGGCTGGTCATGTGGATCCCAATCAGGGTGCATGTGGGATTCTCTCTCTGCTTCCCCTCCTATCACTGAATAAATTTTTTTTTTTACCATAATCAGGAGACAACAATAATTGCATTTCTGTAAATATTTGTCCTCAGAAAATGAGGGCTTTTTAAATTTCAATCTGACAGGTTTAGGGTTTTTTTGAGATAGACTGGCTGTTGGGACCCAAGATATTAAAAATCTCTAAGAAAATGTAATGTTTACCACTGGCATAGGAAGACTAAAGAACAGTTGGGGTTTGGGCCTTTAAATTACAGCTGTCAAAAGTTGTTAGTGTAACTGCACAAAATACTTTTTTTAATAGGCACTTTTATTTTGGCTGTTGTTTTTTTTTTTCTTTGACTCAAACTGGCCTCACCTAGAGCCCTGACTTACCCACCTCCCTCTCCCTTGCTTAATCATTAAGCCCTCAGGACAATGAGGTTCTGATCAACATCCAGTAGTCTTAGAGACAAGGTCTTGAGTCTGTTGACTATTGAGACAGAGTTTTCAATCAAACTAAACATAGTATCTGGGCCTCAGTTGTGTTTTAGCTCTGGACTTAGAAAAGTGGAACAATCTTTTTTTATAGATTTTTTTTTAAATTTTTATTTATTTATTTCAGAGACAGAGCGAGAGTCAGAGAGAGGGATAGACAGGGACAGACAGACAGGAATGGAAAGAGATGAGAAGCATCAATCATCAGTTTTTCGTTGCAACACCTTAGTTGTTCATTGATTGCTTTCTCATATGTGCCTTGACCGTGGGCCTTCAGCGACCGAGTAACCCCTTGCTCGAGTCAGCGACCTTCAGTCCAAGCTGGTGAGCTTTTTGCTCACACCAGATGAGCCCACGCTCAAGCTGGCAACCTCGGGGTCTCAAACCTGGGTCCTTCCGCATCCCAGTCCGATGCTCTATCCACTGCGCCACCGCCTGGTCAGGCAGAAAAGTGGAACAATCTTACTGAACAAATCCTCATGACACTGGATAGAACAACTCCATGGCTGACATCAGGACCAAATGCAATGATCAATTACACCCTACCCTAGCACCAACCAATCAGTAGAGACCACAATCGTAACTCTATTAGACACCATGATTAATGATTTTTTTCCCCCTGCTATAATTCATCCTCTGGAAGCTATTAAAGAACCAGGTCTTTGAGCATGAGCTACCTGTGACTCCGGGCATAGTGCCAACTCCTTAATAAATCCTTACTTTCTTGGCTGCCAACTCCAGTTTGTCTTATTGGGCTTTGTTGTATACAGGCAAAAAGAACACTTCAAGAAGTTACAGTCCAGCCCTGGCTGGTGGCACAATGGATAAAGCATCAGCCTGGAGGACCAGGGTCAACAGCTGGATCCAGGGGTCACCAATCCCAAGGACACCGGCTCAATTTTAGCCCTGGTCAGGGTACATATGAAAAGCAATCAATTGCACAACAAAGCTTGAACAATGAGTTGATGCTTCTCTCTCTCTTTTTTGCTTTCTCTCTCTCAAAAACAAACAAACAAACAAACACATGGTCACTTCTGTCACTTCAAATTCAGTGCACATTGCTGGCATAGTTATGACTCAAACATCCACTTCTGGAAGTAACAGCAGTTGGAGCCCAGGTGAATATTCCACATCTCTTGTCCTATGTCCACAATACAAAAGGCAACTGAACACAAATGCCAAAAAGGTAGAGTATTGTTGACAACCTAGGAGAAAGAACTTGCTTTGGAATATCAGAAAGATTTGAATATCAGAAACAGATTTTTTTTCTTTCAAATCATTGTAATAACCTGGCAGTGAGTCAAAATATGAAGATTCAAACTTGCTCCCTTTAAGCGGGAATGCTATCCTGATTGCCTCCTCACACAAGCATGATCAAAGGTAATGATGACACTGGATTCCAAAAATAAGGGTGGTAAGAAGGCTTCTAGGATCCTAGTTGAAGAATTTGGTTTTGGAAAGCCTCAGAGGGGTAGCAGGTGGCAGGAGAAACATGAAATTTAAGTGACCGTCATAGTACAGGGCAACGTTGCTGGGTCATCAGAACCTTGAAACATTTCTTTCTTTTGTGTGTGTGTGTGTGTATTTTTCTGAAGCTGGAAACGGGGAGGCAGTCAGACAGACTCCTGCATGCGCCCGACCGGGATCCATCCGGCATGCCCACCAGGGGGCGATGCTCTGCTCATCTAGGGCGTCGCTCTGTCGCAACCAGAGCCACTCTAGCGCCTGAGGCAGAGGCCAAGGAGCCATCCCCAGCGCCCAGGTCATCTTTTGCTCCAATGGAGCCTCGGCTGCGGGAGGGGAAGAGAGAGACAGAGAGGAAGGAGAGAAGGAGGGGTGGAGAAGCAGATGGGCGCCTCTCCTGTGTGCCCTGGCCGGGAATCGAACCTGGGACTTCAGCACACCAAGCCGACGCTCTACCACTGAGCCAACTGGCCAGGGCTGAAACATTTCTTGATGGTGTTGAGTATTTATCATCTGGGGAGAACTGAGCAGGATGAGCCAGGCAAGTCTATTGTCTCATAGCATCAAATTTCTTCAGAGTATAGACTTGGTCTCCCTGTTCGTTGAGGCCATGCTGAGAAGCATGATCACACTGAAGCTGGAAGTTCCAATTGCGTCAGCAGCTCGGTCATAGAAAAAGATTTTATAAAAAGAAAAAATAATTAACTTGCCAGATTCTATTTCTCATTGTGAATGTAATAATTTTTGGCCTATTAAAGTATCTTTTCCTAGTGTCAAGTATCCATTTTCTTGCTTCTCTCAGAGCACCAAAGATGCTCACAAATTAGGGTGAAATTTCAATTTTTTTTTGAAATTTCAAATATTTGAGCATAGTGGCTGAGGTACATTTTGCAATATGAAAATTTTTATATCCTTAAATTTTTGTATATGTAGGTATAGACATAACATACATGAAGTGGGATACAGACAGTTTACATTAGTAGCAAAATAGACATGCTATACTGGAATAATAGTTTAATTTTCAGAAAAATTATAGGTTTCATTAAATTTTCAAAAACTAGATTTAAAAACTTTATAATTGTAAACTTGAGTTATTATTAGTCATAATTCATGCCCTGGCTGGGTAGTTCAGTTGGTTTGAGCATTATGCCGATACATCAAGATTGCATGTTCAATCTCTGGTCAAGGCACATACAAGAAGCAACCAATGAATGGATAAATAAGGGGAACAACAAAATTGATGCTCTCTCTCTTTTACTCTTTCTTCCTCTATCTAAAATCAAGAAATAAAAATATTTTTAGAAATCATAATTTAGGTATTTTTTGTCTTTAGCTTTAACAGACAGCTAAAGAAAGAAAAATTTTGGAAGAAAAATACCAGAAAAAAATTAATTTGTGATGTTTTTACACTTATTTTATATTTTATACACATTCAAAACAATTACTTTTTAAATTCTTTAGCTGACAGAATGGCTACAAGTTTAGATCATGATAGAAAAAGAAAACACAGAAACGAAACAAAAAACAGTAAAAAATGGAGCAAAGATGGCCCGGGCGCTGGGGATGGCTCCTTGGCCTCTGCCCCAGGCGCTAGAGTGGCTCTGGTCGCAACAGAGCAACGCCCCGGAGGGGCAGAGCATCGCCTCCTGGTGGGCAGAGCGTCGCCCCCTCGTGGGCGTGCCGGGTGGATCCATGCGGGAGTCTGTCTGACTGTCTCTCCCCATTTCCAGCTTCAGAAAAATACAAAAAAAAAACAAAAAACAGTAAAAAATGTTTTTAAAGAAAAACAAAATCAACATTTTAAAAAAATTATTAAGTGAGAGGCAGGGAAGCAGAGAGACAGACTCTCACATGTGCCCCAACCGGGATCCACCCAGCAACCCTGTCTGGAGCTGATGCTCTGCCCATCTGGGACCGCTGCTCCATTGCTCAGCAACTGAGCTATTTTATTACCAGATGCAAGCCCATGGAGCCATCCTCAGCACCTGGGGCCAGCTTGCTCCAACTGAGCCATGGCTGCAGGAGGGGAAGAGAGAGCAAAAGGGGAGGGGTAGGCATGGAGAAGCAGGTGGTCGCTTCTCCTGTATGCCTGACTGGCAATCGACTGTGCCCAGGACTTCTACATGCTGGGCTGATGCTCTACCACTAACCCAACCAGCCAGAGCTCAAAATAAACCTTCAAAGAAACTATCATCTATTTATTTATTTTGTGTGTGTGTGTGTGTCAGAGAGAGAGAGAGAGAGACAGAGAGACAGAGAGAGACAGAGAGGGACAGATACAGATAAGGACAGGCAGGAAGGGAGAGAGATATGAAAAGCATCAATTCTTTGTTGTGGCACCTTAGTGGTTCATTGATTGCTTTCTCGTATGTGCCTTAACTGGGGAGCTACAGCAGAGTGAGTGACCACTTGGTCAAGCCAGTGACCTTGGGCTCAAGCCAGTGACCTTTGGGCTTAAGCCAGAGACCATGGGGTCATGTTCATGATCTCCTGCTCAAGCCAGCATCCCCCACGCTCAAGCTGGTGGGCTCAGCATCTGAGCCCAAGCCAGATGAGCCCACACTCAAGCTGGTGACCTCAGGGTTTCAAACTTGCGTCCTCTGCATCCCAGTCCAATGCTTTATCCACTGTGCCACTGCCTGGTAAGGCACAGACTATCATCTATTTAAATATTTAAAACCGAAAGTAAAAGTATTCATGAACCACATAAAATTTGCAAACAGTACATTGCAAATCCTTTGCTTACTGAATATTTATTACTGATGAAAATGAGTAAGAAAATTATTTTAGTATATTTTGCCAGGACAATGGTTAACTATATTGTTTATGAGTGTCATTGTCCATTTCCATTCATTAAGTTCATTGTCTATCTTTTCTTATTTTTAAATTTATGTCTTTTCTTAAATGTTTAATTTGTTCTAGGAAACACCATACTAAATTTGTTATATTCTGAATTTCTTATACTCTCTTACCAGTTTCACTTTTTTTGTTACTTTTCTTTCCACATGTCTGATAAGTTGACATACAATGGGGAGCATTAAGGTGCATCATTCCAAATAAAACTGTATTTTCACCTTTGGCATACTTCTTTTTATTTGCATTAGTCACACCAAAGAAGTCAACAGCTTAGGGCATTATATCTGGGAACTTTTGTTTTACAATTTAATGTAAAACATCTCAGACATTGCAGTGTTATTCCTTTCTTCAGAACTTTTGCTTCTGTATTTTGTAATAATACCATATCTTATCTTTGTATGCTATTTTATAGTTTCTACATCACTCTTATCAACATAATAGCAATGGAGACCCACAACAGCCTTGGGTGTTAGAACTTACATTTACATTAGAGAAAAACATGTCTTCAACATCACAAAGTGACATTTGTGACAACCAATGGTATACTGGTAAATGTTTTAACACCTGCCTCTTTGAGGGTATGGAGAGGCTTGATCGTAGAGTTTATCGATTTCCATGAAGCAAATACTCTGACCACGGCCAGATTCAAGCTAACAATGTGGTGCAACTGGCTCCTAAAAGTTCTGAAAACTTAACATATGGCTCTTGCAAACAGAAGCCAACTCTAGCAAGGGAACCAATCACTTTAAATTTAATTCAAAAGTATATGAAAACTTACAAATGTGCTTGTTTGAGATTGGGGTATCAAGATAAAAGATATCATGTGCCAATTTAGTTGGCAGATTAATCCAACAATGAAGCAATTAAGAAGTAGTGTGGTTTTTTGTTGTTGTTTTTTTTGTGGTTTTTTTTGTATTTTTCTGAAGCTGGAAATGGGGAGAGACAGACTCCCGCATGTGCCTGACGGGGATCCACCCGGCACGCCCACCAGGGGGCGATGCTCTGCCCCTCCGGGGCGTCGCTCTGCCGCGACCAGAGCCACTCTAGCGCCTGGGGCAGAGGCCAAGGAGCCATCCCCAGCGCTCGGGCCATCTTTGCTCCAATGGAGCCTCGGCTGCGGGAGGGGAAGAGAGAGACAGAGAGGAAGGAGGGGTGGGGGTGGAGAAGCAAATGGGCGCTTCTCCTATGTGCCCTGGCCCGGGTCCCCAGCACGCCAGGCCGACGCTCCACCGCTGAGCCAACCGGCTAGGGCCTAGAAGTAGTGTGGTTTTAATTAAAAATGCTTTTGGAGTTCTCAGAGGGTAGTGAGTATGATGGGTCCTCAATTATAGGAATATGCTATGAAAACATGCAGTTAGGAAAATAATTAGAGACAGCAAAGGCACCCTAGAGTGAACACCCTGAGCAGACTAGAGTCCAGGGGCTTCTCTGACCCTATACTGGAAACAGCAAAACAGCAGGGTAAGATTCAGCAACAGAAAATTGTTTAGGCTCTCAGAACAGAGATTAGAAGTCAGCGTGTTCCTTGTCCTTTACTTCACCCCCAGAAAACTTCTGCTGTCTCCTTCCTTGAGTTATTTGTACTGGCTAATAAACATCTGAGTAAGGCTGGGGATGGGGCTTCAGTCCTTCTGTCTGCTGACAGGGGTTGTTGCCTCACCTCGGCCTCTCAGACCATGTCATCTGGTCTCTGCGTAGTTCATTGTCACAGCAACACTCAGTGATCCCCAACTTCTGGTATTCAAGTCCTGTGGAATTCACTCCCCTTCCGTATGGGTAGAACTGGTGACTTTCTTCTAACCTTCTTAGAATATGGCAAAAGTGATGGAATGCACTTCCATAATTATATTAAATTGTAACTTCTGTCTTACTAGCAGCCTCTGTTTCTGGCTTTGTGTGAACTGACCTATAAAGAGGCCCACCTGGCAAGGAACTGAGACCCTCACTCCAACAGATTGTAAGGAACTGAATTTTACCAACAATGATGTGACCTGAGAAACAGATCCTTTCCTGGTCAGACCTTGAAATGATACTGCAGCACAGACCAATACCTTGCAGTGTTGTGAGAGACCCTGAAGCAGAGCTAAGTAAGCCATGTGCAAACACACCTGACCCACACAAATAGTGAGGTAAATATGTGCTTTTTTAAAGCCACTAAGTTTGTGTGATTTGTTATGCAGCAATAGACAGTTAATACAGTAAATTTGTGCTATTGTCCTAGAGCAGGGGTCCCCAAACTACGGCCCGCAGGCCACATCCGGCCCCCGCCACACTTCTGGAAGGGGCACCTCTTTCATTGGTGGTCAGTGAGAAGAGCATAGTTCCCATTGAAATATTGGTCAGTTTGTTGATTTAAATTTACTTGTTATTTTAAATATTGTATTTGTTCATTCCCGTTTTGTTTTTTTACTTTAAAATAAGATATGTGCAGTGTGCATAGGAATTTGTTCATAGTTTTTTTTATAGTCCGGCCCTCCAACGGTCTGAGGGACAGTGAACTGGCCCCCTGTGTAAAAAGTTTGGGGACCCCTGTCCTAGAGAATGTTATGCGAAATTGTAGCTAATATTCGAAATTGAATAAGATTTTCATATTGCAAGAATAAAGGGGATTTTGAGGGAATGTTAAGAGATAAGGTAGGTTTGAAAGGGTCGTAGTATATATCAGAACACAAAGACTCATTTATTCAACTAATACTAATTGAATACCAACCTTAAGCAAAATACTTTTTGGAAGTAATGTTAAAAGGTATTGGGCAAAGACAAACAAGCTTTTATGTAGGTTAAAGTATAATCTGAAGGTGAGAGAGAGCTGACAATCACAAGTAAATACAAGAGAATAATAAGAATTATGTAGAAAATTAAAGCAGAATGGTGTATTAGGTAGTGACTAGCTGGCTACTGTAGCTTAGGTGGTAAGGAAAGGTGCAGCAGGCCTGTAGATTGTCCCCCATACCCATTCTTTCCTTCTTTTCTTTTAGTAATAAAATTGCCTAAATTTTGACCAGGAACTAGCTACCCAGGGAGCAACTATATTTCCCAGCCTCCCTTGCAGCTAGGTGTTTACATGTGACTCAATGAACAGAACTAATGTTACAATTTCCTTATCTTGTTTCATAAAGAAAGTTTTTTCTCCATTTTCTCTTTTTTCCAATTGGAATATAGACAAACGTAGGCCAGCCTCAATCATGAGAATGAAGTTTGCACTCTATGATAGGAATAGCGATAGAAGGAACTTGATCCCTGAATGATCTCATGGGGCCAAGCTGCTCACTCACCCTTTACCACCTGCCTATCTCTGGGCTTTTGTGTGAGACTTAAATAAACTGTAATCTTTTTTATTACTATATTTGGGGATCTCTTTGTTATAGTACCTTAGCCTATGCCCTACCACTACAGGTGACCTACCAGCAGAGGTGATTTTTTTTTTTTTTTTTTTGTATTTTTCTGAAGCTGGAAATGGGGAGAGACAGTCAGACAGACTCCTGCATGCGCCCGACTGGGATCCACCCGGCACGCCCACCAGGGGGCGATGCTCTGCCCACCAGGGGGCGATGCTCTGCCCCTCCGGGGCCTCGCTCTGCCGCTAGCGACCAGAGCCACTCTAGCACCTGGGGCAGAGGCCAAGGAGCCATCCCCAGCGCCCGGGCCATCCTTGCTCCAATGGAGCCTTGGCTGCGGGAGGGGAAGAGAGAGACAGAGAGGAAGGAGGGGGGGGGGGGTGGAGAAGCAAATGGGCGCTTCTCCTATGTGCCCTGGCCGGGAATCGAACCCGGGTCCCCCGCACGCCAGGCCAACGCTCTACCGCTGAGCTAACGGGCCAGGGCCCCAGCAGAGGTGATTTTTAAGCCAGGACCTAAGTGACAAGGATGAACAAACCATAAATGGGGAAAAGAAGCTTGACCAGGTGGTGGCACTGTGAATAGAGAATCAGCCTGGAACACAGAGGCCCCAGGTTCGAAACCCCAAGGTCACCAGCTTGAGCACAGGCTCACCAGCTTGAGCACGGGGGGTTTCTGCTTTGAGCATGGGATCCTAGACATGACCCCTTGAAGCCCAACATTGCTGGCTTGAACCCAAGGTGGCCGGCTTGAGCAAAGGGTCACTGGCTCTGCTGGAGCCCCCCAATCAAGATTTTTCATTGATTGAGAAAGCAGTCAATGAACAACTAAGGTGCCACAACAAAGAGTTGATGCTTCTCATCTCTTTCCCTTCCTGTCTGTCCCTCTCGCTTTAAAAAGAAAAGAGGAAAAGAAACAGCATTTCAGACAAATGAAAAGGACCAAAAAAGAGAAATGTCCATGACTGTGGCACAGGGAGTGAATGGTGGAAATGCGTTGAAGAGCAATTAGTCTGGGACCAAATCATACAGGGATTTAAAGGCCAAGGTAAGAAATTCTGACTTCAAGTGTGATAGGAAACAACTGTAGAATGTTAAAATATTAAAATTAAAATGTTAAAATATTAAAAAGTGTCAAATTGAATTTATGTTTAAAAAATCACTTTGGCTGCTATGGTAAATCATCTGAGGGGGCTGCTTAGGAAAATAATATATTTTACAAAGGACCAGTCCAGTTGATAGACACTTTTTAAAATTATCCTATATCAAACTAACAAGAACTCACCTTGCCAAAATTTTTGGCACTTTTATATTAACTTAAATAGCATTGGGGAAAAGCATAATAGTAACTGAAAAGCAACTAATTATAAGCAATTACAAATCAAATTATGTTTATACAACAATTAGTGTTTGAGGTGGTTTAGTAGACTGATTCTTCATTTCAATGAGCAACATCAAAATAACTGAATAGCTTGTAAAAACACATATTTCTTTTATCTTTATTCCAAGTATAACTACTACATTCTCTTTGTATTATTATTACAATAAAATAAGCAACAGTTTTATCTTTTGTCCCAATCCCCAGTTTAAGTTGGACGCTTTTAAAAACATGGCAAGAGCAGTATATGTACCTACCACACAAATCACCTTTCAACAGGTTTTATGGAGAAATGTGAACAGATGCACATGTATTTTTGTTTGTTTGTTTTTAGAGACAGATAGGGACAGGAAGGGAGAGAGATGAGAAGCAGCAATTCTTCCTTGCACCTTAGTTGTTGATTGCTTTCTCATATGTGCCTTCAGGGGGTAGGCACTACAGAACTAGTGACCACTTGTCAAGCCAGCGACCTTGGGCTCAAAGGCTTCAAGCCAGCGGCCATGGATGTCTATGATCCCATGCTCTAGCCAGAGACGCCACGCTGAAGCTGGTGAGCCCCAGCTCAAGCCTGACATGGTTTAGAACCTGGGTCCTCCACGTTCCAGTCCGACGCTCGATCCACTGCGCCACTGCCTGGTCAGGCTAGATAAACGTTTTTTGTAAGTTCTACCCTGCAGAATCTGGAGTGCAAACTCAAACCATGTCTTTTTCATTAAGCTTTTCAGGGTAACAACATTATTATATTTCACTTTTAGTTGAGGAAAGCCTTTCTTAAAGGATGATAGGGAAAAGTCTTTTGTCTTGCCACAATGGTAACGTTTATGTCAGGTTGGGTTTTTTCCCTCATATTTCTGAGTAAGTCATAACTTTGTTACCACAATTTTGTTACCTCAGGTTAAACTGAATACAACTTGACAACAGTTTTACACTTTACGTTGATTATAGAAATATTAGATACATGGTTCTTTAAATAACCACTAATGATAGCTTTGAATCCTTGTTATATTGATTTCCATATATATTTTGATTCACTGAAATGGTATCACTGTAAATTCTGGAGGTGGTAGGGACCCCCTTCAATTAGTTCACCAGACAATTCAAATTAAAATGTTAGCAAACAATTTCAGATTAAATAAATCAGTTTCTAGAAATAGTTTTTGCAGAATAAATTCCCACCAGTTGACCTAATGAAGCACGCAGTCGCCAGCGCTTCACGGCAGCTGCTGTGCTCTGCCAATCCCGAGGCTTTAGCGAGTCGCACGGTGGGAAGTAAGTAAAACCAGAGCCCTCCAGGGCTCGGAGCCACGTTGCTTCTCCTTTTTTAAACAGGGAAAGAACGTTTCTGGCTATTGTGTAAACGGGTCGTGAACTATGTTCGTTCACACATCAGCTAAGGCGTGAGCAGAATTAAAGCGCCTTCTAATCCAATCCTTGGCAACCTGTGCGTCACAAATGTTGAATTTAAACGCCTGGCTCCATTCGCCTTAGGGGAAACACACCTCAGAGAACTGCCAAATACCTCAGCAATCGCGGCAAACCGTACAGGATCAAAACCATCATGCCAGCCCAGCATGGCCACCGCCCTCACCCCGAACCCCGCCAACCCTCCCAAGGACCCACCCTTGTTATCTGCTAACCAGCTGTTTTACGCATAGCTGCACGGCATTTCTTCACTCGGTTCCCGTTCTCCCCACCCACTCTGCATTCGACGCCAGGTTCCTAGTCCTCAGCAGGACAACATACGGCGGTCTCCCGCCCAAGGAGCAGAGCTAATCCGCACCGCACCGCGACTGGCAGCTCCCCGCGCTCCTCGCAGGCCCGCTGCCAGCCAGCCGCAACTTGGTGTCTGGTGATTGACAGGCGGCTGCCCCTATGAGACGCAGGGGCGGGACATGCGTCACTTCCTGGCCTTTAGAGGGAGACGGGGTATATAAATTCTCTGCTCACGCAGCGCCCTCGCTTCCACAGTATGGCCGGCGACATTAGCTAGCGCTCGCTCTGGTCTCTTTAACGGGGAAACAGCGGACTACAAGAGACTGAACTCTATATCTGCCTCTATTTCCAACAGACTCACGTTCAACTTTCACTCACAAAACAGCCGGGAAAATTTTATTAATCCTTTTTTAAAAAAAAGTTAATATAAAATTATAGCAAAAAAAAAAAAAAGGAACCTGAACTTTAGTAACAGCTGGAACAATCCGCAGCAGCGGCGGGAGAAGAGATTTAATTTAGTTGATTTTCTGTGGTTGTTGGTTGTTCGCTAGTCTCACGGTGATGGAAGCTGCACATTTTTTCGAAGGGACCGAGAAGCTACTGGAGGTTTGGTTCTCCAGGCAGCAACCCGACGCAAATCAAGGATCTGGGGATCTTCGCACCATCCCAAGGTGGGTGCTCGAGGCTCTCGCCCACAGTTGGTTCTGGTTCTGTCGCCCCCTGGAAGATACGAACCACAGGCGGAGGTCGGGGGCCGGGTTCCCGCAGCCTTCAGGTGGGGACAGGTCTGCTTTTGGGGGTAGTTTCGGCGCGCCGGAGGGGGCCTCGGTGCTGGGAATAGCGGCCGCGTCTACGCGGGGCCCGAGCCGGCTTCTCTCGCCGCCGTTGCCGGGCCCGGCGCTGCCCGGGGGGAGGGGAGGAGGAGGCCGGTGCCGCCGCGTGCTCAGGTAACGTCCCCGCCTGGGCAGCGGGCGGCGCCGCCGCTCGGGGCGGTTTGGCGGCCCGCGCCTCGGACTTGCCCCTCCGGAGTAGAAGGTACGAGGCCCCCGGCGGGGGCGTGTAGTGGGGCTGCACCGCCTCCCTCGCGGCAGGTGTGGCTCGGCGGGCTTAGTCAGGCACTACTAATTCGGGCGTGTCCGCCTTGGGAATGGAGGAGGGAGGGAGCGGGTCTGAACCCCGCGTCCGGCGGGGCCGAGGGGGCCCTCCGGGCCCCGGGCTGCGGGGCTGCGGAGCAGGCCTCGCGCTCGCGGTCCGCGCTGGCAGCATGTGGTGCCCGAGCGGCGGGGATTGGCGGGGAGCGGTGTTGTCGCAGTGTCTGGGCCCCACCGCCGCCCTAACATGCTCTGCACCAAAGCCTTTTCGGGGCGGTCCCCGGAGACGGCCGCAGAGCCCGCCGAGACTTGTTCCCGAGTCTGTTGACCTTGGTTTGTGTAACCAGTTACCGAGTCGCTGGGGTCCTGGAGAGGTGCGGGCTGCGAAGTAAGGTTTACTACATTGACGGGCTGCAGGCCCGTCCGGCCCGGGACATAATAACCTTTAATGCCTAAGCCAGGGAAGGAATTTGGGGCCCCAGCTTCCCACCCCGGCAGTCACGCGAGAGAGCCGGCCTGTTGCGCAGAAAGCGAGAGGTATTCTACTGGTCTTGGGGTAATCGGAGCGCAAATAAAAGCGCAGGCGATTCCGCAGGTGCCTGGGCCTGTTTTCCACGGCACTCAGACCGCTAGCGGCCCCTTGCTTTCTAGGCTCCTCCGCGCCCGAGTGCGGCGATTGTGGCGGCGCGGCGCGGCGCAGGAACCGGCGTGGCCGCTTCATTGAGCGTGGACGACCAATGAGCTCCTGGGCCCCCCGAGAGCCTGGCCCCGCAGTGTGGGCCAATGGGCGTTTCAGGAATGTTGGCTGTGCTCACCGCTGTCCCTGACAAAAAGGAACTTGAGGAGGAAATCCAGGAGGACACGTGCTGCCGGGACTTTAAGGCATTTTGTCTTGAAGGATTCTTCTCTTGTAGAAAAGCATCATGATACCTCAAGTCACAGGTTTCATTTTTCACGCTTTGTGCGACATTTAAAATGTTTACCAAGTGCCAGGCTCAGTTCTAAGTACTTTATCTGTATGTTACAGGAAGCAGTTACTTACAAAAATGGGGAAGCTTAGTATTTCCTCCATTTCATAGATGGGAAAGCTCCCCGGTGATGGTGATTGGATTATCTAGAAAATCTTATAAAATAAAATGAATAACCTTGTTTTGCTCTGGCTCATTAAAAAGTTCTGAAAGTTTATTTGTAAGGACACGTTCTTAATAAACAGAAGAGGGCTTTTAACGGGTAGAAACGCCAAAATTTAACCTTGGGCTTTTTTGGTGATTAAGAGTTCCCTGAGTCCAGAAGAGAGAGAGAAAGGCTTATAAAACAACAGCTTTCTTTCTTTAAAATTTCAATTTTTTTATTCCTTTTAGAGAGGGGAGAGAGAGAGAAGGGGGGTAGGAGCAGGAAGCATCAACTCCCATAATGTGCCTTGACCAGGCAAGTCCAGGGTTTCAAACCAGCGACCTCAGCGTTCCAGGTCGCCACATTATCCACTGCACCACCACAGGTCAGCGCTTTCTTTAAAATTTTGAGAACCACTTTTCCTTTGTACTTTTATCAGTGGCAGTTATTTTACTACTTGAGTATGGCTCTTAAAATAATAGCTAAAGTTTAATTTCAAGCACTGAAATTCTGTACAGTTCATGATTTAGCGCCATACATTTTGTAGACATTTAACATTTCGTTAAACCATTTTGAGAGTCTAGCAGGCGTCCCCAAACTACTGCCGGGGGCGCATGCGACCCCCTGAGGCCATTTACCCCCCCCCCTGCACTTCTGGAGGGGCACCTCTTTCATTGGTGGTCAGTGAGAGGAGCACTGTATGTGGTGGCCCTCCAACGGTCTGAGGGACAGTGAACTGGCCCCCTGTGTAAAAAGTTTGGGGATCCCTGGAGAGCATTTCAGCTGTTTTAGATGGAACAACCAAGAACTAAACTCTTTAGCAGGTTTAACTGAGAAGTCCATTGGGAACCTTTCTGGGAACCTTTTTCACTGAAGTGTCAGTCAATCAAGTGTGTACCAGATAGATTATCTCACTAGGAGGTTTAAAAAGTACCTGAAAATGGCCCCAGCTGGTTTGTTCAGTTGTAGAGCTTCCGCCCAGCCCCCCCCCCCCCCCATCTCCTTCCATAGCCATGGTGCGATTAGGTTGGAGCGCATGGTCCCTGGGCCTAAGGATGGCTCTTGGAGCTTCCACCTCAGGCTCTGAAAGTAGTTTGGATGCAGCATGGCCCCAGATGGGCAGAACGTTGGCCCCAGACAGGGGTTGTGGGGTGGATCCTGGTTGGGGCTCATGTGGGAGTCTGTCTCCCCTCCTTTCAACTTGAAAAGAAGAAAGAAAAAAAGTACCTGAAAAAATATTAGATGCTAGATAAATCACCTAAGATCCATGACCTGGCAAGAGGGAATCACTGGAGTCTGATCAATAGGAGGGGGGTGTGGGCCCCCAGAGACCCAGACCATGTCAAGATCATCCCTCATCTAGAAGAGAATAATACATAATGAAATGGTGCTTATCCTTAGTTTCAATCAAACAACATTTAATAGCAAAACTGCGTGAGACAGTAATGGTACCTACTTCATGGGGTATTTGTGAGGATTAAGTGTGTTAGTATACATATAATATTTAAGTGACACATAGTAACAGCTGTACAAATGTTGTTTATATTTGATTCTTTGCTCTTTAGAACAAAATCTTCCCCACCTGCCTCTCTCAACATCTCAACCAAGGCTGGAGAATAAATTGTATCAGATTGTAATCTGAAAAGCTACACATCAAAGGGTGCCCTAACAATTTGATGTCGTTTTTTATTCAAATAGAGGAAATAGTGTCACTGGAAGTTTTAGATTGATTATTCTGTAGAACAGCTGTTCTCAACCTGTGGGTCGCGACCCCAGCTGGGGTCGAACGACCAAGACACAGGGGTTGCCTTAGGTTGAGAACCGCTGCTGTTGAAGGATTAATATAATGAAGCAATTTTTAGTAGAGTTTTTATTTATTATACAGAAATTTGGAAGCCAGAAAGTCCTTGCCTCACATTCCACCCTAACTAATTCATTAAAATGTACATAGATGAAAGGTCTCAAAAGACTGACTAGATAAAATTAGAGTAAATCTAATTATGTTTTAAGGACATTGAGAGTGAAAAAGCACAAATGTCCTGACTGGATCACTAACATTATTACATTTGCTATAAAGACATTAAAAGGATAACAAGTACATTATGGGAAATTCCTAGAAAAATACTTTTCTAACACTGATGCAAGTAGAAATGGAAATCTAAATAGTCCTATAACCGTTACATAAATTAAATTAATCTGTAATCGTCCTATAAAGATTCTAGGTCCAGATGGTTTCACTGGAGTGTTCTTTTTAACATTCAAGGAAGACATAATTCCAGCCTTTTATATACATTCTTGTAAACAAAGGATATATTTCCCAGCTCACTTTGGGATTGACATAATTTTGATATCTAAACCTTGACAAGCTGTGAAGGAACCAGAACTCTTCGTGGGAATGGAAGCTAGCCAACCACTCTGGAATATGGTTTGTCAGTTTCTTAAAAAGTACTGTAGTGTGACCTGGCCAGATAGCTTGAGCTTCGTCCCAAAGCACATAGATTGCCGGTTCCATCCGCAGTCAGGGCACATATAACGGGAGCAGATCAGTGTTCCTGTCTCTCTCCCTAAACATCAATAAATTAAAAGAATTTTTTTATAAATGCTATAGTGCAATATTTAATTTCTGTAAAACTCTAGAAAGTATCACTGGTTGCCTGAAGATGGGAGTAAAGGGAAGGGTGGATTATAAAGAGTCATGAGGAAAAAAAAAAAAAAAAGAGTCATGAGGGACCTTTTGGCAATGATGGAAGTGGTCGGGATCTTGTACTAGTTTCACAAGTAGATGTCTATGTCAGAAATCTTGTCGATTAAATGAAAAGATGTTCTATTTGTTTGTTTGTTTTTCAATAATAGGACTTTTTTGATGTTAAAAGAATTATTTCTGCAATACTGAAACCTTATTTTATTGCCTGTTCTATTTCACAATAATAATTATGACAGGAGGGTTCCTGGCATTTTGTAAGTTACAAACAAAAACATGCCAACTTTTCTGTTTGTTGTAAAATTCTAGTGTTTGAAAGTTTTTGAAGAGGGACTTTAAAGCACAGGAGCTTTATAATGGAAAAAATATAATCTAGCTCTACAGTGTTTCAGAAATGACCCAGTACAGTGGTGATCAAAATTATTAACTACCTTGGTGATGGTTATCCAAAGGAAAATATATATGTAACTATACCTAAGGCTATGTAAAACCATTTTGTGCATCATATCCTAGGAAATGTAACTTTTTTCCAATAATTTGTTCAGATATATGTTCATAGTTAAGATCACCACAGTTATTTTTTAAGTAAATTTGAACTGATAGTTATCTTAAGGTTTTTTTTAGGGTGAACCAATCATTTTCAAACTCTCCATAGCCGGGGTCCAAGCATACTCCAAAAATTCTGGCGCCTTAGTTGTTCACTGATTGCTTTCTCATATGTTCCTTGACCTGGGGGCCCCAGCTGAGCCAGTGACCATGGGGTCATGTCTCTAATCCCACACTCAGGCCAGCTACCCCGTGGCTCAAGCAGCAACCTCGGGGTTTCGAGTCTGGGCCCTCTGTGTCCCAGTCTGATTCTCTATCCACTGTGCCACTGCCTGATCAGGCTCAAATCTTTACCCCAAATTGAAATGACTTATCAGTATAATTACTACATTCAATCAATTATTCCAGTGTGTTCTTAACGAAAGGTGGTTTGGAAGCAGCAGTTAAATAAATTTACTATTTTAACCACTTTTAAATGTGCGGTTCAGTATCAAGTATATTGTTGTGTAACAGATCTCTAGAACCTTTTTCATCTTGCAAAACTATATTGAAGCTATACCCATAAAATACTAATTATCCCTTCCCTCTCCCCCAGCTCTGGACAGCCACCTTTCTACTTTCTCTGTGATTTTGACTACTTTAGATACTTCCTACAAGTGTTTGAGTACTTCATACAGTATTTGCACTTGTGACTGGCTTATTTCGTCTAGCATAATATTCTCAAGATGCATCCATGTTGTAGCATGTGATAAGATTTTCTTTAAGGCCGAATAATCCATTATATGTATATGCCACATTTTCCATTTATCTTCCTTTTTTTTTTTTTAAGACAGGCAACAGGAAGGGAGAGAGATGAGAAGCATCAATTTAATTCATCGTTATGGCACCTTAATTGTTCATTGATTGCTTTCTCATATGTGCCTGGGGGGGGGGGGGCCTCAACCCAGCAACCATAAGGGGTTATGTCTATAATCCCACACTCAAGCCAGCATCTTTGGGAATTCAAACCTGGGTCCTTAGTGTCCCAGGACAGGTTCTTTTTAAGATTTTCTTGATTGATTTTAGAGAGAGGATCCAGGGAGAAAGGGGTGGAGGAGCGGAAAGCATCAACTTGTAGTAGTTTCTCCGGTATGCCTTGGGGCAAGTCTGAGGTTTCAAACCAGTGACCTCAGCATTCCAGGTCAACTCTTTATCTACTGCACCACCACAGGTCAGGCTCATTATCCATTAATCTCTTGATGGACATTAACCCTTTGAGTGGTACGAAGATTCATGTACATCCTCACGCCTCCTGACCATCCAAAGTACAGTCGTACAAAAAATTTATTTTAAAAATGTGTAAGGCAACATTTAAAAAAGGCAAATTTATGTTCTTGTTTCCATTAATTGGTTATCAAACAAACATGATTTTAAGTTAATAAAACTGTAACTGGAACTAATTTCATTTTTTGAAGAAGAAAAACCTCACTTCTCAAAGGGTTAAGGGTGTTAACACCTTTTGACAATAGTAAGTTACAATGAACATGGCTGTGTAAATAATTCCAGATCCTGCTTTGAAATCTTTTGGATATATACCCAAAAATGCTGGGTCATATGGTAGTTTTCAACAAAAGTTAACTATTGTTATTTCTCCACATCCTTGCAACATTTGTTATTTCCTTCCTTTTGTTTTCCTTGAACATCCTAATGGGTGTGAAATGGTTTTGGTTAGCATTTCTTTCATGATTAGTGATGTCAGTCATCTTTCCATGTGTTTTGGCCATTTGTGTGTCTTGAACTTCTATCAAGTCCTTTGGCCATTTCTTAAGTTGAGTTTTTGTTGTTGGAGTTCTTCATATATTCTGGTTATTAACCTCTTGTCAAATACAGGATTTGCAAATATTTTCTCCTGTCCTGCATGTTGCCTTTCACTCTGGATTGTTTTCCTGTGGTGCACAGAAATTTACTAAGTTTGAAGTAGTCCATTTTGTCAAGTTTTTGCTTTTGTTGCCTGTGCTTTTTGTGTCACAGCAAGGAAAACATTGCCAAATCTAGCGTCTCCTAGGAGTTTTATAGTTTTAGGTCCTAATATAAGTCTTTAATCCATTTTTGAGTTAATGTTTATATGTGGTTTAATGTAAGGGTTCATTCTTTTCTGTGGAGACCCAATTTTCCCAACTTCAATTGTGTAGTCTAGGGACTTTTGTTGAAGGTCATTTGACCTGAGGCTTTTTCTTTTTCTTTTTTCTTTTTTGTCTTTTTCTGAAGTTGGAAACAGGGAGGCAGTCAGACAGACTCCAGCAGGCGCCCTACCGGGATCCACCCTGCATGCCCATCAGGGGGTTATGCTCCGCCCATCTGGGGTCTTGCTCTGTTGCAACCAGAGGCATTCTAGCGCAGAGGCCATAGAGCCATCCTCAGTTCCTGGGCCAACTTTGCTCCAGTGGAGCCTTGGCTGCGGGAGGGGAAGAGAGACAGAGAGGAAGGAGGGGGGAGGGTTGGAGAAGCAGATGGGTGCTTTTCCTGTGTGCCCTGGCTGGGAATCGAACCCGGGACTCCTGTACACCAGGCCGACGCTCTACCCCTGAGCCAATCAGCCAGGGCTACTTTTTTTTACATTAAATGTCAGTTGGCTCTTGTGAGTGTAACTGAATCAGATGATGTGAAAATCTGTCTTGTCATTTTAATCATAGGTCTTTCTTTTGTAAACCCCACCTTGTTCTATTATATTTAAAGAAAGCCTTAAATATAAAATGTGTTTTGCCATTAATGTTTTTTGCTTGTTAGGCATGGTGATTAAGATCATTTAACCTATGTACTATCATTAGTGAAGACTTCTACTTTGGGGGGATCATTATCAAGATCTGATTGTATACTTTACGTTTAAGTTAATTAGGATTTCTCAACCTAAACACTGTTGACATTTTGAGCTAGATGATTTTTCACTGTGGTAACAGTCCTATTTTCTGTGTGATACACTATTTACTCTTTGGTGTGGCAGCATCCCTGGTCTCTCTACCAAGTACATGCCAGCAACAACACCCCCAGCGTGGCAACCAAAAATGTCTCTTAACACTGGAACGTTTTCTGGGTGACAGTCATCCTTAGTTGAGAACTACTAAGTTAGACCAATGAGGTGAGGTGGTGATATTTAAGTAAAGAAAATGTAATTCAAATCAGAATATTTAGGCTAGTCTATTATTTTTCTTTCGTTTTATAACACCTAGCAATAGTTTAACACTTTTAATACCATACACTGTCTCACTTTGAAATCACAAATAAGTAATCAGCAAATTTTAAATTTTGCATGCAAGTCTTATGTTGCAACTCCTCAGCTCTGTCTGCCCTTAAGGGAGAAAGCAGCCATAGACAATATATAAATGAATAGGCGTGGCTAGGATCTGATAAAAGCTTTCTTTACAAAAGCAGGCTTATTTTTCCCACAGAAATGTGAAAAATAAAGTGCTGGAATTCTTAGCTGTTTGGGTGTTGGTTTTTCACCATCCCTTTAATGCATATATATAACATTGTAATTTTACTCGTCATATCTTTCTTGCACCTGATTTATTATATTTTGAGGCTAGCAGCTCTCCAGAATTAATGTCTTTATAATCACTTGGTTGATAGGCCATCCAACTGTGTTTGTCTAGGTGTTTTAACACAATTGCTTTCTTTCTTCTGTGTCTTTGGGAAAATACTGACTGCCTGAGGGTTTCTGTTTGGTGAGGAAGAGTTTGATTGTAGAGTTTATTAAGTAATAATGAATGAATTACAAGAGCACTGTGGTTTCCATTAAGGTGGAATAAGCACCTTAATGAAAACCCTGGACAAGAAGGCACTGAGCTGCTATCGAGGACTCTGAAAAGTAAATGTTAACAGGTGAATGGGAGAAGGAAACCAGAATTCAAAATACCACTGAAACAGCCATGATTTCCTGTTTTCTCCCCCCCCCACACACACACACCTGAAATCTCCTGGGGTGGCCTCAAAGGCTGCCAGAAACCCAGAAGTGCACACCAGCTGCAAATAAAGAGCTCCAATACAGAAGAGGGGACCCCTTTGGTTTAGAGAGAGTTGGGGGAATCCCTTTTTTGTTTTGTTTTTTCCTCTGTTTTCTCCAGTCACCACAGCTCAGGCAGTCCTGTAGTAAGTGTGGCCTAAACTCCAAGGGATGGGGGAGCCCCTTTTGACCAGAGGAACTGGGGTCCCTAGATGGAATATCACCAGGAATATATCCCTGTTGTTCTTAACCCTTTTTGTCATCTCCCCCATTTGGCCTGAGAGAGATAATCACAGACAGCCTACTTAAGAGTAGAAAAACTAAATCCTTGACTTTCTAGCCAGAGGACCAAAAAGCTCCCTTGTTTCTGCCTCTGAGACAGAAATTGTCAGAGCAATTATGGAGAACAGAGTTGAAGAAAGTGGATCCCATAAAGATTTATATGATGAACACCCTGAACTGCTCTTGTATGGCTCTGACCCTAAACAGACTAGCAAAGGCTTTGAAAACTGATAGTGTTCCACCCAGTCTCAGACTGGCCACTGAGTGTGGGACAGATCTGAATGTACCATGGCATGCATAATATCATTTCCTAATTAAACTGAAACCGTATGTAACATAATTCATAAAAATAAATTGGATAAGAACTTGGAAGACTGAACCATAACCATTTCAATTGCCTGCTAAAACAATTTTTAAAAATCAACATGCTCCATGGGATTTAAATAAGATTTGAGATTGCCGGTATATAGCATAATCAAAATGTTCAGGCTGCAGTCATAACTTGGGCCATTATATAAATGACCGGGAAATTCTCAGCATCTGAAAGGAAGACAGTCAACGGAGTGTAAGACAGTAGTAGTAGCCTTGAGGTGATGCAGCTCAAGATTTAAAGGCAGCTGTCATAACCACTTTATAAGAAGTAAGAGTGAATATTCTTAAAATGAAAGAACGTCTTAGCAGAGAAATAAGATGTAACTTGAAAATACAACAAAAAATAACTACTGGAATAAGAAGTTAACTGGGTGGGCTTGAGTCGAATAGAGATGATAGAAGAGTATGTGAGTTTGAAGATAAATCGGTAGGACTTATCCATTGAGCAACAGAGAGAAAAGGTTGGGGGGGATGGGAAGGATGAACAGAACTTGAGGGGCCTGTGGGACAAACCAGAAGGTTTATCACTTTGTTATCAGCCAATTCCAAGAAAAAAGTGTTATGTAAAAAATTTTTTGAGAAAATAATCCACATCTAGATTCATTATAATGAGTGGGTCCTATAGCATCTACGTTAGTTGACAGTGAAATGAGTAAGCCTCATTTATGTAGATTAAAATAAGATGGCATTCAAGGTAGATATGTGTCTATAGTTAGTTGACCGGATAATTCAGTCAAATGAATCTTTATTTTGTCAAATGAATTGTTACAGTGACCAGTTTAAAAAACAATAAAGGATAATGTAACAATAGTTTAGATTTAAAAATTTTAAGGACCATTATGATTTTTCAGCAGGTCCTTTAAACCTAATTAAAATAGTTGCTAAATTCAACAAATACTGGGAGGCCAGTTATGAACTGGGCAAGGCACTGGGAATAGAAGCCATAAACATAAAAGTACCTGACTACATGTAATGCTAGTGGAACTGATGTGAATACCAAAATAACTGCACAAATAATACTTTGGCAAGTCTTTAGAGTTTTAAAACCTTTAATGACAGGTTTAATCTGCTAGGAGTAGTAGAGTAACTTGAGCTTGAAGAAGGGGGTTGGGGCAAGGGTTATAGGCAGGATGAAATCCATTACAACAGTACCCACAACGGTCAGAGTTTACATTGTCTCCGCATAATTATGTTCTCCTTCACTTTCAGGTGGCTTGATTTGGGTGAACAAGTTTATGGTACCCAATTTCTAGGGAGAGAGAACGTAGGAAAGCTTAGCATGACTGAACTACAGAAAATGAGGATAAATTTAGTTAGCTGTCAAAATAGGTTTTATTTTGTTTTGATTGTTATTTTAAGTCTTTTTTAGTGAGAGGAGGGGAGGCAGAGACAGACTCCCGCATGTACTCCTCCTGGGATGCACCTGGCAAGCCCTCTAGGGGGGTGATGCTCTGCTCGTCTAGGGCCCTTGCTCTGTTCCAGCCGGAGCCATTTTTTAGTGCCTGAGGTGGAAGCCATGAAGCCATCCTCAGTGCCCAGGTCCAACTTGCTCTAATCGAGCCATGGTTGCAGAAGGAGAAGAGAAGAGAGAGGAGCGAGAAGAGGTGGGGTGGAGAAGCAGATGGGCATTTCTCCTGTGTGCCCTAACCAGGAATCGAACCTAGGACGTCCACATGCTGGGCCAACGCTCTACCACTGAGCCAACTGGCCAGGGCTTAAGTCATTGTCTTTATATTAAAAAGTTTATCAAGTCACTTTGGGGGGGGATACTCGGAGAGCTGAAGATTAGATAATAGTTATTCTCTGGAGAGAGTAATACAGAATCTTTCTGAAATAAGGAATTCTAGATAGTTAAGGGATAGTCACTATGCAGAAAACAGAATAACTGTGCCCTGGCCAGGTGGTTCAGTGGATAAAGCATCCCATCATGCCATGGTCACAGGATCAGTACCTGGTCAGGGCATGTATGAGAAGCAATCAATGAGTGCACAACTAAGTGGAACTAGTTGATGCTTCTGTCTCTCCCTTCTTCCTCCTTTTTTCTCTCAAATCAATGAAAGAATTAAAAAAAAAAAAATATATATATATATATATATACACACACACACACTTTTTTTTTTTTTTTTTAAGTATGAGATCCCTAACCCTTTACCCTCTTTTGCCTACCAGAAACCTTAATCTTGCTTTTCAGGCAAGAGAATGGAATACAGCAGTGGTCCCCAACCTCTTTTGGGCCACAGACTGGTTTAATGTCAGAAAATATTTTCACGGACCGGCCTTTAGGGTGGGATGGATAAATGTATCACGTGACCGAGACAAGCATCAAGAGTGAGTCCTAGCCTGACCCGTGGTGGCACCGTGGATAAAGCATCCACCAGGAATGCTGAGGTCGCCAGTTCAAAACCCCAGGCTTACCAGGTCAAGGCACATATGGGAGTTGATGCTTCCTGCTCCTCCCCCTTCTCTCTCTCCCTTTCTGTTGCTCTCTCCTTCTCACCTCTCTAAAATGAATAAATGAAAAATTAAAAAAAAAGAGAGAGAGAGAGTCCTAGACGGATGTAACAGAGGGAATCTGGTCATTTTTAAAAAATAAAACTTAGTTCAGATTTAAATATAAATAAAATGGAAATTTAAGTTATTTATTCTTTCTCTGCAGACCGGTACCAAATGGCCCACGGACCGGTTCCGGTCCGCGGCCCGGGGGTTGGGGACCACTGGAATACAGTACATGGATAATCTGAACTGTTCAGGAAAAAACTAAGCTTGACCAAGTGGTGGCACAGTGGATAGGGGGTTGGCTTGGGACACTGAGGACCCATGTTCAAAATCCCAAGGTCATCAGCCTGAAGGTGGGATCATAGGCTTGAACGCAAAGGTCACTAGCTTAGCTGGAGACCCCACACACACACAGTCAAGTCACATAGGAGAAAGCAATGACCAACTAAGGTGCAGCAACTATGAGTTGATGATTCTCATTTCTCTCTCTCTTTCCCTATCTCTCTCAGTTAAAATATATATATTAGCATAAGGAACTTCCCCAGTGATACAGTCCAGAGTAACCTGTGTAGAGGCCCACAGTAAACAAGCCCCCCCCCCTTTTTTTTTTTTTTGTATTTTTCTGAAGCTGGAAACGGGGAGAGACAGACAGACTCCCGCATGCGCCAGACCAGGATCCACCTGGCACGCCCACCAGGGGGCAACGCTCTGCCCCTCCGGGGCGTCGCTCTGTTGCGACCAGAGCCACTCTAGCGCCTGGGGCAGTGGCCAAGGAGCCATCCCCAGCTCCCGGGCCATCTTTGCTCCAATGGAGCCTCAGCTGTGGGAGGGGAAGAGAGAGACAGAGAGGAAGGAGAGGGGGAGGGGTGGAGAAGCAGATGGGCGCTTCTCCTGTGTACCCTGGCTGGGAATCGAACCCGGGACCTCTGCACGCCAGGCCGATGCTCTACCACTGAGCCAACCGGCCAGGGCACAAGCCCCATTCTTGTGCATAGACCTGATGAGTTAAGTCTTAGTACCCTATTCTTGGCCAAGACTCACTTAAATGTTGAAGAGACAGTTGGGGAAAACATCTGAAAATTAATTCAGATAGGTGCATAGAAAACAAATAAATGGAGAAGCAAGACAGTGTTCAAATCCAGTGAAAGCAAAGTTACACAGAAAAGTTTGTTATACTATCTAGCTCAGCCATGAAGCATTTTTTAAAGTGTTAATATGCTGTATTTAACACTGCTGGATGATAATGTATGAAAATTAAAGAGAGTAAGTCTTTGTAAAGAGTTCTCATCACAAGGAAAAAATACTTTTTCTCTTTTTGCTTTCTCTTTATTTGTATCTATATGAGATAGTGGATGCTAACTAAACTTATTGTGGTAATTATTTTACAGTATATATATCAAATCATTATGCTCTACACCTTAAACTTACACAGTAATGTATGTCAATTTGATTTCAGTAAAACTGGGGGAGGAGGTCTTATAGTGACTATAACTGAGAAGGGGTGATAGGAAAGGATTCATTAATATGTCCAGTGGGTAGTAGAAAGTATTTGCAAGAGTGCTGAATTCTGGTGGACAGTCATTAGCAGGTGGCATTGTTGGAAGAACAATCTCTTAGTATTTAGTGGGGAAGTTTTATAGGCATTGTATAATTTAATCTTGTCAGACCTCTGAAGTGAGTTTTATTACCCACCAAATAAAGAAACCAAGCCCAGGAGTAATTAATTGCAAGCAATGTCAACCAAGCAGAAAAGTAATAGCTTCTATAAGAACCTCATCATTTCCTTTGGTTCCAATTATTCCTTTTTGCATTGAAACATATTAGTTGTGAAGTTAAAATATGGTGGATTCTGAAATTTTTAAATGTTATTGAACGTTGAGTCTTGGAAAATCTGAAATTCAGTCACTGCTTGGCTACCTAAAATAAGAGAAATAAAAGTTTTTATTATTCTGAACTGGGCCTTAATTGTAACTTTTCTTCCTTAACCAACAGTTGTACCACTTTAAAATTTCAAAACAAACTACAAAAATATAACCCAGTCTAATGTGTTTGGTGTAGGTGTTAGAGCAAACACATCTTAAGAAAAACAATGTTTTTCTTAAGATTTTATTTTATTAATTTGAGAGAGAGAGATAAGGGAGGGGGAAGAGTGGA
Source organism: Saccopteryx leptura (assembly GCF_036850995.1). NCBI lineage: Eukaryota > Metazoa > Chordata > Mammalia > Chiroptera > Emballonuridae > Saccopteryx > Saccopteryx leptura. Next base: position 51,823,921 of record NC_089505.1, on the reverse strand, counting down.
AATCATCGACTCATAGTAGTTGCTTCTCATGTGCCTTGATCAGGCAAGCCCAGGGTTTTGAAACGACAACCTCAGCGTTCTAGGTCAACACTTTATCCACTGTGCCACCACAGGTCAGGCTGTTTTTTTTGTTTTGTTTTATTTTTTGTTTTTTCTTTGTATAAACAGTTGGCACCTTTTAAAAAGAGAAGTAATTGTTAGCTCTTAAAAATTGGTAAAGTTATGGGCAAATAGGCTCTAGCACAGGGGTTGGGAACCTATGGCTCGCAAGCCAGATGTGGATCTTTTGATGGCTACATTTGGCTCGCAGACAAATCTTTAATAAAAAAATGTTAAAAATATAAAACATTATCATGTATTACAATCCATTCATTTCCTACTGCTCATGTTCATGGTTGCGGGTGGCTGGAGCCAATCACAGCTGTCCTCCAGGACAACACCAAATTTTTATTGTATAATGCGTAATGTACACGGGTCATTGTATGGCTCTCACAGGATTACATTTTAAAATATGTGGCATTCATGGCTCTCTCAGCCAAAAAGGTTACCGACCCCTGCTCTAGCACATCTAACTCATTTAGGTTTTTCAGATGGGTCTCAGTGCTGTGCAGCTTAACTAATTTACTCATCTTAGAAATTACTGCTTTCGGCCCTGGCCGGTTGGTTCAGTGGTAGAGTGTCGGCCTGGCGTGCAGAAGTCCCAGGTTCGATTCCCGGCCAGGGCACACAGGAAAAGCGCCCATCTGCTTCTCCACCCCTCCCCCTCTCCTTCCTCTCTGTCTCTCTCTTCCCCTCCCGCAGCGAGGCTCCATGGGAGCAAAGATGGCCCGGGGGCTGGGGATGGCTCCTTGGCCTCTGCCCCAGGCGCTACAGTGGCTCTGGTCTCGGCAGAGCATCGCCCCCTGGTGGGCGTGCCGGGTGGATCCCGGTCGGGCGCATGCGGGAGTCTGTCTGGCTGTCTCTCCCCGTTTCTGGCTTCAGAAAAAATACAAAAAAAAAAAAAAGAAGAAAGAAAGAAAGAAATTACTGCTTTCTCTATTTGGTCATATACATTTTTCCTGCCAAAATAATGAAACAGGCACAAAATTCTGACAGGATTGAATGGTACTATGCTTGCTTTTTACTACAAAGGAATAAAACATACCTGTTTTTTGTTAGCTATGCTATTGAGGATATTTCTTACCTAAAAGTCTTAAATAGAAAAGAAAACTTTAAGGATAACATACTATTTTCTTGGGTATGAGAATGACCTACCCTTTTTTTTTTTTTTTTTTTTAAGAGAGAGAAACAGGAAGAGAGGAAAGAGAAGCATCAGCTCATAGTTGCGGCACGTTAGTTGTTCATTGATCGCTTTCTGAAATGTGCCCTGACGAGGGGGAGGGCTGGGAGGGACCTTTAGCCAAGGCTCTGTCCACTTCACCGCTGCCTGATCAGGCCAAATATTAAAAGCCTTAAAACATTTTTAGCCTTTAATCTGATATTTTAAAAATGTTCTTTGGAGCTATTTTGTGTTGACTTTCTGTTTATAGTGGGTGCACTATAAAGAGGAAGCACTTAAGTCTCAGTCAGATAATTAAAACTAGTTTTCTTAGTTACATCCATATGGCTTCCATTTTGCTATTGTTGCTTTTTTTTTTTTTTTTTAACAGAGACAGAGAGAGAGTCAGAGAAGGACAGATAGGGACAGACAGACAGGAACAGAGAGAGATGAGAAGCATCAATCATCAGTTTTTCCGTTGCGACACCTTAGTTGTTCATTGATTGCTTTCTCATGTGCCTTGGTCATGGGCCTTCAGCAGACCGAGTTACCCCTTGCTCAAGCCAGATGAGCCCGCACTCAAACTGGCGACCTCGGGGTCTCGAACTTGGGTCCTTGGCATGCCAGTCTGATGCTCTATCCACTGCGCCACCGCCTGGTCAGGCTATTGTTGCCTTTACTACAGACTTTCCACTTTGTTGAAATAGGGATTTTCCCCCCTCATTAAAGAGCTGCATTGTATTGCCAAAATCTTGGGTATGCTTATACTGTTGAATTGCCATCCAAAGACACTTTTCATTTTTTGACAATGCTTCTTAACTTTTAACTTAGTTTTATTTAATCACTTCACTATTAGTAAAAGGTAATGATTTTCCTTGGTTTTATGAGCCTTTTGAATTTCCTCTGTATATGGCTTATTCACAGTATTTTGTCTGTCTTTTCCTTAGTCAATTACAAAAAAAAAAGTATAATTTCTATTTTCCGGTTTGCAAAATGTATCATCTTATTTAGTTGATGTCAATTTAGATAGACAAGTTTGGAGCAAAACTAAATGTTGTTATTCATAAGAGAAGCTAGAACAAGAATTGCTGACAAATATATTCTGTGTTAATTATTAGAAAAGTTAAATGTGAGAAATTTATAATTTTTGAGAGTAGGCAAATCGTGTTATGAATTAATCGTCCTTTTTATTAAATAATAGATCCGAGTGGGACATACTTTTGAAGGATGTGCAATGTTCAATCATAAGTGTGACAAAAACTGACAAGCAGGAAGCTTATGTACTCAGGTAAGTCCTATAAAGCAAGTGTTAGCTAACATTTCAGTCTGAATCCTACTTTATATAGAATTGCAAATTGCTTCTCTGGACCTTAGTTCTATAATTATTTTTGCATTATTTTTTAAAATGTGTAAAATAAAATGTTTAGTTCAGGTGTCCCTAGGCATAGGTTTTGAAGTCTTACCTGAAAGCTCTTGAAGATGGTTGCCACCTTGATTACTTCCTTGTGGTTAGTAGGAAGTATCCGTAAAGCAAGGTGGAATGCCATTGTACCTTTACTTTCAACCACAGGTGTAGGTCTTTTTTTTAATATATGCCTCAATACCTGAACTTCAGGCAAAGTGAAAATTAGCTTCCCATATAAATAAGACTGCTATATGTAACAGAGGAAAGCCATTCAACCTTTTAGTAGATGCAGAGATACTTTATTCAGTAAATACATTGAATTCTTATATATATTATAATGGGCCTTGGATTGAACAAGATTCCTAAGATACCTGCTTCTTACTAAGCTTGTGTTTGACACGCATAGATGTTTATAGCAAAAGCTTAATGTGCCCGACAATAGGGATATAATGGTGAATTAACATTCCTTTCCTTTTGGGCTTATTACCTAGTGTAAGAAGTAATGAGATGACCATAGTACTAAATGTGAGAGGGAGTGGTACAAGATGAAGTAAAATATGAATTTGGTAAATAATTTATTAGGATAGGTGAGGTGAGGAGGAAAATTTAGTAGTAAAAAAGAGGATTTGTGTAATGAGCTAATATGTTTTATAACTAATTCAGGGATTGTTTCTGTGGGTTTACATTCTTTGCTACTTTGAGATCTTGACATTTAAAATTACTAGCCAAAATTTTATATTGTAAATGATAGTCCAGTAATAGGTCAATGCATCTTAGTATAAAAACAGCATTATGACTGTAACTTTTTTCAACTGCAGTGAGAGTAGCATGTTTGTCTCCAAGAGACGTTTCATTTTGAAGACATGTGGTACCACCCTCTTGCTGAAAGCACTGGTTCCCCTGTTGAAACTTGCTAGGGATTACAGTGGGTTTGACTCAATTCAAGTAAGTATCAAAAAACATTATTTAATCTTTTAAGTTAAAAATAAATTTGTGCACTTGCTGCTTTAGTTGTAATGTGTAAGATGGGCACACTATGGAGTACCTTCCTGATACTTGAGAGTAGGAGAGTATGAAGGAAGCACAGAATGAATTGGAATAAAATCCACATGGGAGAAGGAAATGAAGAAACCAGGCATATTCATTAGTTAAGTGCTTGATGTGTTGTTGATATGAATGGTAGAGAAAATAAGGTGTTGCCTGACTTGTGCTGAGGTCGCAAGTTCAAAACCCTGCCCTTGGCCTGGTCAAAGCACACACAAGAGGCAACTACAAGTTAATGCTTCCCGTTCTCGCCCCCACCCCACCTTTCTCTCTCTCTCTCTCTCTCTCTCTCTCTAAAATCAATAAATAGAATCTGTTTTAGAAAAAAATAATAAAAAGAATTGAGGTGTTTATACTTAGGGCATAATTGTTATGGTGAGCCGATGTTTAAGTTTTTCATTTACTTACTTATTTTTCATTGATTTGGGAAGAGGGACCAGGGAGAGAAGCATCAGCTCATTCCACTTAGTTGTTCCATTTAGTTGTGTACCCATTGGTTGCTTCTCGTATGTGCTATGACCAAGGATTGAATCTAGGACCTCAGTGTGCTGGGACAATGATCTATCCATTGAGCCACTCAACCAGGGCTTATTTTAATATTTTACCTAATTAGGGTAAAGAATATCTTGTTACTAGGACCAAAGAGAGTTTTTGTTAATTATTGATTCTTACGAGGAATCCAAAGCAGTTGTTATGACTATCATCAGTAGACTAGGCATTTTAGTTTCTAGAAGGTCATCAGTGCACTCTACATTATTAATGCTCTGTTGAGACTTCTCATTGACTTAAAAACAAAGTTGCAGCAGATAACACTTAATTCATGGATATTGGTTTATCTACCTGTCTTTTTTAGAGCTTCTTTTATTCTCGTAAGAATTTCATGAAGCCTTCTCACCAAGGGTACCCACACCGGAATTTCCAGGAAGAAATAGAGTTTCTTAATGCAATTTTCCCAAGTAAGTTTAAATAAATAGAATTGAAATGTGCTTTATTAAAGTTACAGGGTGTATCTTTTCAGAGATCCGTTATATATATGTGAAAACATGTATGCAAATGTAACACCCATTATATAATTAAGGTAAATGGTTACAAATTAAGGTAGCTGGTTACAAACTTTAGAGTATGTATATATGCGCCTCAGATCATTAAAAATGATGGGGGGAATCAAGGAATTGGTCATTTGCTTGTAGATCTAATTTAGTGGTTATGAAGACTGATCCCCTTCATCCAGAAAAATGTCCAGGAAGTGACTTCATGATCCTATGTTAAGATAGTGGTCCAGCATTCAATACAGGAATTGAGCCGACTTACAAATGACCAACACAGTTAGATCATAGTATAACTTAAACAAAATGGTCAAGATTTTCTTCCATTTGTTTACAAAGCTTTTATTTATAGACCTTCCTTTTTTGAGATTCAAGGTCAGGGAACTAAAAGGTTATCCAACAACCTTAAACCTCGATGAGGCTGAAAACAGCTTGACAAAGCCAGTCAATACAAGTATGATTTTTTTTAAAAAATCAGATTTCTGTTCTTCTCTACTAATATGAAACTGGACTGGTCTAAATCAGAGTGTTGAATATTATTTGGTATAAATATCTACCAGTTGTTAATTTACTATGTTAATGAGGCTTTGAAACAATATAGAAAGAAATTATTATATAAAATGATTTGTATTTACTTGGAAGAGTAGATAAATGGGTAACCAAATTCTATTTCCTAGTGGAGCTGTAGGAAAGAAGGACCCATCGTTTTCTTAGCACCATTTAGACTGACTCACTAGCTGCTGAAGTGTGTCAGGTATCTCTAAATGACAACCAGTTATGTATATATTAAAGGTGATGGGGGATAATCCTGCCTACTTGGGAATTCACCTACTTAAATTTCCCTTCACTTATATTTCTGATAGGAAGCAAGTAGTGGCATTGTAGATATTACAAGGGTGAGAAAAAGCCATCCTGTCAAATGGGTCTGTTGCATTTATTTTATATTCTCCTCCCTCAACAGATGGAGCAGCATATTGTATGGGACGTATGAATTCTGACTGTTGGTATGTTGGACACAATTTCATGGATTTTTTTCTTCTGTAAAAGATTTACTTTAAACTGCCAGTTGTTATTTTTAGAAACATTTTTTTTACTTTTGTATAGGTACTTGTATACTTTGGATTTCCCAGAGAGTCGGGTCATCAGTCAGCCAGATCAAACCCTGGAAATTCTGATGAGTGAGCTTGACCCAGCAGTTATGGACCAGTTCTACATGAAAGACGGTGTTACTGCAAAGGATGTCACTCGTGTAAGGATTTTTAATAATTCTGGATTCTTTTTGGGAACTAAAATAATATTGTTTAATTCATTGTTTTATTTCTTAAAATTTGTATTTAATTCAGTCTCCCCCCCCCCCCCTTTTTTTTTCCTCCAGGAGAGTGGAATTCGTGACCTGATACCAGGTTCTGTCATTGATGCCACAATGTTCAATCCTTGTGGGTATTCGATGAATGGCATGAAATCGGATGTAAGTAATAATATTTGCTTAATATTTATTTAGATATTTAAGTGTACCCTTTCCATTATTAACAAAAACTATTTCTCTAAGGGAACTTATTGGACTATTCACATCACTCCAGAACCAGAATTTTCTTATGTTAGCTTTGAAACAAACTTAAGTCAGACCTCCTATGATGACCTGATCAGGAAAGTTGTGGAAGTCTTCAAGCCAGGAAAATTTGTGACCACCTTGTTTGTAAACCAGGTAATTTGTTTTATTTATTAACAGTAAAATATTCCAGAAACTAAAGATAGAAATGTTATAAAATGTCCTAAGATGACACATATCAGTCAGATACAGAGGTGCTACTAGTCGAGATTATTTGGATGAGAAGCTTTATGTGTTTCATTAGACTTATTGGTTCTTATTTTATATCTAGACTAATTGATGGGCTTCTCCTGTCCTATTTTCCCTGTTAGCAGGCCTGGGGTTGGGGTGAGGTCTGGGGAACGTAAGTTATCTTTATTTCACTGAAGCCCATAAGATGGCAGCTAAAATATTCAAGTACCACAGTTTCATTAAGTTAGTAGCATTGCCCTGGCTGGTTAGCTCGGTTGGTTATTCCAAAGCGCAGGTTGCTGATTCGATCCCTGGTCCATGCACATACCACAGCAGATTGATGTTTCTCTCTCTTTCCCTCCCTCTTTCCCTTCTCTCTCTTTCTCCCCACTCCTGCCTCTCTCACTAAAATCAGTAAATTTAAAAAAGATAGTAGTGTTAATATTTATGGCATCACTATTTTGTTTGTGATAACTTCTAGAGATTGGGAACGCTAATAATTTAACTTTTTTTTCTTCAGAGTTCTAAATGTCGCACAGTGCTTTCTTCACCCCAGAAGATTGAAGGTTTTAAACATCTTGATTGCCAGAGTGCTATGTTCAATGATTACAACTTTGTTTTTACCAGTTTTGCTAAGAAACAACAACAGCAGCAGAGTTGATTAAGAAAAATGAAGAAAAAACGCAAAAAGAGAACACACGTAGAAGAAGGTGGTGGCTGCTTTTTAGATATTGATACCAGGGGCCATGCTTTCCATAACCATCACCTTAGAGTTGCAGAAAGCCCTAGATGTAATGATAGTGTAATCATTTTGAACTGTATGCATTATTATACCAAGGAGTTAGATATCTTGCATGAATGCTCTCTTCTGTGTTTAGGTATCCTATGCCACTCTTGCTGTGAAATTGAAATGCATGTAGAAAATAACTTTTACTATATGAAACTTTACAACACTTGTGACAGTAGTTCAATTTGGTTTATGCACAGTGTAATATTTCTCCAGGTATCACCCAAAATCCCCCACAGACAAGGCTTTCGTCCTCCTTAGGTGTCGGCCTCAGCCTAACAATCTGGGACTGTTCTGTTAAATTGCTGCCAGGATATTCCATCCAGTTACCTCCCATTTCTAGAAAGAATTCTCTACTGATGTTACTGAAACCAATTTCTACTTCATAACAGATGTTTTTTGCAACAGCAGTTAAAGTTTTTCTTTCACAACTCAAGTTCTCTTAAGAAAATAATTGCAGTTATTCATTTTGTGTATCACTTTTTTAACATTATTTCTTCCTGTGCTTGTATTCCTTTGATTAGTTCCTCACCATGATGTCTCCCCTCCCAACCCTTCCCCCCAATAAAGCAATACACTGTTACACTCTGGGTTTATACCAGTCTTATATTCTAGAGCGGGTAGGGGGGTGGACCCTAGGCTTAGATTTTTTGTTTGTGTTTTAGGTCAAGGGAGTCTGGCTTTTTTATTGACATTGGCTCCTTTGGAAGATAGTGACAAAAGTAAAACTTTCTGGTGTTGATTAGCAAGGAATGAATTTTCAAATATACTGGCAGAACTATATTGGGAACTATGCCATTCTGTGCCCTTCAGTAAATAAGATTAGCTTCTCATGAGTGCCGTCTTTACTAACTTGCTTGAGTAATAGTCTAAAAATTTTTATCACTAAATTTATTGGCAAGGAGATTTCAAATAAAGATACTACTGGATTCAGCAAATCAAATCAGATCATTCACTATAATTTTTAATTTAGCAGTCATTTCCACTAATTTCCGTTAATATATACCATCAACTTTTAGTTCAAAGCAGCATCAGTGTCTTTGCCATCTTGTGACTTGAATTTCTGTGACGTGATGCATGTAATAGCGTTCTAACTTTTTTGTTCCTCTTACTGGTGGTGTTTCTTTCACCATAGTTTCAGATGATCAAGTGAATGATCAGAATGAGAACTGTTCAGGTTATTTGGACTTATGTAGAGAAGCAGAATGCTCTCCATAAAACATGACAAAATTCTAAAATGGTCAATGGGAAATGACTAGAAATACAGGATTTCCAGTGCTGGTATTTTTAACTATTTGCTAATGAGATTTAAGCAGCCTGGAAAACAGTAAAATTGACTAAATTTTATATTCTTGTCTTCAAGTTTGGTTTATTTGTGGCTTGATTCAGTGATGTTTTCGTTCCTTATTTATAAATGAAACACTTTTTTTTTTTTTTTTTTAGTGTTTCTAAAACAAAATTTACTTGGTTTGAGATCAAGTTGTTGGAACACTTTTGATTTTTATATTAAGCCCTTTCTTGATTCAAAGTTTCATTGAAGAAGCTTTCAATCAGTGGATCAGTTTGATTCTGTAATTAGCACACAGAACCTAATGTTTCGGTGCTGTCTTGAGGACCAATGCTCAAAGTGGATTTTGTTCTTGAACAGTGTCCCAGTAGATTTGATGTCATGTGTTGGCTTGAGGTCTACTTTCTTTTTCTAATAGATTTAAGATTTCTATCCAATGTTGGAAAACTGCATAAATTTGTATGAAACAAAACCTAGAAATATAAAAACTGTAGATTAGGTAGTAATTTAAATTAATCCTAGTATGTTATTAATAGAGGAGGGAAAATTTTTGGTGCCATAATTTCTCTATTCTTAGCGGTGTTGGGCTTAAATTGGTTGAAATGTATTTCTGTACCACAATTAAGCTTCAATAAAAGTTTGCTTAATTGATTGTGTAGTGACATTCAGAAAGTTTTCTGTTGATGTATTTTTTAAATAGTATACATGACCAAATACTAGACATCTAAAGTTTTTAAAATTAGTTGAAGGAATCTGCATTTAATGATGAGTTATCAAGAAGACAAAAGAGCCTGACCTGTGGTGGTGCATGCATAAAGCATTGACCTGGAACGCTGAGATTGCTGGTTCAAAATCCCGGACTTGCCCAGTCAGGGCAAATATGGGAATTGAAGCTTCCTGCTCCTCCTCCCTTCTCTCTCTCTAAAAATGAATAAACAAAATCTAAAAAAAAGAAGACAAAAGATCTTTAACTCTAGGGAGAATATCTGATTTGTATTCAGATTTAAACTTTTGTTAGCTTTGTAACTGAGGTTCAAAAGAAATATTTGAGCTACATACCAAGATACCAGAGAGTTCAAAGGGTAAGTAGTAAGAATAAGAATATGTATTTGTGAGTTTGACCTTAAAGGAAGTCAAAGGTTTAAAGGTGGAATGTTCCAGTACTCTCCCCCCACCCCCATTTTATGGAGCAAGCCTTATAATGGTAGGATGGGGAAGAACAAGCTGTAAATTTCCTTTAATTCATTGATGGTTATTTCTGTAACAACTAGAATTATAAGCTTGTCATTTTGCCATATAAGTACATATTTTTTGATCAATTCTTTGGTAAAATTTCAGTCTCCTAGCTACAGTATGCTGAAAAACAGAATCTTATAAGTGTGTGTATCTTATAAGTGTGTGTATTTAAATCTTACAATAAGCTTTATTCAGAGTATTTTCCAAAATTTAAGTAAAAAGGACAGAACAGGGTTAATCCTAAAAATATATGTGTGTGTGATACATGCTTTACAGGGTTCTTTACAGAAACGGGTGAGTTTGGGGGACACTAAAGAGAGTCACTGTTCACACATAGGTGGTAAATGTGATGTTACACTAAGAAAAATAAAGGATTTTACTTTTATTGTCCGATCCAGATCATTGTTACCAGTTCCTGGCTCCCTATCTTTAAACTCTTTTTCTCATCCACCCTTCTCTCAGTGTCATAATGGATGAAGTGCTGTTCCTTTGGATTCCTTCCTACCTCCAGAGACTTTGTAACCGAGTTCCCTGCAGGAATTCCTACTGTTGATTACTTAAGAGTTTTTACATTAGTTTTACTTTTCTTCCCACTATTTTTTCACTTTTTTTCTTCTCACCTCTCTTCTTAGGGTCTGCTTTGTTAATTTTTTTTTTTCTTTTAGAGGAAAGAAGTGAGAATGATCAACTCATAGTTGGAACTTTTAATTGTTCATTGATTGCTTTCTCATGTGCAGTGACCTGGGGGGAGAGGACTCCAGCTGAGCCAGTGACCCCTTGCTCAAGCTAGCGACCAGGGGGGTTATGTCTATGATCCTGTGCTCAAGCTGGTGAGCCCACACTCAAACCAGCGACCTTTGAGTCCTCAGCATCCCAGGGCAACACTATCCACTGCACTACTACCTAGTCAGGCAGCTTTGTTAATTCTTTACATGATGACAAGTGTCCAGATTCTTACCACAAAACTGAATTCTCCAACTCTTACTGCAATCCATCATTTCCTGATGCTTAAACCAGAAGTCTAGGATAAAATTGAGGATAGAAAGCGTCAGGGATTTCCAATGATCTGTTGGAATATGAGCTAGGGACCCAGAAAATAGAAGGAAATTTTTATTAATTGGAGAATTTTTCAATGTACCAAGTAAAATAATAGTACATTGAACCTTCGTACCCTTGCTTCAGAAACCACCACCTTTGCTTTCATATTTGTTTATTCATTACACACACATCTTAACTGCAATTTTGGGAAATGGTATACTTTTTAGATCATTGCCATTATCAGGACAACAGGTTCACTCACCTCTATTTAGGCAACTATGCATTCCTCCCAATCCCCAAGTTAACCACTCTTGAAAATTTTTTTCCGCTATAGACTAGGATTTCATTTCTCCCTCTAGAACTTTAATGTAAACTGAATCATATAAACTCTTACATAGTGCTTTCATTTAGCATAAAGTTTTTGAGAGGTTGAACCATATATTGCTAAGGTTAATATTCTGTTGTATGAATATGCTACCATTTGTTTATACATTCTATTAACATTTTATTGGTTTCTGGTTTGGGGAAATATGAATAAAGCTGCTGTGAGCTTTTGCATATACATATTTTTTGTGGCTTCTGGGTGTTACAGTATTCACATTTCTTAAGTGATTTTTCTCAGCAATGTTTCATATGATGCTTTGTCTTGCATGTTTGGTGGCAGGGGGGAGATGAGAAGCATCGGCTTATAATTGCTTAAGGTTTTTTGTTTTTAGAGGAGAACGAGAGAGAAGGGGGGAGAAGCAGGAAGCATTAATTCCCATATATGCTTTGACCAGGCAAGCCCAGGGTCTTGAACCAACAACTTCAGCATTCCAGGTTGATGCTTTATCCTCTGAACCACCACATGTCAGGCTTCATTTTAGTTTTATTATTGATGGCTTCTCATATGTGCTTTGACAGGCTCTATCACTGAGCCTGTCTGGGACCAATGCTCAATCCATTGCACCACCACTGGTCAGGCTTGCATGATTTTTAATAAATATTTTACGTTTCTTGATGCTAGTATCAAATTTTCTAGTTGCTGGTTTATAGGTTATTTTTTAATCTTGCATCATGAGACCTTTCCAAAGTCACTATTTCTTGTTTTGTTTTCTTATTACAACTGGTTAGCACCTCTAATATATGTTGAGTTTAAGTGATAAAAAGAGCAGGCTGTAAGTAAGGTGAGGTAAACAGGTATCCTAGCGAACAAAATTAAGGAAGATAACTCAGGAAGGTGACAGTAGGCATATGAAGGAGTGCATCCTTGCTTTCGGCTCCCTAGTGGCTTTGCCTCAGTCTTGTGCTTGTCCTGTAGAAGGCCATATGCATCGTTCCAGTTTTAGGTGGAAGACAATCAGTATTACATCAAGAATGTTTGCTGTTGGTTTTATGTAGATGATATCTTACATAATCTTGTCTATAGTTTGCTTTGTTTTTTCATGAACGGGTATTGAATCTTGTCAGGTGCCCTTATCTCCCCACCCATTGAGGTTTATATAGTCTCTCCTGTGAAGATACTATTGTCTTTTGGGAGTTTAGTAATGGAACCTTAGGATTGAAAGAGCCCCTAAAACATGGAGACAAATGTTTAAAGTAACAGCCCAGGTTTCCACTGTGTATCACTGGCTAAGGTGATGGTGATGGCGGAAACAGAAGATGGCAGATTATTTTTTTTAGAAAAGAGATGGAGGGACAAAGATGAGAAATGTCAATTTAGTTGTGGCATTTTAGTTCATTGCTTTCTCATGTGCCTTGACAAGGGGTCTCCAGCTGAGCCAGTGACCCCTTGCTCAAGCCAGCGACCAGGGGGGTTATGTCTATGGTCCTGCACTCAAGCCAGCGACCTCAGGGTTTTGAACCTGTGTCCTCAGCATTCCAGGCCAACACTATCCACTGTGCCACCTCCTGGTCAGGCAAGATGGCAGATTTTTGAAACAACAAAAGCAATTTCAATTGACTTCTACATGATGAGCATGTAAAACATCCAATTGACATCCTTCAGTCTATTTGCCCATGTGGGAGTACCCCTCAGAACAGATTATTGTGGCAGAGGAGACATACCTTTGTACTGCCTAAATAAGCAATGGGACAAAATATTGCCATGAAGAGCAACCAGGAGTAAATGGACCGCGAGGGTGAGAGCTCAGACTGGGATCCGGGACATTTAACTTTAATGCCCCCTGCATAGATGCCTCCTACCTTTGCCCCCACCCCTGCCACGCTCTGCCCTGTCCTCCCCTCTGCTATGCACACTACTTCCCATCTCAGCCTGTGTATTTTCTTTGAACTTACGCTGTAAAATGTACCAAGTGATGGTTAAAGGACATGTCAGACCCAGTGCTGTTCACCAGCACAACCTGCTTCCCAGTCTTCATGATATCCAGAGCATGCCTTCCAGGTCTAGAGACTGGTGCTGCTGCATCCAGGTGGCAGCAGTGGGGCTGGCCCTTTCCCATTCCCACCCGCTGGTTTGGTCTTACAGGTTTGTCATTGACTGGAGTTCCACCAGATCCCATTCCATGCCCCAACTCTGCTGAGCATGCGCCATAGGGAGAAGTCTGCCCTTTTGCATCTTGGACTATTGCGTGCTCCACATCCAACCCAATAAAACGATCTTTACTACTTGAGAGAAAAAAACACCTGCCCAAATTTCTCGGTCAGTGTTCAAATGCTGGTTCATTTTCTTAATTTTTTTTTAATTTTTTTATTTTTCTGAAGTTGGAAACGGGGAGGCAGTCAGACTCCTGCATGTGCCCAACCGGGATCCACCCAGCATGCCCACCAGGGGGCGATGCTCTGCCCATCTGGAGCATTGCTCTGTTGCAACCAGAGCCATTCTAGCGCCTGAGGCATAGGCCATGGAGCCACCTTCAGCACCCGGGCCAACTTTGCTCCAATGGAGCCTTGGCTGTGGGAGGGGAAGAAAGAGACAGAGAGGAAGGAGAGGGGGAGGGGTGGAGAAGCAGATGGGTGCCTCTCCTGTGTGCCCTGGCCGGGAATCAACCCGGGACCCCCGCACACCAGGCCGATGCTCTACCACTGAGCCAACCGTCCAGGGCCTTGGTTCATTTTCTTTTTTTTTTTTTTTTTTTTTTTTCTCATTTTTCTGAAGCTAGAAACAGGGAGAGACAGTCAGACAGACTCCCGCATGCGCCCGACCGGGATCCACCCGGCACGCCCACCAGGGGCGACGCTCTGCCCACCAGGGGGCGATGCTCTGCCCATCCTGGGCGTCGCCATATTGCGACCAGAGCCACTCTAGCGCCTGGGGCAGAGGCCACAGAGCCATCCCCAGCGCCCGGGCCATCTTTGCTCCAATGGAGCCTAGGCTGCGGGAGGGGAAGAGAGAGACAGAGAGGGAACGCGCGGCGGAGGGGTGGAGAAGCAAATGGGCGCTTCTCCTGTGTGCCCTGGCCGGGAATCGAACCCGGGTCCTCCGCACGCTAGGCCGACGCTCTACCGCTGAGCCAACCGGCCAGGGCTTGGTTCATTTTCTTAATCACTGCTGTCAAAGCTAAATCTTTCCTAAATAAATTTCCCTTTTATACCTAACATAACTCTTGGAAATTCAGTTACTTCACCTAGTTTATTTACAATTCAAGAATTATTTCCCCATTCTTTATAGCATATTTGCTTCTTTGGCTTCAACTTTAGAATTTTAGTAGTAAGGGAGTTTGAGGTGAACCCTGGAAATTAGAGGTGCTGCCTTCATTGACCCCTTAATGTCCTTGACTGGTGCTCCAGGCTGATTAATGATATCTCCCACTCACCCATTTTTCCTGATCATTCCTGATAGGGATTCAAAGACTGCAAAATAAGGGGAGAAAAGCCAATGCTGGTAGCCTTAAAAATGGTTCTCAAGGAGAAATCTGGTGATGCATTTTTAGCTTGAAGTTTTCAAAACAACCATATACAAAGTGTGTGGAATTACAATCTAGATATCGGAAATTGGGGTGCTAGTAAATGCCGGTTATAGTCCTAGATGCTGAGACTATAAAAAGGAGCCATAGTCACAACCCCTTCAAGGATCTCATCCTAATAGAGAAAGAAGACCTAAATCATGATAGAGGCATGTGTTGCAGGAGCACAGAAGAGTGTCTTATGTAGGGAGTTTGGGAAATAGAAGAGACCATCTAAACAAACAGCTCCAGGAACCAACTAAACAGTAAGCGAGATCTTTTCTCAAAGATCAAGGTGAATTGTTTGCTTTAAAAAATTAAAGAATCCATCTAGGTGAAGGTGCTAAAAGTATGAGAGATGGGGAAATGTTTACAATGGTGGTGGAAAGATTGTGGATGCTAAACTTGGATTTCATTTCTCCCTCCATTGCTGCCTTCAGGACCAACTCACTGATTCTTTTACCAGGAATATTGGCTACTGGCAGCTCACTGTTCATTTTCTCCTTGAAATTGTTCTCAGCTAAAGATTTCTGTATAAGAAAAATATATGACAGTTTTACAGAAAAGTTAAAGGGATCAAAAAGATAATCCTGGAGGGAGCTTCAAAATGGATTGCAAAAAGGTAGGCTGGATGCCAGGAGACCAATTAAGATTACTATTAGTGAAACAACGAATTGATGCTTCTCTCTAAAAAAAAAAAAATTTAAATGGCCTGACCTGTGGTGGCACAAAGGATTAAGCGTTGGCCTGCAATGCTGAGGTTGCTAGTTTGAAACCCCAGGCTGGCCCAGTCTGGGCTCATAAGAGAAGCAACTGCTACAAATTGATGCTTCCCACTCCTACCCCACTTCTCTCTTCTCTTTCTAAAATAATTTTTTTTTAATTTAATAATCAGGGCTAACATGAAGTTGCAGAAATAATGAATAATGAGCACAGAGAGGTAAAGAGTAGAAGACAGTTTTCTTACTTGGTTCTAGTGACAGGAAAGGGAGGAGGATTGGGACAGAAGATAATAGGTTTACATTTTGTTACATTGAGTTTGAGCCAATGGTGGATAAAGAAACCCAGATTTGCTAGACCAGGATTATGAGATGATTTACACTTCATAAAGAATATTTAACTTTTCTTGAAAACTTAAGTTTATTAAAATTTAAAAGAGTTACTTAATACAAGGGAAATAAACCTGTGCACAGATAGGGGATAATCATAGTTGAAACATGTTGAAGCTATCAGAACTTATAAATCTGTTGTCATGATAACATTTTTATAAAATGTTAACTGAGCCTGGCCTGTGGGGGAGCAGTGGATAAAGCATCAACCTGGAACGCTGAAGTCGGCAGTTCAACACCCTGGGCTTGCCCAGTCAAGGCACACACAACAAGCAAGCAATGAACAACTAAAGTGAAACAACTATTAGTTGATTCTTTTCGCTCTGCACTCCCTCTCCTTTCTGGTAAAATCAATAAATAAAAATCTTTTAAAAAATTAACTGAGTAGCCTGACTAGGTGGTGACACACTGGATAGAGTGTTGAACTGGCACACAAAGGAAGCAGATTCAAAATCCCTAGGTTGCCGGCTAGGCTAGAGCGTGGGATCATAGACATGATCCCATGGTCACTGGCTTAAGCCCAACTTTGCTGGCTTGAGCAAGGAGTCACTCGCTCTGCTGTAGCCCCTCAGTCAAGGCACCTATGAGAGCAATCAATGAACAACTTAAGGAGCTGCAACAAAGAATTGATGCTTTTCATCTCCCTGCCCATTTATCTCTTTCTGTCTCTGTCTCTATTACAAAAAAAAAAATTAACTGATAAAACAAGTACTATAACAATAATAATTAGCCACCATTTTTGTTTTTAGTGCATGTACAATAGCCATTTATAAATTGCACAGAATGTGGAATAATAGGTTCTACAGTGTCATCTTGATGATGAATTTATGGGTATGCCTCTACAATATACATGAACTGAGTAGAAAATAGGAATGACAAGGCCCTGCCTGACCAGGTGGTGGCGCAGTAAATAGAGCATCGGCCTGGGACACAGAGGACACAGGTTCAAAACCCCAAGGTCTCTGGCTTGAGCAAGGGGTCACTTGCTCTGTTGTAGCCCCCCATCAAGGCCCATATGTGAAAGCAGTCAATGAACAACTAAGGTGCCGCAACAAAGAATCGATGCTTCTCATCTCCCTTCCTGTCTGTCCCTCTCTCTAAAAAAATAATAACAAGGCCCTGGCTGGGTGGTTCAGTTGGTTAGATTATCATACTGATAATCCAAGGTTGTGGGTTGACCTCCCTGTTAGAGCACATACAAGAATTGACCAGTAGTGGCATGGATACATGGAACAACAAAACTGATGTTTCTCTCTACATTTCTCTCTGAAAATCAGTAAAACAATAACAGCAGCCCTGGTCCATTAGCTTGGTTGGAGTGCCCTAATGTGCTAGGGTTGTGCGCTCGACCCCCACTCAGGGCACACACAACAATCAACTAATGAGTAAATGATGGTGAAACTGCAAGTCAATGTTTCTCTTTTCCTCAAATATAAGTTTAATAAAGAACTCATACACACAAGTGTTCCTGCTGTTGCTTCCTGATTCCTTTGAGCCACTTACCATAATCTATACCACACAGGGATGGTAAGTTGCATGTCAATTAGAGCCCCCACGGGGCAGACTGCCCTGTGGAACCATGCTGAACTGAGTATATGGACTTTAGCCCTGATGCAGAAATAGAATGGAGGTCAAGCTATACGATCTGGAGGTTCCAAGACTGAGGCTAATGGCATTCACAAATTCAAGAATGCAAGGTTGGGTTGAGACAGGAATCTGCATTTTTCTGATGGCATCTGAGGTAAAGTGGTCATCCAGAAGAGTAACTATTAAATTTTTTACATGAAAGACCAGTTTTTCTTAATCTGTCACAGACTAATGACTTTGTAAACTATAACAAGTCAATACCTATGAAAATGAATTTTTAAATAGATGCAGCCTGATTTTTTTAATTATTTAATAATTCAGTAGACAAAATTACTCTGCCAAATAGTCATAAAAACTAAATGCTTGTGGCCCTGGCCAGTTGGCTCAGCAGTAGAGCGTCGGCCTGGCGTGCTGGGGACCCGGGTTCGATTCCCGGCCAGGGCACATAGGAGAAGCGCCCATTTGCTTCTCCACCCCCCCCTCCTTCCTTTCTGTCTCTCTCTTCCCCTCCCGCAGCCAAAGGCTCCATTGGAGCAAAGATGGCCCGGGTGCTGGGGATGGCTCCTTGGCCTCTGCCCCAGACGCTAGAGTGGCTCTGGTCGCGGCAGAGCGACGCCCCCGAGAGGCAGAGCATCGCCCCCTGGTGGGCAGAGCGTCGCCCCTGGTGGGCGTGCCGGGTGGATCTCGGTCGGGTGCATGCGGGAGTCTGTCTGACTGTCTCTCCCCGTTTCCAGCTTCAGAAAAATACAAAAAACAAACAAACAAAAAAACAACAACAACTAAATGCTTGCCCTCAGTTTCTGGTAATTACCTGGTTGCAAACTGAAAACAGTTTGGGTTTATATCAGTCAGCATCTTCTTTGTAGCCTGATCTAGAGCTATGTGTACAAACCAGGGAATGGGAAAAGGGAAACATGAGTTGAGGGTCATTTTCCTGTCTTTGTAGAAGTCATGTCATCCTGATAAAAGAAACAGGGATCCAAATGAAATTTGGAGCCAAATGCTATACCCACCACAAAGCTCACTTGTTCATTAGGTCATTAGTTCCAACAACATCTGAGTGCTGGTACTACCTGTCCAAAGAGAGGCAAAATAATTCTGGGTAATTTTTAGAAGTTTTTATTGGACATTTCTAAAACATTAAAACACGTATGAAGTAAGGAAGTGGGACAACACCCACATCCTAGAACAAAAAGTTCTTAGAGCTGAAAAGTAGATCATCTCATTTCAAATAGTCATCATTATTACTATAATAGGGCAAGACTGCTGCAAGACATTGTAGAACTCAATTAAAGGAGTTTCTTCCCAATCTAACCTTACTCCCAACAATTAGGATCAATAAATCCCTAATCTAGTTACTTCTGTGTCCTGAAAGGAAATTTTTTTTTTTTTTGTATTTTTCTGAAGCTGGAAACAGGGAGAGACAGTCAGACAGACTCCCGCATGCGCCCGACCAGGATCCACCCGGCACGCCCACCAGGGGCGACGCTCTGCCCACCAGGGGGCGATGCTCTGCCCTTCCGGGGCGTCGCTCTGCCACGACCAGAGCCACTCCAGCGCCCGGGCCATCCCTGCTCCAATGGAGCCCTGGCTGCGGGAGGGGAAGAGAGAGACAGAGAGGAAGGAGGGGGGGGGGTGGAGAAGCAAATGGGCGCTTCTCCTATGTGCCCTGGCCGGGAATCGAACCCGGGTCCCCCACACGCCAGGCCGATGCTCTACCGCTGAGCCAACCAGCCAGGGCCTCCTGAAAGGAAATTTGATCAGTTTTTTTTTTACCAAGTTACTAAGTCTTAATATTTAAAATTCCCCTTTTTAAAAACAAATAGCATACTCTGGTTTCTCTTCAAATTGCATAAATCTTTTGCCTTTTAAAAACAAAGATCACTAACCATACCAGGCGATGGCACAGTGGATAGTGTTAACCTGGGACACTGAGGACCCAGGCTTGAAACCCTAAGGTCACCGGTTTAAGCTTGGGTTTATCTGGCTTGCGGGTGAGATCACCAGCTTGAGTGTGGAATCATAGACATTATCCCATGGTTGCTGGCAACTAAGGTGCCACAACTATGAGTTGATGCTTCTCATCTCTCTCCTTTCCTGTCTGTCCCTCTTTCTCTCCCTCTCTCTTTCTCTCACTAAAAATTTAATTTAATTAAAAAAATTAAAAATAAATGACACGATATTTGTGATATACTACTTCCTATGTGGTCATAATATATACTTATATATATATAAAGCTATGAACAAAAGGGACTTTATTTCCATTCAAATGAATGAACAAGGCAATGGGACTAAAGACCTATTTTTAAGTATTGGAGGCAACTTGTAAAGAGAACCTTGCAGCAAAATATTTGTTAAAATTAAATCACTACTAAATTTGTGAATAATAATACGTAATAATTTTTTTTTTTGAGAAAGAGAAGCATCAACTCAATGTTCCACTTAATTGTGCCACTAATTGCTTCTCATATGTGCTCTGATCCAGGCTCCAACTGACAACTTTGGCATCTAGGCAGCGCACCTCAGGATTGAGCCAGCAACCCCGGGACTGAACGAGCAACCTCAGTGCTCCAGGACGACACGCTATCCACTGCACCACCTGTCAGGGCATGAATTATTTTAATGGTATTTCTACACTGGTTTTAGATATGTGCTGAAGTCTGAAAGTTTCACTATGTTCTATATGCCTCAAAACTTCCCCTCTGGTTGCCCTGGGCCTACCCAAATGTTGTCACTATTAGTATATAACTCTTTAAGTCAGAGCATTCTCACATATGGCTCCCACTGACATCAATCCATAGATTTTTATCTAACAGAAGTGCAAGACAGTGCAAGACACAGTGAGGGAATAAAAAGAGTATAACACCCTATGCCCAGTTAGTTCCCCATTTCACTCAATTTCAAGCTAAGGTCCTTCCGATGGGCCACAGGGCCTTATAAAATCTGTCCTCTCTAAGCTCATCTGCTTTCCTCTTGCTCACCACACTCCAAGTACACCAGCTCCTTTCCAATACCAGGCATGATTCTGTCTTAGGACCTTTGCACTTACTGTGCCCAAGAATACTCTTCCTTACCTACATAGCTCACACCCTCACTAACTTAAGTCTGTTTCAATATCTCAATAATACCTATCCTGAACTTTCTGTTTTAAACACCAAAAAAGTTCTATTGGTTCTTAATCTTTGTTTTTCATTAGATAATGGATAATTATGTTTATTGTCTAGCTCAGGTGTTGAGAATCTTTTTGGCTGAGAGAGCCATGAATGCCACCTATTTTAACATGTAATTCCATGCAAGCCATACAATGACCCGTGTACGTTACACATTACCCAATAAAAATTTGGTGTTGTCCCAGAGGACAGCTGTGATTGGCTCCAGCCACCTGCAACCATGAACATGAGCAGTAGGAAATAAATGGATTGTAATACATGATAATGTTTTATATTTTTAACATTATTTTTTTATTAAAGATTTGTCTGCGAGCCAGATGCAGCCATCAAAAGAGCCACATTTGGCTCGTGAACCATAGGTTCCTGACCCCTGGTCTACCTGCTTCTATTAGAAGGTAAACTTTTAGAGCAGGGATCCGTCATCTGTTTTCTTTCTTTATTTTCCTGGTACAAAGGCCAGCTTTTGAGATGGCCCCCAGTGATTCCCACAGTGATAGGACTGACTTATGTAGCCAATAAGATATTGCAGAAGTTATAGAGCAGGGGTCGGGAACCTATGGCTCATGAACCAGATGTGGCTCTTTTGATGGCTGCATCTGGCTCGCAGACAAATCTTTAATAAAAAAAATAATGTTAAAAATATAAAACATTCTCATGTATTACAATCCATTCATTTCCTACCGCTCATGTTCATGGTTGAGGGTGGCTGGAGCCAATCACAGCTGTCCTCTGAGACAACACCAAATTTTTATTGGATAATGCATAAGGTACATGGGTCGCTATATGGCTCTCATGGAATTACATTTTAAAATATGTGGCGTTCATGGCTCTCTCAGCCAAAAAGATTCCCGACCCCTGTTATAGAGTATAACTTCCAAAGATAGATTATTAAAAGCATCTTGGAAAAGGCATATAGGATATAAATCCACTAGATCCAGTCAAGCCTAGATGTCCTAGTCAACATCTTGCCTGCACCCTTGTGACACCCTGGCCCAGAATCACCCAATTAAGCAGCTCCCAGATTTCAGAGAAATTGTGAGAAACAAGGCTTATACATAGTAAGCTGTTAAATTTGGGGATAGTTACATAGTACAGATACCTAATACACCAAGTATCTAGAATCATATACCTGGCACATAGAGGCATTTAATATTAGAGGAAGGAAGAAACAAACTGCCCAAGTAAGTTGACTTTCAAAAAAATTAGCTGGGATTACTGTCACTTAGTAGAAAATGACACAGGCTTTCAGGCAAGTAGACATTGTACGGGTGAATGTAGGAAGAGAAGCTAAAGACGGGGTGGATCATAAAGTACTGCTTGGTGAGAGGAAAGCTATTCTGCTCTCCCAGAATCCTCTCCCATCTTTTAGTGCCAGTCATTTCTCAAACACTCAAGTGCCTTGTGGGACATGAAGATCAAAGATGTTTAAAAGCACATTATTTCTTTAGAAGTTGAAGATAAACTTCTGTTTCTGGACAAGTGGAGTAATGGGAAAAGGCTAAAAACTAAAAAACTGAGCAATATATATAAAACAATTTCTTTTGAGTGAACAGGCAATGAAGGAAAGTGAACTCCAAAGGGAAGGGAAATAAACAAGGCAAATAATTAACCTAATGTACTACATGAAAAGACTCCAGGCTGTAACACAGGATTGAGTACTTAAGAATTGTGTGGTTGCCTGACCAGGCAGTGGCGCAGTGGATAGAGCGTCGGACTGGGATGCTGAGGACCCAGGTTTGAGACCCCGAGGTCGCCAGCTTGAGTGCAGGCTCATCTGGTTTGAGCAAAAGCTCACCAGCT
Organism: Saccopteryx leptura; assembly: GCF_036850995.1. Lineage (NCBI taxonomy): Eukaryota > Metazoa > Chordata > Mammalia > Chiroptera > Emballonuridae > Saccopteryx > Saccopteryx leptura. The sequence continues at coordinate 51,801,489 of NC_089505.1, read as the reverse complement.
TGGACCCAAGGTCGCTGGCTCGAGCAAGGGGTTACTCGGTCTGCTGAAGGCCCGCGGTCAAGGCACAAAAGAGAAATCAATCAATGAACAATTCAGGTGTCGCAATGCGCAAGGAAAAACTTATGATTGATGCTTCTCATCTCTCCGTTCCTGTCTGTCTGTCCCTGTCTATCCCTCTCTCTGACTCTCTCTCTGTCTCTGTAAAAAAGACCCAAAAAAAACAAACAAAAAAAAAGAATTGTGTGTTCAGGGAGGCCAATACAGCTTGAGTTCACAGGATAGAGTACAAAAGAGGAAGAATACACAAAAGAATTTTTTTTTTTTTACAGAGACAGAGAGAGAGAGTCAGAGAGAGGGATAGACAGGAATGGAGAGAGATAAGAAGCATCAATCATTAGTTTTTTGTTGCTACACCTTAGTTGTTCATTGATTGCTTTCTCATTTGTGCCTTGACCGTGGGCCTTCAGCAGACTGAGTAACCCCTTCCTCGTGCCAGCGACCTTGGGTCCAAGCTGGTGAGCCTTGCTCAAACCAGATGAGCCTGCGTTCAAGCTGGCGACTTTGGGGTCTCAAACCTGGGTCCTTCTGCATCCCAGTCTGATGCTCTATCCACTGCGCCACTGCGTGGTCAGACTACACAAAAGAATTTGAGGCCCTGGCCGGTTGGCTCAGCGGTAGAGCGTCGGCCTGGTGTGCGGGGGACCCAGGTTCGATTCCCGGCCAGGGCACATAGGAGAAGCGCCCATTTGCTTCTCCACCCCCACCCCCTCCTTCCTCTCTGTCTCTCTCTTCCCTTCCCGCAGCCAAGGCTCCATTGGAGCAAGGATGGCCCGGGCGCTGGGGATGGCTCCTTGGCCTCTGCCCCAGGCGCTAGAGTGGCTCTGGTCACGGCAGAGTGACGCCCCGGAGGGGCAGAGCATCGCCCCCTGGTGGGCAGAGCATCGCCCCTGGTGGGCGTGCCAGGTGGATCCCGGTCGGGCGCATGCGGGAGTCTGTCTGACTGTCTCTCCCCGTTTCCAGCTTCAGAAAAATACAAAAAAAAAAAAAAAAGAATTTGAACATCTACAGAGGGTTCTTCTTGAATAGCAATGTATTGATCAGTGTGTGTGTGGTGAAACTACCAGAGGCGGAGGAAAGATTCACCTGAAAGGCCTGACCGGGGGTGGTGCAGTGGATAGTGTTGTCCTGGGACACTGAAGTCCCAGGTTTGAAACCCTGAGATTGCTGTCTTGACCCTGGCCTCACCAACTAAAGTGACACAACAAGTTGATGTTTCTCATCTTTCTCTCTTCCTGTTTCTCTCTCTTAAAAAAAAAAAAAAGGTTCACCTGATAGGATTAAGAGCATTGATCTCTGGCACTTAATAAGGCTAGCAATAGTTCGTGTTCCTAGTAGCCATGCCTCGACAATGAGGTAAAATTAGCCCTGACCAAATGCTTCCTTGTCCCTGCAAAGCAAGACCCTAAAGGATAAAATTGGTTTTAGGTAATGTAACTACATTCCAGCACAAAGCTCAGGAAATGAACAAGGTAAAATTGACACTGTTGTCCAATACAAAGTTACTTGGCAGGCAAAGAAGCAGGAGAAGTGTTTGCTTCAGCAGCACATGTAAGAAAATTGGAACAATACAGAGAAGACTAGTGTGGCCCCTGTGCAAGGATGACAGCAAGTTTGTGAAGGGTTCCATAAAAAAAAGAAAAAGCAGGAAAATACAGCAGACATTGAAGAGAAAAATCAAAGTAAATTCTAGAAAACGTGAAACTTTTCTGTAATTATAGGCATGGGTAGAAGGGAAGGATTATAAAAAGGGTACAAGGAAATTTTTAGAGGTGATAGATATGTTGATTACCTCAACTGTGGTCATAGCTATACACATACCAAAATTTATAGTTATTCACTTTTTAGTGTGTGTAATTTATTATATATCAATTATACCTCAATGAATCTGTTTTTTAAGCCCTGAAAGTTAAAAATTTTGCCACAAAACTAAAAATTTAAAAAGATTTTAATTATTCATTTTACAGAGGAGAGAGAGAGCGAGAGAAGTAGGGGAGGAGCAGGAAGCATCAACTCCCATATGTGCCTTGACCAGGCAAGCATAGGGTCTCTAACCAGCCACCTCAGCATTTCAGGTTGATGCTTTATCCACTGTGCCACCACAGGTCAGGCCAAAACTAATTTTTTTAATCATGGTTACACTAAATTTGCCATCCTACTTCTCTGTAAAAAATAAGGGGTTTCATGGTCCAAATTTTGTTTGGGACTGAGTGGATCAATTCAGATTCAAAACAAAGTGCAAGCTGTCATGTCAGCATTCAGCAGTTCTATGAGAAAGCACACAACCCTGAAGCCTGCAGGTGTAGGTGGCCACCACCTGAACCTGTTTCAACAGAGGTCTATTGTACAAAGTGAAACTGCCTTAGGCTTTTTTGGGAAACTTATCTAGACAATTTTGATAGCTGAGGAGTTCTTCCCACATTAGTCAAAAGCCAAAATATTGCAGGTTCCTTATTTTTACAGACGCCAATGTTCTTGTTGGTTCTCCTACACTGCATGTGCGCACACACACACACTTTTTCTTCGAATGTTAAATTTGGTAAAAGTTACAACTCGGAGAAATTATACTAGCATATAAAACATGAAAAGTTTGTGGGGTTTACTTTCTATATAAAACCTCTGTTCATATGTTTTTATTATTTTCAAAAGTCCATTGATTCTACTATTAATATTTCTGCCTATTATTTTATGTAACTAAATTAATAAAAATACAAATGACACAAAAGGGAATAGGGTGAAATTCAGTCACTCTCCTACATCCATCCCCCACCCTCCAAATCCCCTTCTCAGAGGCATCCAGTTTTGCCAGTTTCTTGTCTGAACTGCCAGGAAGTGTGCACATACAAGAAAATATGTGTTTCCATACACAGGTAAATCTACACATACACACACATCTGTCTTAGTAGAGAGCACAAGTCTTATTACTTGGTTTTTTAAAATAATGATAACTTTTAAATAGATAACATATTTATGTGTTAATATTCAATAGGCACAATGCCTGAGGTTTTGCTTTCATCCTTGCTCCCTACCTAAACAACAAGTATTGCCAGTTTGTTTTGTTTTCTTCTAGACAAAGTCTATGCATATATAACCAGTTTTTATACTAATAACAATTTGCTCTACACGTGCAGGGACTCTGCCGATTTGGTTTACTGTTTCTTCCCTAGCCCCTAACAGCTCCTTTCACACAGTAAGGGTTCAGTAAATATTTTGAGGATGAAATAATATAAATAAGTATCATCCTTACCTCCTTAATCTTTCTCATCTCCATTAAAATGTACCTAACAAGTCTGATTAGTTCTCCAATGGGAACTTTTCTTAGTTTCATCTCTTCCTTGCTATGATCACAGTCCAAGCTCAGGGTCTAGTCACTATCTGCTTCAGACTATTGCAACCTCCTAAGGAACCTCATAGCTATCTCTCATTTAGGTGCAAAGCTGTAGGGAAAGAGAGGCCATGTCACATGATGGGAAGGAAGGCTAGGTTTAGAATCAGATTGCTTGAGCTTATATTCCAAGTTTGCTATTTAGAGCAATGGGACCTATTTTAACAGATTTTTTTTTTTTTTTTTTGCCTCTCTTTCCTTGTCTGTACTATAGAGATAACTCTCCTTCATAGGGTTGATTTAAGATTAAACGGTCTCACTTGTCCAGGTGGTGGTGCAGTGGATAAAGTGTTGGCCCGAGACGTTGAGGCCCCAGGCTCAAACCCTGAGGTCACCAGCTTGAGTGTGGGGTCATCTGGCTTGAGTACGGGGTCTCCAGCATGAGCGTGGGGTTGCTGGCTTGAGCACTGGCTTGAGCCCAAGGTCACTGACATGGCTGGAGCCTCCAGTAAAGGCACATATGAGAAAGCAATCAATGAACAACTAAGGTGCCACAACTATGACTTGATGCTTCTCTTCCTCTCTGTCTGTCCCTGTCTGTCTGTCTGTCTCTCTTGCTAAAAAAAAGATTAAATGGTCTAGGTTGTGAATGCACAGTGCAGTATATAGATGATGTAATATGGATGCTACACCTGAAACCTATGTAATTTAAATTTTTTTTATTTACTTATTTTTTTAGAGAGAAAGGAAGGAAGGGAAAGAGAAAGAGAAGGAGAAAGAGAGGAAGAGAGAGAAACATTGACCTACTGTTCCCCCATTCAAACATTCATTGGTTGACTCTTGCATGATCCCTGACCAGGGATCAAACTGGTAACCCTGGTGTATCAGGACAATGATTTAACTAACTCAGCTACCCAGCCAAGGCAAAACCTATATAATTTTATTAATCAATGTTACCCCAATAAATTCAAGTTAAAAAAAGATTAAATGGGCTAATATATCATATAAAGCACATATAGAGGTGGGAAAAAGTAGGTTTATAGTTGTTTGAATGAAAAATAACACAATAATTAATACATAATAATACAAGAATAAACCTGTGTTTCACATACTCACAACTGTAAACCTTTTGCCCACCCTTGTATATGCACCTGGCATATATAATAAGTTCAATAAATCTTAGCTATTATTATTATAACACAATTAATCTTTCTTAAGCACTGTTTTGAACATATAAGTCCTTTTCCATAAAACTTTAAAGCAACTCTTCATAGAAACTGTACATTATAGGCCTGACCTGTGGTGGCACAGTGGATAAAGTGTTGACTTAGAATGCTGAGGTCGCCAGTTTGAAACCCTGGGCTTGTCCGGTCAAGGCACATATGAGAGTTGATGCTTCCTGCTGACTCTCTCTCTCTCTTTTTCCTCTCTAAAATGAATAAATAAAATATTTTTAAAATCCTGCATATTATGTAAACTGACTGAGCCTTAAAGTTCTTTATCAATTTACCTCTTCCACCTTACTAAACCAGTTTTTCTTAAAAAAAAAAAACAAAAAAAAAAAAACCAAACAATTATTGATTGATTTTTAGAGAGAGAGAGTGGAAAGGAGAAAGAGAAATACTGATTTGTTGTCCACTTATTTATGCATTTATTGGTAGATTCTTGAATCCCCTGACTGGGGATTGAACCCGCAACCTTGGGATGTGGGGACAATGCTCTAACCAAGTGAGCTACTCACCCAGGTTATTTTTATTTTTAAATGCTGGAAAATTTTTGTTTAATATTGAATACTCTTATCCTTAACTGGTTGCTATCCCACATCACTCAAAATATGAAAAGAAACATTATATTGTGGAAAAATCATAGCTTAATAAATCATAGTATAATCTAATCAAATTGCATCATCTACTTTTTAATTTGTTTCCACATTCATGAATACTTAATAGAGTGTCATGTACCAGGGGAGCTCAATATATATTCAGCAACTCTATATTTCTACAGCAGGCAATTGGTTACTTGAAATTCTTTTTTACCTTTTTTATGTTTTGACTATCAGCACACAAAAATAAAGTGCATTTCACTTGTGTTCACATTATAAAGTATTTTTCTTCAGACCTTAATTACCAAAGCCACATTAGCACCAGAAAGGTGGCAGAACATTCACAGTATTAACTATTACTAAAACAGAAAGTCTTGTTCTAGGCACATGGTAGAAGCTGTTTCACATCAGAAAGCACAGAATGATGAGGTTATAACTAAAGTTTAGCTATCTTTCACAAACTTGTCCTCTTAAATAGGAGAAATAAGTGTGTTCCAAATGTTTGTGCTTAAAACCAGAAATAAAGGTCTGATTGTTGCTTTTAACTTGTTGCTATAAAACTCTTTTGCTTGTAGAGATGAGCTTGGCTTATGGCAGGACATTTTGTTCTCTGGTTATGTATCTTGACCTATATAGTGATGATAACTAACTTCCTACCGAGGGGCGCTCTGTTCACAAAGGATAGCACTGAATCCAGTGTACTTAAGTAAATGCCAAGTGTTATTATTGACCCCTATCCTCCATCCTCCTTTTGCTACTCAGAGGTCTGTGGCAGTTTTACTATAAGAGCATGTGTGTTTAATTGTGCACTATACTCTTAATATGATTTCACGATATCTATGGCTATTAATGTCAGAATAATCAGGATTCATGTGGAGATCTAGATAGAATGTGTATTCAAGGTGACAAATGAGTTTCCTTAGTATTGCAAATATTCATTGACTATTAACTTCATTTAGAAGACGACAATGCAATAGAAGCAAGAAAGACTTGCCTGATCAGGTGGTGGTGTAGTGGGTAGAGCATCAGAATTGGGATGCAGAGGACCCAGGTTTGAAACCTCAAGGTCGCCAGCTTGAACATGGGCTCATCAGCTTGAGTGCAGGATTGCTGGCTTGAGACATGACCCCATGGTCACTGGCTTGAGCCCAAAGGTCGCTGGCTTGAGCCCAAAGGTCGCTGGCTTGAGCCCAAGTTCACTGGCTTGAGCAAGAGGTCACTTGCTCTGCTGTAGCCTCCCAGTCAAGGCACTTATGAGATAGCAATCAATGAACAACTAAGGTGCCGCAATGAAGAATTGATCTTTTCATCTCTCTCCCCTATCTGTCTGTCTGTCCCTATCTGTCTCTCACTGTCTCTGGCATATAAAAAAAATAAAAAATAGAAGCAGGAAAGAGAAACTTCTTAAAGACCTATTTGATGCCCTCCAATTTCATTCCAACTTCAACAAAAACAGAAATAGCTAACACAATAAAAAAACTGCAGAAAACAAATTTAATCCTTGAAGGGCTCAGAACTGGTCACTTTACATCTCTGATTTGATCCTTTGATCATTAATTTATGAGCAAATGCAATCTTTTTTAAATTTTTATTTACTGATTTAGAGAGAGAAGAAAAGAGAGAGAGAGAAACATTCATTTGTTGTATCATTTAGTTGTACATTCATTGGTTGCTTCCCATATGTGCCCCGACTGGGAATCAAAACCACAATGTTGGCTTTTTGGGAACATGCTCTAACCAACTGAGCTAACCAGCCAGGGCTGCAAAAGAAAATGCGTCAGTGTATAGGAAGGAAATAGGGCATAAAAAAAAAGAGAAAAATTTGTTGAATTTAGCAACTCTCAAATGAAAAAAATATGGATGTTTTATTCTCCACCCACTAGGGCAGCAATGTACTTTTTAGTAAATATCTGTTGAATTAAAAGACTATATTAATCATTCTTGCAGCTAGATTTTTATCTACCATTGTTAAAGTCAGAAGATGCTATAATTTAAAAATGATACTATCAACCACAATTATTATCAGTCTGAGTGGGAGTTGCTGAAAAGACTGATACTGGATTACTGGGTGTGGTATTTTTATTTCCAGTTAAGAATTAAGGTTAGAAAGCCATTATGTCTGCAATTTACTCTGTGTGTGTGTGTGTGTGTGTGTGTGTGTGTGTGTGTGTGTGTGTGTGACAGGGAGAGACAGAGAGAGGGACAGATAGGGACAGACAGGAAGGGAGAGAGATGAGAAGCATCAATTCTTTTTTTTTTTTTTGTATCTTTCTGAAGCTGGAAACGGGGAGAGACAGACAGACTCCCGCATGCGCCCGACTGGAATCCACCCGGCACGCCCACCAGGGGCGAAGCTCTGCCCACCAGGGGGCGATGCTCTGCCTCTCCGGGGCGTCGCTCTGCCGCAACCAGAGCCACTCCAGCGCCTGGGGCAGAGGCCAAGGAGCCATCCCCAGCGCCCGGGCCATCTTTGCTCCAATGGAGCCTTAGCTGCGAGAGGGGAAGAGAGAGACAGAGAGGAAAGGGGGGGGTGGAGAAGCAAATGGGCGCTTCTCCTGTGTGCCCTGACCGGGAATCGAACCTGGGTCCCCTGCACGCCAGGCCGACGCTCTACCGCTGAGCCAACCGGCCAGGGCCGAGAAGCATCAATTCTTTATTGCAGCACCCTAGATGTTCATTGATTGCTTTCTCATATGTGCCCTGACCAGGGGGCCACAGCAGACCAAGTGACCCCTTGCTCAAGCCAGCAACCTTGGGCTCAAGCTGGTGAGCCTTGCTCAAACCAGATAAGCCCGTGCTCAAGCTGGCAACCTCAGGGCCTCGAACCTGGGTCCTCTGTGTCCCAGTCAACACTCCATCCACTGTGCCACTGCCTGGTCAGGCTCTGCAACTTACTCTTAAATGGCTCCAAAAACATAGTTTATATAGAAAGTATATGTAGAAATATATAGCCTGACACATGGTGGCACAGTGTATATAGAGTGTTGGCCTGGGATGCTAAGGACTCAGGTTCGAAACCCTGAGGTTGCCAGCTTGAGTGCGGAATCCCCAGCTTGAGCATGGAATCATAGACATGACTGCATGGTTGCTGGCTTGAGCCCAACATCACTGGCTTAAGCAGGAGGTCACTGGCTCAGCAGGAGTCCCCAGGTCAAGGCACATATGAGAGCCTCAGCTTAGCAGTAGAGCATCAGCCCAGCATGTGGAAGTCCAGGGTTTGAGTTTCAGTCAGGGCACACAGGAGAAGTGACCATATGACTCTCCACTCCTTCCCCTACTCCTCCTATCTTTCTCTCTCTCTGTCTTTTCCTCCTCTTGCAGCCATGGCTTGAATGGCTCAAGCAAGTTGGCCCTGGGAGCTGAGGATGGCTCCATAGCCTCACCTTAGGTGCAAAAATAGCTCTGTTGCCTAGCAAGCCCCAGATGGCAGAGCATCACCCCATAGAGGGATTGCCGGGTGGGTCTTGGTGGGGGCACCAGCAGGAGTCTGTCTCTCTGCCTTCCTGCCTCCCACGTAATAAAAAGAAAGAAATATATACATATAATGTTATAATGTGAACACTAGGGATTCTCTATTCTATTCTTACAACTCTAAAAGAATGGATTTATTAATATATCAATTAAAATTATAATCCCAAATTATTATAAAATATATGTATTCAAAGGAACTTTAAAAATCTTATACCTTATGTTTAATAGCAAAACTATTATATTCTCATTAGATTAAGTACTAGAAAACAGTTTTTTATGTTTTTACTCAGTAGCTACTTATCAGAAGTAATTAATACAGTGCCCACTTCACCAGCACATATACTAAAACTGGAACAATACAGAGAAGATTAACACGGCTCTTGTTCAAGGATGAAATGCAAATTTGTGAGAGGTATTCCATATTTAAAGTGAAAAAGACCCTGGCCGGGTAGCTCAGCGGTCGAGCGTCGGCCTGGCGTGCGGGGGACCCGGGTTCGATTCCCAGCCAGGGCACATAGGAGAAGCGCCCACTTGCTTCTCCACCCCCCCTCTCCTTCCTCTCTGTCTCTCGCTTCCCCTCCCGCAGCCAAGGCTCCATTGGAGCAAAGATGGCCCAGGCGCTGGGGATGGCTCCTTGGCCTCTGCACCAGGCGCTAGAGTGGCTCTGGTCTCAGCAGAGCGACGCCCCGGAGGGGCAGAGCATCGCCCCCTGGTGGGCAGAGCTTCGCCCCTGGTGGGCGTGCCAGGTGGATCCTGGTCGGGCGCATTCGGGAGTCTGTCTGACTGTCTCTCCCCGTTTCCAGCTTCAGAAAAATACAAAAAAAAAAAAAAAAAAAGTGAAAAAAATACCAAAAAATAAAATATGAGAGTACCCTTCTATTACTAGATGGAATGCTGCTTGATTCATAAATCACTTGATAAAGGCAATTAGGTCTTCAAAACAAATTAAAATACCAATGGCATTTATTATTTTTTTATTGATTGATTTTAGAAAGACAGAGGGAGAGAGAGAGAGAGAGAAGGAAGCATTCATTTGTTGTCCTACTTGGTTGTGCAGTCATTGGTTGCTTCCTGTGTGTGCCCTGACTTGGATCGAACCCATAACCTTGTCATTTCTGATTGACACTAACCAACTGAGCTAACCAACTGAGCTAATTGGCCAGGACCTCCAATGGCATTTTAATTTTTAAGCAAAATTCCTCAATTTCAGGCTTTTGTTGATAACAGAATTAACTAAATTGCACAAGCTTTATTGTTTACCTAACTCTTTGACCTTAAGTAGGTTCCTTAACCTCTCTGGATCTAGTCCTTTTATAAAAATTTAAGGAGTTATATTAAATTGTCTTAGAAGTTCTGCCTAGCACTAACATACATTGTAAGTTACTTTTTACAAATAGAGAAATAAAAATTCTAATCTTAAGTAACTTTCCAGGAGTCACATGATGAGGAGAAGAACACCTAATTTTAAGTAAATTAATCATATCCAGACTGGATACATTTGCCAACCAGAAGCCCGTTGTAGAAAAACTGTCCTTAAACTTCCCAGGCACACCTGCTGTCAAGGATCTGTCCTCGAGGCATCAGTTGCCAAAGTTCATCTCACTCAAGAATGGGAAGGAAAAAAAAAAAAAGAATGGGAAGGATATGAGGAGCTCTAAACTCACTGGTTTGGTCTTGGGGATGTTTCCTATGTATCAGAGTCTCGCAAAACTCCTGGAGACTAGAGTAGGAAGGAAGAAGAGGCCCTGGAGTCAACATGATCTCTACAGAGACTTGAGACAGGAGATGACTTAGCTATAAGATTGTTCCTACAATAGGCTTTGTGTCTTGTTACGACTTTGTAGCTACACAAACTTTCTGGTAAGTAAGAAAACATGTTAAACTCATTTTGAATCCCTGCCCTTTTTATGTGATTTTAATTATGGAGAAGTTGTACCAAAGGTTGAATACTGATCCCTGGTTCATCAGCACGTGGTCTAAGATCTAAGCTTTCTTTTTCCAGGTTTCTCTGCAATAAGGCAATATCCTAGCTTAAAGTGTCTATGTCTCTAAAACAGAAAAGGAGAAATGAAGCAAAGACAAACTCTGTGGGTTAGGTTTTCTATAATAATACAGGTTTCATACAGAAATGAGCTATTTTTGTTGGACAGAGAATACTTATAATTCTGATAATGGCAAACATACACATAGTGTTTACACTGTCAGGCTCTGTTCTAAGAACCTTACAAGTACTAACTCATTTAATCCTCACCACAACCTTATAGGATAATCATACCACTCTTCCCATTTTGTAGACCAGGAAACTGAGGCATAGGCGGCTGACTAGCATGCTCAGAGCATACATTTAGTAAGTGGTAGAGTTTGATGAGCCCAGGCGGTCTGGCTCCAAGGTCCATGCTCATTTTGCTCCCTTTATGGGCCTTATTTGTTACTACTACCTTGTACCTAGGGTGGTGGAGCTCTGACTTCTAGGAGCATCAGAATCATCTGAGGCACTTGTTAAAAGTGCATATTTCTGGCCCTTTTTCCTACCAACCCAATCTCACTCCCACTAAATGCTGATTCCAGTAGACCTGTGATGTGCTGAAGAATCAGCATTGTTAAGAAGCATCTCAAGTGATTTTAATTTAGGTGGTCCCCAATACCATACTGAGAAATATTGACTGCTAAGAAGAATTCCTTTTTTCTTTTTTGAGAGAAAAGCATTTTATTCATCGACCCAAGAAGCATTTATTAAGTATAAACTGTAAACTCAGAATTGTATTAATTCTAAAGTCTGTCTGTGTGAGACTACTTTAATTACTGGGTCCTTGACATGAAGGAACTTTTACTCTTATTGCAAAGGCTAAACATAATACATATTAATTTATTTTATAATTCAACAAGCATTTTCTGAACACTTGATATGTGTCAGTCATTATGTTAGCTTACTTTTATAGATAAGAAATAATGTCAACAGTGAAAAAGTGTCGCCTAACCTGTGGTGGCGCAGTGGATAAAGCGTCGACCTGGAAATGCTGAAGTTGCCGGTTCGAAACCCTGGGCTTGCCTGGTCAGGGCACATATGGGAGTTGATGCTTCCAGCTCCTTCCCCCCTTCTCTCTCTCTGTCTCTCCCTCTCCTCTCTAAAATGAATAAATAAAAAATTAAAAAAAAAAAAAAAACATTAAAAAAAAAAAAAGTGTCAAAAATATTCCAATCAAAATACTTAGGGAGGAGTGCACAGTGCAAATAGAAACCTCTCCATTGAATCATCTACAGCAGTGGTCCCCAACCTTTTTTGGGCTATAGACCGGTTTGATGTCAGAAAATATTTTCATGAACCGGCCTTTAAAGTGGGACAGATAAGTGTATCACGTGACTGAGACAAGCATCAAGAGTGAGTCTTAGGTCCTGGCCAGTTGCTCAGTGGTAGAGCGTCGGCCTGGCATGTGGGAGTCCCAGGTTTGATTCCTGGCCAGGGCACACAGGAGAAGCGCCCATCTGCTTCTCCCCCCTCCCCCTCTCCTTCCTCTCTGTCTCTCTCTTCCCCTCCTGCAGCCAAGGCTCCTTCAGAGCAAAGTTGGCCCGGGCGCTGAGGATGGCTCTGTGGCCTCTGCCTCAGGTGCTAGAATGGCTCTGGTCGCAATAGAGCAACGCCCCAGATGGGCAGAGCATCGCCCCCTGGTGGGCATGCCGGGTGGATCCCTGTCAGGCGCATGCAGGAGTCTGTCTGACTGCCTCCTCATTTCCAACTTCAGAAAAATATATTAAAAAAAAAAAGAGTGAGTCTTAGACGGATGTAACAGAGGGAATCTGGTCATTTTTAAAAAATAAAACATAGGCCCTGGCTGGTTGGCTCAGTGGTAGAGCGTTGGCCTGGCGTGCAGAAGTCCCGGGTTCGATTCCCGGCCAGGGCACACAGGAGAAGCGCCCATCTGCTTCTCCACCCCTCCCCCTCTCCTTCCTCTCTGTCTCTCTCTTCCCCTCCCGCAGCTGAGGCTCCATTGGAGCAAGGATGGCCCGGGTGCTGGGGATGGCTCCTTGGCCTCTGCCCCAGGTGCTAGAGTGGCTCTGGTCACAGCAGAGTGACGCCCCGAAGGGGCAGAGCATCTCCTCTGGTGGGCAGAGCGTCTCCTCCTGGTGGGCGTGCTGGGTGGATCCCTGTCGGGCGCATGTGGGAGTCTGTCTATCTCTCCCCGTTTCTAGCTTTGGAAAAATACAAAAAAAAATAAAAATAAATAAATAAATAAAACATAGTTCAGACTTAAATATAAATAAAACGGAAATAATGTAAGTTATTTATTCTTTCTCTGCGGACCGGTACCAAATGGCCCACGGACCGGTACCAGTCCGTGGCCCGGGGGTTGGGGACCATTGATCTACAGCATAACCCTCAAAGCTGTTTGGACTTAGAGTGACTTAAAGTTCTAGTTAGCCTGACCAAGTGGTGGCGCAGTGTATAGAGCGTGGGACTAGGATGCCGAGGACCCAGGTTCAAGACCTCAAGGTTGCCAGCTTGAGCGCGGGTTCATCTGGTTTGAGCAAAAGCTCACCAGCTTGGACCCAAGGTCGCTGGCTCGAGCAAGGGGTTACTTGGTCTGCTGAAGGCCCGTGGTCAAGGCACATATGAGAAAGCAATCAATGAACAGTTCCTGTCTGTCTGTCCCTGTCTATCTCTCTCTCTGACTCTCTCTCTTTGTCTCTGTAAAAAAAAAAATTCTAGTTAGGTGTTTCCCTCAAATTTATCTGAGTTAAATTAAACTAGTTTCACATTATTTAATACATTTATTCATTCATTCAATAACTTTAGTGAACCCATGGCACTGTACAAAGAAGCCAAAAACATTAACTCAAAGCACTTAAAATCAAGGTGAGAAAAAAAAATACACATAAGCAAACTAACAAAATACAGAATTTGAACAATAGGATTTGAAGTTGTATTCAAAAATTCATAGGAAAAGTGGATGGAGGGCTTGGCAAATATTAACCACTTGGTAAATGTGGGTTTGTAAATGAATGTAAGATTAGAGTAAGTTAGGACAAGTTTCTTGAAGTAGCAGAAGTAATGATTATTCACTGAGAAGGAGCAAAAGGTCAGTGTGATGAAGCAAATGACATTAGCAAAGACTCAGTGGCAAAAAGAAAAAAAAGGCAGGATGTAGAGTATCAACAGATTGCCTTGGTTAGAACAGAAGGGTTAGTTGGTGGGTGAAAAGGAAGAGTGTGAGGTTTGATAAGGTATGGTACATTCGGATACAAGCCAAACTGTCATAACAAATTAAGATATTTGTAACACCCTAAGTTTAGCAGTGTTGGTCTTAGAACTTTGACTTCTTTTCTTGTAATGTATTTGTAATACAATGTTAATTCTACAAGATCAAGTATTTAAATAAGTAATATTTTGTAAACAGAGTAAGAGGAAATGCCATCAAGATGGTTAAGCAGCCTGACCTGTGGTGGCGCAGTGGATAAAGCGTCGACCTGGAAATGCTGAGGTCACTGGTTCGAAACCCTGGGTTTGCCTGGTCAAGGCACATATGGGAGTTGATGCTTTCAGCTCCTCCCCCCTTCTCTCTCTCTGTCTCTCTCTCCTCTCTCTCCCTCTCTGTCTCTCTCTCTCCTCTCTAAAAATGAATAAATAAATAAAATAAAATAAATTTTAAAAAAAAGATGGTTAAGCAAAATATAATGCTATAGGCAATGTCAGGGATGGAAAAAAAAATGAAAGATTCTCTCTTCCAATTCAACCCCTCTTTTACCAGATGTGAGGTCAAGGATCTAAGTAAGATAGAGTGCTGTCAAAGGTATTGAAGAAGCCAGGTGAGGCTGCTGCCTCATTTACCAACAGTTGATGGAATAATGTTTACAACTCTACCTGAATTGCATTATTATAATTACTTGATGAGCGATCTGAAAAATGTAAAACAGATAAAAATTAGAAAAGAAAAGATAAAGATGCCTGCTCTGTGGTGGTGCAATGGATAAAGCATCCACCCAGCACTGAGCTTGCTGGTTTGAAGCCCCAAGGCCACTGGCTCTGAGTGTGGGCTCATCATCATGGGGTAGCTGGCTTGAGTGGGGGAATTGTCCACACAATCCCAAAGCTTACCAGCTTGAACCCTGTTGGGGACTGAAAGCCAACATGGTCTTTGCAGTTTAGATTTTGGGGGGACAGAGGTGTGGGGAACTGGCAATAAGCTGACAGTCTGCCCAACCACCCACCTTACTTGTCCTATGAAGTTACTCAAGGCTGTTAAGCTGTGGTGCTGGATTGTTTATACTCATCCTACCCCCATTTCCCCCGGAAAGACTGGAAGCAAGTTTCTTTTATCCTTTGCTTTGTAAAGTTAAGATATTATGTATGGTAGGGGTTTTCGGCAGTTGGTAAAATTCTTGGGTTGCCTTGGAAATGTGATCAGAGATCTCTGATTTGCTAATGGCCCACTTTGCCCTATAAATAAAGCAAGAAGCGGGTGTGGAGCGCGCTCTGTTCTTGCTAGCAGCTTTGCAGAGCCCTCTCAAGCTCAACCTTTTATTCTTTAAGCGTATTTTCTTAATTCCATGCCATTCCCACTCAGGACTTGGAATTACTAGCCGCGCTTGTTCACAGCAGAACCCAAAGGTTGCTGGCTTGAGCAAGGGAACATAGGCTCACCCTGGTCAAGGCACATACAAGAAGCAATCAATGTACAACTAAGAAAGTGAAAACAACTATGAGTTGATGCTTCTCACTCTTTCCCTTCCTGTCTTTCTGGGAGGGAGGGAGGGAGGGAGGGAGGGAGGAAGGAAGGAAGGAAGGAAGGAAGGAAGGAAGGAAGGAAGGAAGGAAGGAAGGAAGGAAGGAAGGAAGGAAGGGAGGGAGGAAGGGAGGGAGGGAAAGGAAAGAAGGAAGGGAAAGGAAAGAAGGAAGGGAAAGGAGGAAGGGAGGGAGGGAGAGGGGGGAGAGCGAGAGAGAGAGAGAGAGAGAGAGAGAGAGAGAAAGAAAGAAAAAGAAAGAAAGAGAAAGACACCATACATAGAAAATGTTGAAATCTAAGGATGGGACATCTAGATCTGACTTAGAGCAGTAACTGAAATAAGTGAGAGAAGAGGTCAAGAGACAGTCTAGCCTGACCGGGCAGTGGCGCAGTGGATAGAGCGTCAGACTGGGATGCAGAAGACTCAAGTTCAAGACCCCGAGGTTGCTAGCTTGAGCGAGGGCTCATCTGGTTTGAGCAAAAGCTCACCAGCTTGGACCCAAGGTCACTGGCTCGAGCAAGGGGTTACTCGGTCTGCTGAAGGCCCGCGGTCAAGGCACGTATGAGAAAGCAATCAATGAACAATTAAGGTGTTGCAACGTGCAAGGAAAAACTAATGATTGATGCTTCTCTTCTCTCCGTTACTGTCTGTAAGTCTGTCCCTGTCTATTCCTCTCTCTGACTCTCTCTGTCTCTGAAAAAAAAAAAGAGACAGTCTAGTTGAAAAAGTAATATAGTAGTACTTTTTCAGAGTGGTGGCATAAATAAGGAAGCCAACAACTAAACAACATAAAACAATCAAACAAAAAAACAAAACTCTGGGTATGAACCTTAGCATCAAACCTAATGGTTAACTTTGGAAGTTGTTCAGTGGTACAAGGGGAAAGCATTAAAATACATTACATCAAAGGGTAATTTTTAAAAAAGTAATTCTTTGTAATATGAAAAAGTTATGGAAATTGGCTTCACAACAATGTAAATATATTTATCTACTGAACTGTATACTTCAAAATGGTTAAGATGGTTCTGACCAGGTGCAGTGGGTAGAGCATCAGCCTGGGACGCTGAGGACCAGGTTCAAAACCCCGAGGTCGCTGGCTTGAGCACGGGGTTGCCAGCTTGAATGTGGGATCATAGACATGACTGCATGGTAGCTGGCTTGAGCCCAAAGGTTGTTGGCTTGAGCAAAGGGTCATTGGCTTGGCTAGAGCACCTCCCACCCCAGTCAAGGCACATATGAGAAAGCAATCAATGAACAACTAAGGTGCATCAACTATAAGTTAATGTTTCTCATCTCTCCACCTTCCAGTCTGTTTGTCTCTCTCTCTCTAAAAAAAATAAAATAAAATGGTTAAGATGGCAAATTTTATTTTTTAAAAATACAAAAATAACCTGGAAATGCTGAGGTCGCCGGTTCGAAACCCTGGGCTTGCCTGGTCAAGGCACATATGGGAGTTGATGTTTCCAGCTCCTCCCCCCTTCTCTCTCTCTGTCTCTCCTCTCTCTCTCTTTCTCTCTCTCGCTCTCTCCCTCTCCTCTCTAAAAAATGAATAAATAAAATACAAAAATAAGTGTCCATAGTTGTTGTTTTTTTATAAAGCATTTTTTTTTTAATTTAAACTTTTGCTTCATCTACTTTGGAGCTTTATCAGCTTTTAGGAATGCAGGTTCACTCAGGTCACCTCAGTTAATGGGAAGTCTATCTATTTTAAGGATACACATGACAATAAAAGAGATAAAAATATCATAGGAACCTAAGAATAGCAATATAATTGGGTTTCAATTAGGAACTAAAATGAACATGGAACTGGACAAATTCCACGCACACCTAGAGACTGAGTTAACTTGTCACTCTTGGCTGCGGCAGGAATGCAGTACTCCCCAACCAGACGGAGGACCATTCATCCCTGTCTCTATGACTACCAGCCAGTGACTTCATTTAGTTATACTCTCTGCTTATAATTCCAGCTTACTCATACTTTCTCTATAACAAACTTTAGCTTCTCTCGCCACAATCAACAGACTGATTCTCTCTGTATATCCGGGTTCAAATTCTTGAAAAGAAAAAAAGAAATCTAACTGAGCTCAATTTTCAACTGAATTATGCATCAGAATCACCTGGAGAGTTTGTTAAAGCACAAATTGCTGGGCCCCATTCCCAGCATTTCTGAGTTAGTAGTCTTGGAATAGGACCCGAGAATTAGCATTGTAACAGAATCCCAGGCAGTGCTGACTACACAGGTCCGGAGACTACACTTGAGAACCACTGGCATATGCTTAATCATTCTTTTATCTGCTTGGACAGAGCAGCTGGGGCTTTACCTCCTGTTGCCAATAGCATATGTCTAAATTGACTCTCAGGCTCATAATAGGGAGATTTTTTTAAAACTTCCTACTCATTTTAGCCTCCTCATTTATGCAGTCACCCAAGTCCTAGTGCTTTTTCTTTTAAAAAAAATCATTTTTAATTTTCAATTACAATTGACATACAATATTGTATTAGTTTCAGGTGTACAACCCAGTGATTAGATGTTATACAACTTACTAAGTGAAAATCCTGATCAATCTCGTACCTGACACCATACATAGTTATTACAATATTGACTATATTCCCTGTGCTGTACTTTACATCCATCCCTATGACTATTCTGTTACTACCAATTTGTACTTCTTACTCCCGTCACCATGTTCACCCACACTCCCAGCCCCTTCCATCTGGCAACATCAAAACCTTCTCTGTATCTAGGAGCCTGATTCTGTTCCGATTACTCGTTTATTTGTGTTTTAGATTCAATTGTTGATAGACATGTATTTATTGCCATTTTATTATTAATATTTTTTTTCTTCTTCTACTTCTACTTAAGACCCTCTAAGATTTCATGTAATACTTGTTTGGTGTTGATGAACTCCTTTAGCTTTTTCTTGTCTGGGAAGCTCTTTATATGTCCTTCAATTCTAAATGACAGCTTTTTCTGTAGAGTAATATTGCTTTGAATATTTCTTGACAATATCTTCTGATCTGCAGAGTTTCTGTTGAGAAATCAGCTGACGGTCTCATGGAAGCTTCCTTGTAAATAACTAACTGCTTTTCTCTTTTAAAAAAAATTTTTTTTAATTTATTGATTTTAGAAAGAAGAAGGAAGGGAGGAAGAGAGAGAGAGACATAAATTTGTTGTTGCACTTATTTCTGCATTCATTGGTTGATTCTGCCTGAATCCTGACTTGGAATCAAACCTACAACCTTGGCTTATGGGAACAACACTTTTAACCAATGAACAACCCAGCTAGGGCTAACTGCTTTTCTCTTGCTGCTTTTAAAATTCTCTCTTTGTCTTTAACCTTTTGCATTTTAATTATAATGTGTCTTGGTGTGTGTTTCTTTAGGTTCATCTTATTTGGGACTCTGCACTTCCTGGACTTGTATGTCTTTTTACTTCACCAAGTTAGGCAAGTTTTCTGTCATTATTTCTTAAAATAGGTATTCAATTTCTTGCTCTCTATATTCTCCTTTCCGCACCCCCATGATGCAAATGTTGCTATGCTTGAAATTGTCCCAGAAGTTTCTTACACTATCCTGATTATTATTTTTTGTTGTTTTTCTTTTTTCTTTGTGCTGTTCTGATTGGTTATTTTTTGCTTCCTTGTGTTCCAAATTGCTATTTTGATTCTTGGCTTCATCTACTTACTTTGATTCTTTTTTTTTTTTTTAATGACAGGGGCAGATAGGGACAGACAGACAGGAAGGGAGAGAGATGAGTTGTTCATTGATTGCTTTCTCATATGTGCCTTGACCAGGGGGCAACAGCAGACAGAGTGACAGAGTAACCCCTTGCTCAAACCAGATGAGCCCGTGCTCAAGCTGGCAACCTCAGGGTTTCAAACCTGGGTCCTCAGCATCCCAGTCTGATGCTCTATCCACTGCGCCACCACCTGGTCAGGCTTACTTTGATTCTTTGTAAATTATTCTTTATTTCAGTTAGTGTATCTGGTCCTTTTTTTTTTTTCATTTTTCTGAAGCTGGAAACAGGGAGAGACAGTCAGACAGATTCCCACATGCGCCCCACCGGGATCCACCCGGCACGCTCACCAGGGGCGACGCTCTGCCCACCAGGGGGCGATGCTCTGCCCATCCTGGGCATCGCCATATTGCGACCAGAGCCACTCTAGCGCCTGAGGCAGAGGCCACAGAGCCATCCCCAGCGCCCAGGCCATCTTTGCTCCAATGGAGCCTTGGCTGCAGGAGGGGAAGAGAGAGACAGAGAGGAAAGCGCGGCGGAAGGGTGGAGAAGCAAATGGGCGCTTCTCCTGTGTGCCCTGGCCGGGAATCGAACCCGGGTCCTCCGCACGCTAGGCCGACGCTCTACCACTGAGCCAACCGGTCAGGGCCTCTGGTCCTTTTTTATAGTTTCTATGTCTTTTTTTATGTTGTTGAATTTCTCTGTAAAGTCAATTTACTCTTTCTTTAAGTTCCTTGAGCATCCTTTATAACCAGTGTTTTTAACTCTAGCAAGTTGCTTGTCTCCATTTTGTGTAGTTCTTTTTCTGGAGTGTTGTTATATTCTTTCCTTTGGGACATGTTTTTTTGTCTCCTCACTTTGGCAGCCTCCCTGTGTTTGTGTCAATGTATTAGGTAGAGCTTCTATGTCTTCCAGGAATGGTAGAATGCCTAATGTAGTATATGTCTTATAGGGTCCAGTGGCACAGCCTCCCTGTTCACCCAAGCTGGGCATGCCAGGTGCACCCCCACCATGTGGGCTGTGTACACCCTCCTGTTCTAGTTGAGCCTTGATTGCTGTTGGTTTGTCAATAGGAGGGATTTACTCCCAGGCCAATTGGATACAAAGACTGGCTGTCACCACCATGGATGATCAGCTGTGCAGGCACCCACACCACAGACCACTGAGTCTACTGCTTGAGTGTGTAGTTTGTGGAGCTGGTTGGGTAGTGCTTCAATGTGGTCTGAAGCTACCCACCAGGTGCACTGGCTCTGGGGCCTCCCAGGAGGTGCAGACCAAGGTCCGCTACACCTGTGTTCTGCTCAGGGCCACCCAGCATGAGCTACAAAGTGATAATCTACTGATAGCCACTACTGTGCTAGACTTGGATGTGCCCAGGAAGGGCCAAGCTGAGAACCAAGGTTGGCTGCTGCTAGTGCTGGGCGTGGGGCCACTTAATGAGAGGTACAGGACATGCTAAGGTCAGATGCTACTTGTTTTAAACGATTTTAGGAAAGTCGGAAGCATGAGTCAGGACTGGTCATTCATATGGAAGAGCCACTGAAAACAACTTGGGTGGTCCCACAAGTTGATGGGGTAGGGTCTTAGACAATCACCAGGGAGGAACAAACAGTTATAGCCAGCTTTATGGAGATTCAGATATGATGCCCACCTGCAGGCTCTGTGGGGAAAGGGCTCAGGAAAAGCACAAATGGCCTCTGCCAGCACTTCTGTCCCAGAGAACGCTGCCCCTCCAGCTGCAGAGCTGACGCTGGACACTTCAGTTCCTCCCCGTGTGTCCCTGGTGCCTTTTGAGCTGTTGCCCCAGTGCTGGAGCTCAGAGGGAGTGAGTCCGAGTAAGTTTGTGCAGGAGCCCTGGGACCCCAGCAGCCCTCTATCTCACTCAGCCCATAACTCCCGCTAGTTTTTATAGCCAGAAGTTTTGGGGACTTCTCTTGCTGACTGGAACCCGAGGCGAGGGGTGCTTGGTGTGGGGCTGGAGCCCTCTCACTCCTCAGAGGGGGCCTCCGCAGCTGAAAAATCCCTCCTGACTTTTACAGCCACACGTGGGTGTGGGGCCAGCCCAACCTGCTCGCCACCCTACCTGCTACTCTTGATGTGGTTTAGTCTTTATATTCTTAGTTGTAGGGCTTCTGTTAAGCTGGATCTCAGGCAGTTCTGAATAGCAGTTTTTCTGAATAGCAGTTTTTCTGTAGTTTAGTTGTAATTTTTTTTAATTTATTCATTTTTAGAGAGAGAGGAGAGAGAGAAAGGGGAAGGAGCAGGAAGCATCAACTCCCATATTTGCCTTGACCAGGCAAGCCCGGGGTTTTGAACCGGCGACCTCAGCGTTCCAGGTCGACACTTTATCCACTGCGCCACCACAGGTCAGGCTGTAGTTTAGTTGTAATTTTATGTGGTTGTGGGAGATTGTGAGTACTACGTTTATCTATGCTGACATTTTGACCGGAAGCCCAGTGTTATACCTTTATCTACTGAATGTCTCTGATCTCTCCTTTTATTTTCCTCAACCACTGCCTTAATCCAGGGTCTCATCTCCCCATACCTAATAGCTACAGAAAAGCTCCCTGTTCTAAACCATCCTCTTCCCACACATGCCAATTACCCTTTCCACTGATAGATCTCAAATGCTTTGTTAGTTGGCTTCCTTTGCCCACCTAATTAAACTAAATGCTGCAACACCTCTAAACTTTTTGCATTTAAGTCAATAATATTTAAACACTTGTTGTTACATGTTAACATTTCCTTTCTTTTTTTATTTTTATTTTTTACAGAGACAGAGAGAGAGTCAGAGAGAGGGATAGACAGGGACAGACAGACAGGAATGGAGAGATGAGAAGCATCAATCATTAGTTTTTCATTGCGCATTGCGACACCTTAGTTGTTCATTGATTGCTTTCTCATATGTGCCTTGACCGCGGGCCTTCAGCAGACTGAGTAACCCATTGCTCGAGCCAGTGACCTTGGGTCCACGCTGGTGAGCTTTTTTGCTCAAACCAGATGAGCCCGCGCTCAAGCTGGCGACCTCAGGGTCTCGAACCCAGGTCCTTCTGCATCCCAGTCTGACGTTCAATCCACTGAACCACTGCCTGGTCAGGCTCCTTTCTTTTTAATTTTTTTTTTATTCAGTGAGAGGAGGGGAGGCAGAGACACACTCCTGCATGCACCCTGACCAGGATCTACCTGCCAACCCCCATCTGGGGCCAATGCTCTGCTCATCTGGGGCCATGCTTGCAACTGAGCTATTATTAGTGCCTGAGGCCAAGGCTCCATGGAGCCATGCTTAGCACCTGGGGCCAATATGCTTGAACCAATTGAGCCATGGTTGCCGGAAGGGAAGAAAGAGAGAAAGAGAGAGAGAGAGAGAAGGAGTGGGTAAGTGGTGGAGAAGCAGATGGTTGCTTCTCTTCTGTGGCCTGACTGGGAATCAAACCTGGGACATCCTCATGCCAGGGCAATGCTCTACCACTGAGCCAACCAGCCAGGGTTTTGATTTTTTTTTAAATAATGTAGTTAGTGGCCCTGGCCGGTTGGCTCAGTGGTAGAGCGTCGGCCTGGCATGCAGGAGTCCCGGGTTCGATTCCCGGCCAGGGCACATAGGAGAAGCGCCCACTGCTTCTCCACCCCTCCCCCTCTCCTTCCTCTCTGTCTCTCTCTTCCCCTCCCGCAGCCAAGGCTCCATTGGAGCAAAAGATGGCCCGGGCTCTGGGGATGGCTCCTTGGCCTCTGCCCCAGGTGCTAGAGTGGCTCTGGTCGCGACAGAGCGACGCCCCGGATGGGCAGAGCATCGCCCCCTGGTAGGCATGCCCGGTGGATCCCGGTCGGGCGCATGCGGGAGTCTGTCTGACTGCCTCCCTGTTTCCAGCTTCAGAAAAATAAAAAAATTAAAATAAAATAAAAGCCAAATTTTATTAAAAAATAATGTAGTTATTGATTTGAGAAAGAGAGAGAGGGAGAGAAATATTGATTTGTTATTCCACTTATTTATGCATTTATTGGTTGACTATTGTATGTGCCCTGACCAGTGATCAAACCTACAACCTTGGCATGTTGGGACAATGCTCTAACCACCTGAACTATGCAGCCAGGGCCAAGCTGTCTTTTACTTTTGACCTACACCAGTATTTTTCAAACTTTTTCATGAAAGTTCCTCTAACAACAGAAAATGTAGACTGTATGGAAGAGGCTATCCTTAGGGATTATATTCCTCAGCAACTTTTAAATGTTTCTCTACCCACTTTGGAGAAATATTTTGGTAAACTCCTATCAATTTTTTTTTCTTGTGTTTTTCTGAAGTGAGATGCAGGGAGGCAGAGAGAAAGACTCCCACATGCACCCATCCGAGATCTACCCAGCATGCCCACTAGAGGGCGATGCTCTACCCATCTAGGCCACTGCTCTGTTGCAACCGGAGCCATTCTAGTGCCTGGGCAGAAGCCATGGAGCCATTCTCAGTGCCCGGGCCAACTTTGCTCCAATAGAGCCTTGGCTTCAGGAGGGGAAGAGAGAGACAGAGAGAAAGGAGAGGGGGAAGGGTGGAGAAGCAAGTGGTCGCTTCTCCTGTGTGCCCTGGCTGGAAATTGAACCCGGGACTTCCACACACCAGGCTGACCCTCTACCACTGAGCCAACTGGCCAGGGCCTCCTATCAATTTTTAAAGTTATGCAATCTCTTTTCAGCCTTTTGGCTAAGATCAAATGTAGGTATCTGTTCTTACTTAATCAGTTTAACATCTGACATGTCCTATATCTGAGTAAAACATATTAAATGTATTTTTGGAGCAAGGAGATGGAACAGGAGCTTGTTCGGTCCATGCCCTGCATCAACCCGGCGCTGCAGTGCACCCAGGAACAACTCCTTAAAAAGAAAAAGTAATGCTGACTTTGCACTCTCCTCATCTATTTTTTAAAATACGTTTTTATTTATTTTAGAAAGAGGAAGGGAAAGAGAGAGACAGACAGGCAGACAGGAACATCAATATATAATATTTGTAAATATGGGATCAAGCCAGCAACCTCTTTGTATCAGGACGATGCTCTAACGGTCTAACCAACTGAGCTATCCGGTCGGGCTGCTTCATCTATTTTTGTCTTATTGTTAAAATAATGCTTTTAGTTACTGGTCAGTGAGCCAAATGATGCTCTAGGAAAATTTTCTATGTTTATCCGGGGCTTAATATAGGATACCTGTGCCCTTGGTTGAGAAAAACTCTGTAGCAGGGGTCCCCAAATTTTTTACACAGGGGGCCAGTTCACTGTCCCTCAGACTGTTGGAGGGCCGCCACATACAGTGCTCCTCTCACTGACCACCAATGAAAGAGGTGCCCCTTCCGGAAGTGCGGCAGGGGGCCAGATAAATGGCCTCAGGGGACCGCATGCGGCCCGCAGGCCGTACTTTGGGGACGCCTGCTAGGTTCCACCTGCTCTCTTGGTCCTCAGTCTCTTTCTGTGCCATTTAACTCCACTGCTGCCTAAAACACTCCAGTAGCTTCCATCAGTGATGCATCTCTCATCAGCTTGCTTTTTATTTCGGATTCAAAGCTCTCCATAAATGATCATTACAATTTTATTTCCAATACTAAGTTACTTTCTAACAAACTGAAATACTTTAGTTAGTATGTTCTCAATATTGAATTGAATCTGGTTGTTGGCAAATGTTTTACTTCAATAATCATCTAGCACAATGGTTCTTAAACTGTGTTTCCCAGACCAGAAGCATCAGCATTACCTGGGAGCTTGTTAGAAATGCAGATTTTCTGTCTTGTTTTACACCAGACCTGGTGACAGAAATTCTGGGTTTGGAGCTCAGCAGTTGGCTCTCCAGGTGATTCTGATACAATTGAAGTTTGAGAGCCACTGGGCTAGCATTTCATTTTCAGATCCAAAACAGAGTAAGATATAGATTTTTAAAAAGAGCTTAATAGATATAAACTATTATTTAAACATAAAATGTTCATTTTTAATACAAAATCTTAATACTAAAGGTACTTTTACTGAATTCTGATACTAAATTATATTTCATGAAGATCTTCTTAACTTAGGAAATGTGTTCAAAAGGAAGAACAGATTAAACAATTTTAAACTCATTTGTCTCCTCCTAGTGGTTGGCTTTTAAATATTGAGCACAACACCCCATTTATATTTCTCAGAAATCATATGTCTCAATTTTTAAATAAGATTCCTTTTATTAACTATAATTTCCCCTCCCCCACTAAATTAAATTGTTGGGGCTTTTTTTTGTTTTTTTGTTTGTTCGTTTGTTTGTTTTTTGACAGAGAGAGGGACGAACAGACAGGAAGGGAGAGATGAGAAATATCAATTCTTTGTTGTGGCATCTTGGTTGTTTGTTGATTGCTTGTTCATTGTTTTTCTCACATGTGCCTTGCCAGGAGGGGAATTGGGGGGGCTACAGCACAGCAAGTGACCCCTTGCTCAAGCCAGTGACCTTGGGCTCAAGCCTGTGACTTTGGGGTTTTGAACCCGGTCCTCCGCATCCCAGTCTGATGCTCTATCCACTGCACCACTGCCTGGTCAGGCTAAATAGATATTTCTCTATTATATCCAACTATGGCTGCACAAAACCAATTTTTCTTTTACATGGCTCCTTTCTCCTTTTTTTTAAAGTTAATTAATTAATTTATTTATTTTAGGGAGATAGAAGAAAGGAGAGAAAAAGAGAGAGAAATATTGATTTGTTGTTCCACTTATTGATGCATTCAGTGGTTGATTTTTGTATGTGTCCTGACCAGGGATCATACCACAACTTCAGTGTATCCAGGAGACACATTAATCATCCAAACTACCTAGCCAGGCATCTTACATGGCTCTTTATGATTATACTTGTAAGTTTTCCCTCCTTTTGTTACCAATAACATTTTCTTTCTTTCTTTCTTTTTCTTTCTTTCTTTCTTTCTTTCTTTCTTTCTTTCTTTCTTTCTTTCTTTCTTTCTTTCTTTCTTTCTTTTTTCTTTCTTTCTTTTCTTTTTCTCTTTCTTTCTTCTTTCTTTCTTTCTTTCTTTCTTTCTTTCTTTCTTTCTTTCTTTCTTTCTTCCTCCCATAACTTCTTAGTAGTAGAACTTCATTACTTAGATCACTTTGAAATGAGTTTTCTTCTTCTGTAGGATTGCTACAACACACACACACACACACACACACACACACACACACACACACTGGCTAATCCTTCACTCGTCTCACCACCACCCCTTTTCTTGCAATGTCCCAGGAACCACACAAGCTCTCCAGGGTACTAGGATAGCCACTACCACCAAATCTCTTTTTAACAAACACTTTGAGCCCTTAGACTCCCAGGCTATTTGCCTAGGGTATAAACAAATTCTTTTGACACTTTTTTTTTTTGAGACAGTGAGACAGAGAGAGGAACAGATAGGTACAGACAGACAGGAAGAGAAACATTAATTCTTTTTTTTTTTTAAAGATTTTATTCATTTGAGAGAGGAGAGAGAGAGAAAGAAGGGAGACATGAGGGGAAAAGAGCAGGAAGCATCAACTCCAATATGTGCCTTGACCGGGTAAGCCCAGGGCCTTGAACAGGCAACCTCAGCATTTTCAGGTCGACGCTTTATCCACTGCACCACCACAGGCCAGGCAAGAGAAACATTAATTCTTCATTGCAACACCTTAGTTATTCATAGATTGCTTTCTCATGTGTGCCTTGACCAAGAGTCTCCAGCTGAGTCAGTGATCCCTTGCTTAAGCCAGTGACCTTGAGCTCAAGCCAGCAACCATGGGGTCATGTCTATGATCCTACGCTCTAGCCAGTGACCCCACATTCAAGCTAGCCCGCACTCAAGCCAGATAAGCCCACACTCAAGCCGGCGACCTTGGGGTTTCAAACCTAGTTCCTCTGTGTCTGAGGCCAACGCTCTATCCATTGTGCCACTGCCTGGTAAGGCTCTTTTGACTCTTTTTAAAAATTGTTTTTAGTGATTGGTTTTAGAGGAAGGGAGAGGAAGAAAGAGAGAGAAACATCAATTTGTTATTTATTTATGTATTCACTGGTTGGTTTTTATATGTGCACTGACCGGGGATCACACAATCAACTTTGGCAATACTGGGACAATGCTCTAATGAACTGAGTAAGCTACCTGGCCAGGGCTCCTTTGACTCTTACAACCAACAAGACAAGGTTTGATTTTTTTTTCATAAGAGTTTATTGATATGACAGGATACATTATGAAGATACTAATGACCTGCATTTCCCCCTTTATTCCTTCCAAGCAGATAGTTAGGCTATTTGTATTCCTTTGTCTGCAATGTCTAAAGCAGGGGTCCCCAAACTTTTTACACAGGGGGCCAGTTCACTGTCCCTCAGACCCTTGGAGAGCCAGACTATAAAAAAGACTATAAACAAATCCCTATGCACACTGCACATATCTTATTTTAAAGTAAAAAACAAAATGGGAACAAATACAATATTTAAAATAAAGAACAAGTAAATTTAAATCAACAAACTGACCAGTATTTCAATGGGAACTATGCTCTTCTCATTGACCACCAATGAGAGAGGTGCCCCTTCCGGAAGTGCGGTGGGGGCTGGATAAATGGCCTCGGGGCTGCATGTGGCCCGCGGGCCGTAGTTTGGGGACCCCTGGTCTAAAGAATGAAAAGCTGAAGCTACTTGAAGATTATGCCTTTTCCTATCTATTAGAGTCTGAGCTCACTGAAAAATTATGCTTGATGTTTGAGAGAGAAAAGGAGAGGAGTGCCTTTATTTGAAACAGAAGAAAAAAATGGAGATTTCCTTAGGTTGGGAAGCAATGTAAATTGGAGACATTAAGGTTTCCAGACCTAGCAGGGATTCCCACGCTCTGCAGAAACCGAGTCCCTGCACTTCAGGGATTTGTGTCTTCAACCACAGGAACCTCAGCTGTAACGAGGGTGGGCTGAAGGCTGGAGAGGTCTCTCCAAATACTAGATATGACCTGAGGGTATTCAGGGAAGGAATAGGAGAGATTAAAGTTTCCTGTCATCCTGATGTGACAGGGGCTCAGTCAAGTTTAATTTCATCTAAAGAAAATGAAGAAACATGGTTTTTCTTATACACCCAAGTTTGTGGTTGCAATTCACATACTAGGAAATACAACAAGAACAAAGCAAAAAGAGATGTAGAATACAGCTGTTACCAGACTTAAGGGGTCCGTTTGCCTGCACTCATCAAAGGCCCAGTAAGAAACGAATGGGAATTTGCAGCCAAGAAAGTAAGAATTTATTAAGGAGATGGCTCCACGCCTGGAGTCACAGGAGCTCCTGCTCAAAGACCTGGGTCCCCCATGGCTTTCAGGGGATGGATTATACAAGGAAAGAATTATTAATCATGCTGACTAATAGAGTTGGGATCGTGGTCTCTACTGATTGGTTGGTGCTAGGGGTAATTGATCATTGCATTTGGTCCTGATGTCAGCCATGGAATTCTTCTGTTCAATTTGTAAAGATTTGTTCTGTGGGATCATTCTGCTTTCCTCGGTCTGGAGCTAAAACACAACTGAGGCTAAGATATTATGTTTAGTTTGAAAACTCTTTTTCAATAGTCAACAAACTGTGGACCTTGTTCCTAAGACTACTGGATGTTGATCTCAGGACCTCATTATCCTTAGGGCTTAATGATTAAGCAAGGGAGAGGGAGGTGGACAAGTCAGGGTACTAGGTGAGGGCAGTTTGAGCCAAAGGATAAAAACCAAAACAAAAAGCCAGATTAAAGAAAGTAAGGGTTCTGCTTTCTGCAGTTACAATTTCCCCCTTCTTTAGATTGTTCCTCAGTCTTGAGGAATAAGGGGCGATGACCGCTCTAACGACTTCCTGCTAAAAAAAGGGCAAGGTTAAGTATGAGAAGAATGAAATTTTTTGACTTTTGATTGAAATTGTTTTTGAGTCTTGGAAGGATAATATTTGATTTTCAATAACATGGTTGCTTGTCCTAGCTGCTCTAAGGCAACAATTGAAGAAACAACAGCATCCAACTAGAATTCCAACTGTGCACAAAAGAAAAATTATTATTGTCATTCCCCAATTACCAGGGAGTGAAAGTAACCATTTGGTGAATGCAATATAAGAGCTGTTACCTACCTTTTTTATGGCAGTGTCCATGTGTCTAATAGATCTGAGATGTTAGCATGTTACTCTGGGATGTAAGTACAATATTCTTTTTTTTTTTAAACATTGTTTTCTTTTTAATTTATTTATTGATTTTAGAGAAAGAGGAAGGGAGAGAGAGAGAGACAGGAACATTGATCTGTTTTTGTATGTGCCCTGACCGGGGATTGAACTGGCAACCTCCGTGCTTCCAGACAACGCTCCAACCAATAGAGGGCCAATATTCAGGCAGGGCCAATATTCTTTTTTTATTAATTCACAAGTCCCTCCCTGGGCTACTGTTAAAATGTCTGAGGCCATATGATTTTGAAGAACCACCTTCTGTATTTGTGCTGTTTCCTGATTTAAGAGAAATATATTTGCCTGGAGTCATTGAATGTGGCTGCAGTAAATTTTGCTAAGGCTTGAATTTCTTTCTTTTCTTTTTTTTCAATTAAGAGGAGGGGAGACAGAGAGATAGACTTCCACATGCTCCCCCTCTGGTATCCACTGGCAAGCCTCCTACTGGCAATGCTTGCTAATCTAAGACATTGCCTGGCATTCGAGCTATTTTTAGCACCTAAGGTGAGGCTCCACTGAGCCATCCTCAGTGCCTGGGGCCAACTTGCTGGACCAATGAAGCCATGATTGCAGGAGAAGAAGAGAGAGAGAGAGAGAAAAGGGGGAGCGAGAGGGGAGGAGAAGCAGATGGTCACTTTTCCTGTGTTCCCTGACCGGAATTGAACTGGGACATCCACATGCCTGGCTGATGCTCTACCACTGATCCAACCAGCCAGGGCCCAAGGCTTGGGTTTCTAATTTGGCTAAAATCCTGGCATATTGAGGGAAGAGAATGGAGACCAACCATTCCCACCCTACCATACTCCTTTTCCATCTAGATTTAAGATCTGACAAGTTATGGGTTTTTAGGAGGAGAGTTTTGTAGATTTTTCCAGGGAAGAGATGGAAATCCTAGTGTACAGTAACCGATCCATCCAATAAGGGAGATAAGATTATAAGTTAGATCCATAAATCCATATTTTAAAAAAAATAAAGAGCCTGATCAGGTGGTGGCACAGTGCATAGAGCGTCAGACTGGGACACAGAGGACCCAGGTTTGAAACCCCAAGGTCACCAGCTTGAGTGCAAACTCATCCGGCTTGAGTGCAGGCTTACCAGCTTGAATATGGGGTCACAGGCTTGAGCATGGGATCATAGACATGACCCCATGGTCACTGGTTTGAGCCCAAAGGTCCTGGCTTGAAGCCCAAGGTTGCTGGCTTGAGCAAGGGGTCACTCACTCTGCCATACCCCCCATTCTGTCAAGGCATATATGAGAAAGCAATCAATGAACAACTAAGGAGCTGCAATGAAGAATTGATGCTTTTCATCTCTCTCCCCTTCTATCTGTCTGTCCCTATCTGTCCTCTCTGTCTATTACTCTCTGTATCTGTCACACTCACACACAAAAAAGAAAAAAAAATCCATATTCTCATTTTAGGTGCTGGATATGCCCAGATGTTGGGCAAACTAATGTGTTTCAAGTATGAAACAAGTGAGTTAGGTTTGCTCGCTTGTATTTTGCCTAATTGTTGCATTGGCACAGGGTAGCACCATGTGTGTGTGGTCTGTGAAAGGCTTCAGGTGCTTGCCCTCAGGGTGGCAAATTGCAAATAGTGGATCACCTGCCTCCATGGGGTGATGTGTAAGATTCTCTCTTTAGCATTATAGGACTAGTAGCTAAGTTCAAATCAGCGTAATTAAGATATTTTTGGAAGAAAGTAGCTATTTGCCAGAGAAGGGATATTTTCTGTCTGGCAGGTTTTACTTGTGGGGGCCTGTGAGTTCGATAAAGAGTGAGGCTGGGGAGTCCGGAGAGGGGCTCAGGGCTTGGGAGCCCTGAGAGTGAGGGAAGCAGTTTTCCTTGCTTGTTTGCTCATCCGCCATTGCAAGACTCTAATAAACGGAATGGCCCACCATTTTCCAGCTCCATAGTTCCTTTACTGTCGGCCTGAATCCGATGTGAACCTGCATGGCCACAACTGTGATGGCCAATGGTCATATACCAGAGAAGAGACTTATTTTCATTTCCAGTCTGTTCAGTGTCTAGGACTTTATGTATGTAATGACAGGCATTTGAAAAAACCCATCCAGCTCATTGAAGACCAAGATTAGACTGATTGGTCCATTCTAAGCAGAAAGGGGCCATAACAGAAACTCATGCTCTGCAGAGCCATCCTAGTCCATCCCAGAGATGTGGTAACTAAGTGGGAATGTGAGGTCGGTTGGCAATGGGGGAAGGTCACGTGAGGAACCAGGTTCAGGAACATTGGCTGGAACCGCCCACATCCATGCCTGCCAAAAGAAACGGCCTAGAAGCACGTTGAAAAAGAATGACTGGCCTGACCTGTGGTGGTGCAGTGGATAAAGAGTCGACCTGGAAATGCTGAGGTTGCTGGTTTGAAACCCTGGGCTTGCCTGGTCAAGGCACATATGGGAGTTGATGCTTCCAGCTCCTCCCCCCCTTCTCTCTCTCTCTGTCTCTCCCTCTCCTCTCTAAAATGAATAAATAAATAAATAAAAAATTTAAAAAAAAAAGAACAACTATCTGTCAGCCAATGATATTTTGCCACATCATATCAACCCACCATCACCATTACCCCCCTGGGTGGGTAAGGTTACACGACTTTTCTGGCCCATCTCGCGGACCAGAGAACTTCGCCCAGGATGCGCTCTAAATAAAGCTTTGCTCTTCTACACTTGGTGGCTATGCCCTTCTTTCTTCCTCAGGGAATAATACCTTACATTTGGTGCCAAAACCTGGGAGGAGCTTAAAGCCTGCTGGGGCCCGCTCCTCTCCCCTTCCCTTCCGAGGAAGAACAGGACCTCCGACCTCCCACCCACTTCAGCACACAGTGCGGTAAGTCCCCTGCCTCCAGCCTCCCCTCAGTTCTTTCCGCCTCTGAGACTTCCTGTCCATAATTGCAGCTGTGTCAGGGACCTCTTATCTGTTCTGAGTGCGTGTGTGCCCATGGAGACATCCAGACACTCCCATTCTACCTGACTGTCTGGTGGCCAAAGATTGAGTTGTGGGATGCCAATTCTCATCTCTGATCACTCCGAGGCTGAGGGCGGCCAAAGAGGCACAGGAATCTAAACCTGACTCAAAAACACTCCTGGAGTGCCTTGTCCAGAATTTCTCAAACATTGATCCCTCCCTAAAGAAGAAGAAACTGATCTTCTCCAATGTGGCCGGGCCACAATACCCACTGAATAACCAGACCAGGTGGCCTCCTGAAGGGACTTTTGATTTTAACATCCTCACCAATTTACAGAACTACTGCTAGAGAACTGGGAAATGGTCGAAGATCCCTTACATTCAGGGCTTCTAGTATTTGCACTCCCATCCTAATCTCTGTGCCATCTGCTCTACGTGCAGGTCCTTTTAGCCAGAGAAAAGGCTCCGTTCCTGATCTTTTCTCCTTCGCTTACCCCCTTGAGGAACTCTCTCCCCCTCCTGCTCGACCCCCAGGGGCACCGCTCTCTCGGGACCCCTCTCTGGTCCGTCTGCAGACCTCTTCTGCTCGGGTCTCTTCCCTCCAGGAAGCCCCCTCCCCTGCCAGCCAGGAGCTCCTCCCTTCTCCACTGTGTTCTTATACCCCTCCCCCGTCAGGCTGCCCTCCGCAGGCCATTGGCTCTCATGCTCTGCAGGCCATTGGCTCTCATGCTCTGCAGAGCCATCCTAGTCCATCCCAGAGATGTGGTAACTAAGTGGGAATGTGAGGTCGGTTGGCAATGGGGGAAGGTCACGTGAGGAACCAGGTTCAGGAACATTGGCTGGAACCGCCCACATCCATGCCTGCCAAAAGAAACGGCCTAGAAGCACGTTGCAGGGCTCCTGACCCCACAGCCCAGCCTCAGTCTTCTTGCGGGAAGGCCTGGCCTTGTCTTGCCTCTGGCTCCAGCGTTTCTGGCTGGATCTGGGTGCTGGGCTCCCCAGGAGCCCCCCTCCTCTTATTCTCACAGCCTCCAAACCCCTATCTAAGACCTGATGAACATGGCATTTAAAGTTTTTTGGGGTTTTTTTGTATTTTTCTGAAGCTGGAAATGGGGAGGCAGTCAGACAGACTCCCGCATGCGCCCAACCAGGATCCACCAGGCATGCCCACCAGGGGGCGATGCTCTGCCCATCTTGGGGCATCGCTCTGCCACAATCAGAGCCATTCTAGTGCCTGAGGCAGAGGCCACAGAGCCATCCTCAGCGCCCGGGCAAACTTTGCTCCAGTGGAGCCTTGGCTGCGGAGGGGAAGAGAGAGACAGAGAGGAAGGAGAAGGGGAGGAGTGGAGAAGCAGATGGGCACTTCTCCTGTGTGCCCTGGCCAGGAATCGAACCCGGGACTCCTGCACGCCAGGCTGACGTTCTACCACTGAGCCAACCAGCCAGGGCCGCATTTAAAGTTTTTAATGGTTGGAAGGAAAAGGCCAAGGCTACTCACCAGACCTGCATGCTGTAGAACAGGGGTCCCCAAACTTTTTACACAGGGGGCCAGTTCACTGTCCCTCAGACCGTTGGAGGGCCGGACTATAAAAAAAACTAAGAACAAATCCCTATGCACACTGCACATATCTTATTTTAAAGTAAAGAAACAAAATGGGAACAAATACAATATTTAAAATAAAGAACAAGTAAATTTAAATCAACAAACTGACCAGTATTTCAATGGGAACTATGGGCCTGCTTTTGGCTGAGATGGTCAATGTGCTTCTCTCACTGACCACCAATGAAAGAGGTGCCCCTTCCGGAAGTGCAGCGGGGGGCCGGATAAATGGCCTCAGGGGGCCGCATGCGGCCCGTGGGCCATAGTTTGGGGACGCCTGCTGTAGAAGGTAGCACTCCAAACCCAGGCTCTTGTGGCAGCCCTGAGGCCGGCAGAGCAACAGGGGCAAAGCATAGGAGGTGCCCGACCCAAGTCCGGCCGAAAAGAGGAGCCCCACCAGGAGCTTGCTTTAAATGTGGCAAAGAGGGTCACTGGGCCCTGCAGTGTCCCTGCTCAAGGCTGCCCACTAAGCCCTGCCCTGACTGCAAGCAGTCTGGTCACTGGTGGAGCGATTGCCCCTTTTGGGCAACAGGCTCTTCCTCGGAGCCTCCATACAGGACAAGCCTCCCAAATGAGAGGCCGAGCCAGTCCCATCGCTGGAACTCCTCGGCCTCATGGACGACTGACACAGGCCGGACTCAAAGACCCCCATCATCCTTG
The DNA here is from genome assembly GCF_036850995.1 of Saccopteryx leptura. NCBI lineage: Eukaryota > Metazoa > Chordata > Mammalia > Chiroptera > Emballonuridae > Saccopteryx > Saccopteryx leptura. The sequence continues at coordinate 51,767,009 of NC_089505.1, read as the reverse complement.
CTGAGCCCAGGGTAATGCTGCAGGTAGCGAGTAAGTCCATCTCGTTTCTTATGGACATGGGGGCTACCTTCTCTGTTTTACCATCATACTCTGGACCTCTAGTTCCCTCACAGGTCTCAGTTATGGGAGTGGAGGGGACCCCTTCTTTCCCTCTTCGCACACCACTCCTGAAACAATTGGACACCACCGTCAAAGGCTGGCAGCCCTGCCTCTGGGCACTGGGCGCAGCAGCCAAACTGATCAAGGAGGCTATTAAACTCACCCTTTCCCAACCCATCACTGTCTTTTCCTCCCACAGGCTCACCGACCTCCTTTCACACAAATCTCTTTCTCTATTGGGTCCTTCCCACCTACAAGAATTTCACCTCCTGTTCATCGAAAACCCTTCAGTCACTCTTTAGTCCTCTCCCCAACTCAACCCAGCCACTCTACTGCCAGCTCCAACAACACTTCTGGAACCCACCCACTCTTGTACAGAGCTAATAGATTTCCTCAACAGACCCCGAGATGGATTATCAGATTCTTCTTTAAAAGATCCAGATCTGCCTGACCTGTGGTGGCGCAGTGGATAAAGTGTCGACCTGGAAATGCTGAGGTCGCCGGTTTGAAACCCTGGGCTTGCCTGGTCAAGGCACATATGGGAGTTGATGCTTCCAGCTCCTCCCCCTTCTCTCTCTTGGTCTCTCTCTCCTCTCTCTCCCTCTCTGTCTCTCTCTCTCCTCTCTAAAAATGAATAAATAAAAATTTAAAAAAAAAAAAGATCCAGATCTAATACTCTTTGTAGATGGAAGTTCTGTAAAGGGACCCGACAGACGACTATGGGTGGCCTACGCAGTGGTCACCACCCCCTCCACCCTAGAAGCCCAACAGCTGTCAGAAAGCAGAGCTAATTGCCCTCACGCGGGCACTCACTCTGGCCCAGGGAAAATGCGTAACTATATATACTGATTCTAAATATGCTTTTCTTATCACCCACAGCCACTCTGCCCTCTCGAAGGAAAGGGGCTTCCATAATCAATGCTACCCTCGTTTCTGAACTTTTACAGGCATTACAGCTTCCCACTGAGGTGGCTTTGGTACATTGTAGGGGCCATCAAACCTCTCAGGACCCGGTGTCCTTGAGAAATGCTCGGACCGATGCAGCAGCTCGAAACCTCACCCTGGAACCTCCCCCACTCCTCTCGTCTCTCTCCACCTCCTTGAAACCTTCTTACACTCCTGAGGAAGAACAGACCCTCCTCAGAAAGGGTAGGGACATATGCAACCAGAGATGGATATTTCTCGGAGATAGAATTGCCTTACCAAAAGGACAGGCTGAAACTCTCCTTTCTGATATCCACTGTTCCTTACACATAGGGCCAAAAGCTCTCTATTGGTTCTTGCAACCACTCTTTTTCTTCCCAGGCCTCTGGCAGACTATCAAAAAGGTACACGCAGCATGTACTATCTGTTCCAAAGTCTCTACACAAGGGGAACTCCGCCCCTGCTTCCCCACTCATCAATTGAGGGGGCATGTGCCAAGCCAGAATTGGCAAATTGACTTCACTCATATGCCTCCTCACAAAAAACTCTGTTATCTCTTAACTTTTGTTGATACCTTTTCAGGGTGGATAGAAACCTTTCCCACCTCTCAAGAGACGGCAGACACCGTTGCCTCCATTCTCGTTGAAAACATCATCCCGCGGTTTGGACTGCTGACTACCATCCAGTCAGACAATGGCCTGGCCTTCACTGCCCAAATAGTCTAGCACCTCTCTCAATATTACCTGGAGACTCCAGATACCCTATCACCCTCAATTGTTGGGTAAGGTGGAAAGGGCCTATGGCATCCTAAAGGGTCAACTAACCAAACTTTCCATTGAGACCAGACTCTCCTGGCCAAACCTTCTTCCCCTGCACTCACCAGAATCAGAGCAAACTCACGAAACCCCACTGGACTCAGCCCCTTTGAGCAGGTTTACGGTAGACCATTCCTAATTAATCACAACTTACCTGTCACTCCTCCTCCTCTTGCCACATTCCTCCCCTTTCTATCCTTTCTCCGCCATCTTCTCAGGGAACACGTGGACTGAACCCTTCCTCCCATAGGGGGGTCCAGATGAAGCACACCCAGCGGTTCCCCTCCAGCCAGGAGACAGGGTTCTTCTGAGGGAGCTCCAGCCCAGCTCCCTACAGCCCAGGTGGACGGGACCCCATATGGTAATATTGATTACTCCTACTACAGCCAAGCTCCTAGGACAAACAGCTTGGTACCACGTCTCTCGCTTCAAGCTTGCCCCCATGCAGGACTGCTGGCAGTCAGAACTACTGGGCCCCACCTGTCTTCGACTCACCAAAAGGTTGGGCCCTGTAGATCCTCCTGTTACTCCTGTGGCTCCCACCGGGAACCTGCCGCCAGAGTGAATTAAAGCAGGGAGCGATGCTGTTACTATATCAATGAGACTGGCCTGATAGAAGAGAACATCAGTGTCCTCAACCGTCTGCAAGAGAAACTGCACAAGAATCTCTCTTGCTACAACCCGCTTAACTCCTATTGGCAGTCACTCATCCTCACCTGGGCTGCCTCTGTCCTATGTCCTCTTCTAATTATCAGCAAGTTACTCATGTTTGCTCTTTTTCTTAAATTCTTTTTTTTTTCTTTACAGAGAGAGGGATAGACAGGGACAGACAGGAACCGGAGAGAGATGAGAAACATCAATCATTAGTTTTTCGTTGGTGTTGCAACAACTTAGTTGTTCATTGATTGCTTTCTCATATGTACCTTCACCGCGGGCCTTCAGCAGACCGAGAAACCTCTTGCTTGAGCCAGCGACCTTGGGCTCAAGCTGGTGAGCTTTTGCTCACACCAGATGAGCCTGCGCTCAAGCTGGTGACCTCAGAGTCTCGAACCTGGGTCTCCCGCATCCCAGTCCGACGCTCTATCCACTGCGCCACCGCCTGGTCAGGCTCTTTTTCTTAAATTCGTACAGGGCCGCATCTGCAAGGTTTCTCGAGTCACAGTTAACCAGATGCTCATATACGAGATTCCCCTCAGAGCCACCACCTTCCGACCTCCTTTCCCCACGATGCCCCTAACCAGCAGGAAGTAGCCAGATGAATAGCGGCACCCCTATCTAACATAAAAGGTCGGAATGTGAGGTTGGTTGGCAATGGGGGAAGGTCACGTGAGGAACCAGTCCGAGGACTTTGGCTGGAACTACCCACATCCATGCCCGCCAAAAAGAAACTTCCCAGAAACACTTTGGAAAAGAACAACGGTCTGTCAGCCAATGAAATTTCGCCACGTCATATCAACCCGCCACCACCATACTGATGCTATTAATTACCCACCCCAACCCCTGGGCAGGTGAGGCTGAGCTACTTCTCTGGCTCATCTCGCAGACCAGAGAACTTCACCTGGGCTGTGCTCTGAATAAAGCTTTTGCTATTCCACACTTGGTGGCTATGCCCTTCTTTCTTCCTGGGCGGGGAAATACCTTACAGGGACAACTGAGGAATTGGTCCATTTTCAGATCAAAATGTATTTCTTAGTCTTTTTATAGTTAAAAAGGGGCTGCCCAGGTTTTCAGGAAAGAGAAAAGGTCCGAAGTCAGGTGTAGTAATGACCAAGTCAGTCTTCCCAATCTGAAAAGTTGAAAGGATGTATAACCCAGGGCATTGCTTTTACAATGGACACGGGTAGCAATTCACAAACCCAACAGTTTGAATTGCTAGCAGGTGGTGGGTCTGGCAGTATATGTCATTGTCCTTGAGAGATCTCAAATCCCAAGTATTTTATGTTAGGCTGGGATATCTGCGCCTTTTCTGGGAGACTTTATATCCCCACTTGGCTAGAAAGTTCAGAGTTATAATAGTGTTCTGGTTAGAGGCCTCCTCATTTTGGGTGGCAATCAGACTGTCATTGGCATATTGAAACAATGTTCTTCTAGTTAATTGGAGCTCTCTCAAGTCCCTAGCTAAAATTTCCCTGAATAGAGTAGGGGAGGTTTTTTTGTTTTTTTTCAGAGACAGAGAGAGAGTCAGAGAGAGGAATAGATAGGGACAAACAGACAGGAATGGAGAGAGATGAGAAGCATCAATTATTAGTTTTTTGTTGCGACGCCTTAGTTGTTCATTGATTGCTTTCTCATATGTGCCTTGGCCGTGGGCCTTCAGCAGACCGAGTAACCCTTTGCTCAAGCCAGCGACCTTGGGCCCAAGCTGGTGAGCTTTGCTCAAACCAGATGAGCACACGCTCAAACTGGCCACCTTGGGGTCTCGAACCTGAGTCCTCTGCATCCCAGTCCGATGCTCTATCCACTGCGCCACCGCCTGGTCAGGCTAGAGTAGGGGAGTTTTAAAATCCTGGGGAAGCATCACCCAGCAAAACTGATGTTTAGTATTGATGGTTGGGTCCTCCCATTCAAACGCAAAACGTTGCTGTAACGCAAGACTCAAGGGCATACAGAAGAAAGCATACAGTTTAAGTCCAATGCAATAAACCAGCAAAAGTCCTCAGACAAAGTGGTTAGCAGAGTGTACGGGTTGGGTTCCACCAGATGTATATTCTCTACTATTTGGTTTACCGCCCACAAGTCCTGAACATTAGTGTCTGGTTTCTGTACTGGGAGAATGGGAGTGTTGTATGGAGAATGGCAGAAGGAATGAGCTGCTATTCTAAGAATGCCATTTTTAAGGGCTGAATTCCCTTCTTTGCTTGTTCTTTCAGAGCATATTGGTTCAAATGAGGAACAATGGCCTTTTCCTACAGACAGACTCACACTGGGGTGGCTGTTTTGGCACACCCTGGCCTGCCTTGGGCCCAAACCTCCAGAGTTACTGTCCTCAAGATAATACCTGATATTTCTGTAAGGAAGGTCTCAATTCCAGAGCACAATAAGTCTGTCAGGCACCGGCCTTTTCTGGAGAAACTCTAATGTCTATTTGGCCAGGGGCAAAAATTATTTTTGTATTCAAGTTGGCCAGTAAATCTCATCCCAGAAGCGGATGGGGCACTCAGGCACATACAGGAAGTTATGTCTTATTTTTCTTATCTTGAAATCCAAAGTTGAAGGAATGACTTTTGTTGGGGCTTTCCTGAGACCCCTGTTATTACCATCTTTTCCTGCGATAGTTTTGTCAATCTGGTATTTAATACAGAGTAAGTGGCTCCTGTGTTGATTAAAAAGTCAACTAATCAATTTCCCACTGCTATGGTGACCCACTGTTCATGTGGATGATGTTGAAAGAGCTGTTGATTTGTAGTGGACCCCTGAGTCCTGTCATTCTTGGTCACTGTCTGTAATCTGGGGCATTGCAGTGTATTTTGGTTGGATTCCGAGTGCCTTGGAACCTAACTCAGGATTGGGCAGTTCTTTTTCCAATGCCCTTCCTGTTTGCAATAGGTGCTTTGATTGGGGCCTGGTTTTAAGCGCTCTCTAAGGTTGGACCCTTTAGGTTGGGGTAGAGGGTGGTCTTACCTTTTTATTTTATTTTTTATGTCCTCCTGGCTCCAAGGCTGTAGCAAGCATTTGCACACACAGCTTTATATTTTGTCTCTTTTCCCTCTTGGAGGCCTGGTCTTGGCTATAAAGACTTTGAAAACAATTTCTGTCAGTTGTAACTTTGGCATCACATATGCCTTTTCAACCTTCTAGAGTTTCCTCTGAATATCTGATACACTCTGAATTTTAACGATCATGTTAATGACCTTTCATTTTCCTAAGCTTCACGATCTAGGTCAGCGTACTGACGGTAGATCTCGCAAACCCACTCCAAGAATTCTGAAGGATTTTCTTCTGCTCGTTATTTTAGCATTTAAAATTAACTGATTTTTCTTTCTTTCTTTCTTTCTTTCTTTCTTTCTTTCTTTCTTTCTTTCTTTCTTTTTTCTTTTCTTTTTTTTTTTTTTTTTTGTATTTTTCTGAAGCTGGAAACAGGGAGAGACAGTCAGGCAGACTCCCGCATGCGCCGACCGGGATCCACCCGGCACGCCCACCAGGGGCGATGCTCTGCCCACCAGGGGGCGATGCTCTGCCCCTCCGGGGCGTCGCTCTGCCGCGACCAGAGCCACTCTAGTGCCTGGGGCAGAGGCCAAGGAGCCATCCCCAGCGCCCGGGCCATCTTTGCTTCAATGGAGCCTTGGCTGCGGGAGGGGAAGAGAGAGACAGAGAGGAAGGAAGGGGGGGGGGTGGAGAAGCAGATGGGCGCTTCTTCTATGTGCCCTGGCCGGGAATCGAACCCAGGTCCCCCACACGCCAGGCCGACACTCTACCGCTGAGCCAACCGGCCAGGGCCATTTTTTTTTCTTTAGGTACTCACTTTCTTAATCCAGTCAAGATACATTCTCTATAATGTTCAAGTTTTGGTAAATCCTCATCATTAGATTTCCAATGGGGGTCAATTGTGGGGATGCCCACTGAGGCTTCATTTAGCCTTTTGAGAGGTTTCATTTTATAAATGGTTAGCCTCTTCTCTAGCTTTTTCTAAAATGGTTTGCTGTTCTTCAGCAATGAGGGAAGTATTTAGTATTTGCTGAATGCCTATATAGACTGGCCTATAAGAGGTAAAAATAGAAGTAGAGAGGCCACTCTGCATAGGAAAATCATTTGTCTTCTTTTCATGGGTTCATAGCTAAATGTTTTCCAGTTTTGTAAAATACAGTCCAAGGAGCTACATATGTAGAGTTACCCTTTTTTTTTTTAATATTTCATTTCGTGATTTTAGGGTGAGGGGTAGGAGCAGGAAACATTAACTTGTAGTAGCTGCTTCTGGTATGTGCTTTGACCAGGCAAGTCCAGGGTTTTGAACCGGCGACCTCAGCGTTCCAGGTCAACACTTTATCCACGGTGCCACCACAGGTTAGGCAAGTTACCCATCTTATTAAGGCCTATACCAAAAGTAATTATTTTAGCTCAAGCATGTAAAATGAGTCCTAAGATTAGATAGTTTACAGAAAAGAATAACACAGGAACAAGCAGTTGTAAGAACTAGCAAATTAATAACTCTATTTCTTGCCAGAAGTTTGAGTCAGACACAACAGACAAAACAGTAGAAGAGGTTGAGGTGGCTCAAGTAAAAGGGAGGCCCCATGTTGGGTACCAAAATTATTACCAGACTGAAGGCGTCATTTGCCTGCATGCATCAAAGCCCAATAAGACATGAACAGGAATTTGCAGCCAAGAAAGTAAGAATGTATTAAGGAGACGGCTCCACGCCTAGAGTCACAGGAGCTCCTGCTCAATGACCTGGGTCCCCCATGGCTTTCAGGGAAAAAATTATTAATCGTGAGTTGGAATCATGGGGTCTTCTGATTGGTTTGTGCTAGGGTAGGGAGTAATTGATCATTGCATTTGGTCCTGATGTCAGCCATGGAGTTGTTCTGTCCAATTTTGCAAGGATTTGTTTTTTGGGATCATTCCACGTTCTGGGGTCTGGAGCTAAAACAGAACTGAGGCCAAGATACTATGTTTAGTTTGATTGAAAACTCTGTCTCAACAGTCAACTGACCCAGGACCTTGTTTCTAAGACTCCTGGATGTTGACCAGAACCTCATCGTCCTGGAGGCTTAATGATTAAGCAAGGGAGAGGGAGGTGGGTAAGTCAGGGTGCTGGGGAGGCCAGTTTGAGTCAAAGAAAAAAGGAACAAATGGCCATATTACAGAAAATAAGATTTTTGCTTTCTGCATAGTTATGCAGAGATGGACAAGTTCACAGAAAAAGGGACACTCAAAAAAAAAAAAAAAAAGAAAAGAAAAGAAAAAGAAAAAGGGACACTCATCCTAATGTCACTCAAGTCTTGCAATACAAAACGATGTGGCTGGCCCAGTTTTATTAGGTATGCAGCTCCCTAGTTCTTTGTCTCCCCTTTCAACTTCGTTAAGGTCAGACGCACCATCTCATTCCTCTGACTCGAGCTAACCTGATGCAGGTTGTCATATCTACTTGGTCTTTTAAGGTTCCCTTGCTTCCCCCCAAAAGCTAATAATATAGAGAAGTAAGTCAGACAAAAGTAGTTTCCAAAATTTCTTTTTCTGTTTCTTTATGTGTAAAATGGAAGTCAGACTAATGAGGGCTGATAGTCACTGGTAAAACCATACCAGCTGTTAAGTTATTGAAACTTCCTTGTCAGTAAGTAAAAGGAAACTGCCTCAAGCTTCTAGCTGGCTCTAGACATTATCCAGCTTTCCCACAACCTTACACCAGCATGGCTGAGTGCTCTGCCCTACTAGTCATTAAATATTTTTAACATTGCTCTTCATAATTATTACCTCTTGAGACTGTCTTGAGGCCTAACAAGGGTCCAGTTAAAAGAAGCTAATGACACTTGACCCTTACCAGCTCCTTTGGACCCTCCTAGACATGGGTCTTTAACTTTTGTTTTTTTGTTTTTTTTGTAGATTTGGGATCAAGTTATAGTTCTACTATTCAGCTTTCATAGTATCTGGCCCTGATCTGACCTTCAAAGATTTTTCCTTAGTTACTCAAGCAATTTTCTCTTCCCTGTTCAGTTTAAAACTAGCTGTTTCTACTGTTGTAAGATTTTCTAAAATAACAGCTTATTAAGATATATTCATATACTGTACCATAAAATTCACTCTTAAAGTATACAATTCTGTATTTTTTTAGTATATTCACAGAGTTTTGCAACCATCACCACTAATTCCTGAACATTTTCATCACCCCCCAAAAGAAACCCCACGTCCAGTAGCAGTCATTCCTCATTCCTTTTCCTCCCAGGCCCTGGTAACCACTAATCTACTTTCTCTCTATATCGGCTTGCCTATACTGGACATCTCATATAAGAGGATTCATTCAATACATGGCCTTTTGTGTCTGTCTTCTTAGAGTAATGCTTTCAAGTTCAATGATGCTGTAGCATGTATCTGTACTCCATTCCTTTTTATTGCTGAATAGGATTCCATTTTATTTATTTTTATTTTTAAAATATGGAGCACACATAGCCTGACCTGTGGTGGCGCAGTGGATAAAACGTCGACCTGGAAGGCTGAGGTCACTGGTTCAGAACCCCGGGCTTGCCTGTGTCAAGGCACATATGGGAGTTGATGCTTCCTGCTCCTCCCCCTTCTCTCTCTCTCTGTCTCTTCCTATCTCTCTCAAAATGAGTAAGTTTAAAAAATTAAAAAATAAAATAAAATATGGAGTACTGCCTGATCAGGCGGTGGCACAGTGGATAGAGCATTAGACTGGGGCACAGAGAACCCAGGTTTGAAACCCCGAGGTCGCCAGCTTGAGCACAGGCTCATCCAGCTTGAGTGTGGACTCATCTGGCTTGAGTGTGGGCTCACTAGCTTGAGCACTGGGTCGCTGGCTTGAGTTTGGGATTACAGACATGACCCCATGGTGGCTGGCTTGAAGCCCAAAGTCACTGGCTTGAGCAAGGGGTCACTCGCTCTGCTGTATTCCCCTTAGCCCCCACCCCATCAAGGTACATATAAGAAAGCAATCAATGAACAACTAAGGAGCTGCAATGAGGTGTTGATGCTTCTCATCTCTCTCCCTTCCTGTCTCTATTTCTCCCTCTCTCTCTCTGTCACAAAACAAAAATAAAAAAATGGAGCACTTTATGAATTAGTGGGTCATCCTTGGGCAGGGGCCATGCTAATCTTTTCTGTATTGGTCCAATTTTAGTTCATGTGCTGCCTAAGCCAGCACAAGATTCCATTTTAAGGCCCCCTCCCTAACCAGAGCTCTTCCAGGTAAAGGGAGGAGCAGAAATTTCTCTTGAGCCTGAAGCTAAAATGGCTGTCAGCTCAACAATCTGTATACCACTGAAGCATATCTTTGGGTACTCATTCTGAATCCCCACACTAGTTAATTTGAAATCTGTTCTTAATTTGGCTCAGAAAAACTTGAATTGAGGATTAGTGCTCACATGATATGGTCACATAAGAATGTCCACACCTGCGGAGAATTTTTATTAGCTTTTGTGCCTGACAACAAATGCCAGGGAGTAATCAGAATAACAGGTTTTTTAAAATGCACTTAATTAAGGAGGGAACTAAGGAAGTTTACTTGGACATGGGAGGGAGGAAGCAATGCAGGGATTAGGGTAGTTTACTAGATTACAGTGCTCTCTGAAATGGCTACTGCTTATTTCTTTTTTGTATTCTATTAAGTGAGAGGCGGGAGGCAGAGAGACAGACTCTTGCATGCACCCCAATTGGGGATCCACCCGCAAGCCCCCTACCCTGGTGCTGCTCTGCCCATTTGGAACCGCTGCTCCATTGCTTAGCAAGGGCATTGTTTTAGCGCCTGAGGCAAGGCTATGGAGCCATACTCAGGGTTCCCAGGCCCTTAGAGCCACAGCTGCGGGAAAGGGGGAGGGGGCAGAGGGGGAGAGAGAGAGGGAAAAGGGGGTGGGGGTGGAGAAGCAACTGGCCAGGGCCTGGGTACTGCTTATTTCAAAGCTGTGTTAAACCTAGATGCACAGGAACAAGGGCCAGGACTTGCTTAAGGCAAATATAGCCTTTTGCTAAAAAGTTGTATGCTTGGGATGTGACTAGGCAACCTGACGCTCCCAGTTAGGAATTTTTGGTCAAATCATCCTGTGAAGTTCCTTTCCCCTTTTTTCCTCCATAATATTAATAATTTCTTCTCAAGAAGGTCGGCTGAGCTAACACAAGGCCTATTTCCCTCGCAGGTGATGTTTCCTTGCTGCCACCTCTGTCCGCTCTCCCTCACCAGGCTTCTCCTCCCACCTGGGGCGGGAGCCTAATCCCTAGGTCACAGGGCCTCCCAAACCAGCCAGGGACCCGGCTCCTGCTCTCAAGAGGGGTAAGAGAAGAAACAAAGAGCCGGCCTGGAACCAGCCCTCCACGTGAGCGCAGGACCGGCCATCCCGCTTCCAGACAGGAGTGGTTAGCGATGCCCAAGCAGCAGCCAGACCGGGGCTGGAGGGTGGGGGCCCTGCCCGGACTCAAGATGGCGGCCGCGGTGGGCGTGGCTAGTTGCTCCCAGGCCGGGAGGAGCAGTGTGATCATGGCGGCCGCTGAGGAGTGGAGTTCGGGGGATGGGGAAGAGGAGGTAGAGGAGGTAGAGGAGGCAGTGAGTGCTACAGCGGAGGTCTGCGCGAGGGGCGGTGGCGGTGGCGGTGGCGGTGGCGGTGGCGGTGAACGCCGCGCGGGCTGTCTGCGGGGAAGGGAGTCGGGATGCGTTGGGCGGCTCCGAGGCCCCCCAGGCGCCTTGCTGCTTCTTGCCCTAGGGGTGCGGAGGAAGGAGGGGGTCGCCGCGGACAAGAAGGGAGCTGGCCTCAGCCCTCCTTGCCGCACTGTCATCAGAATGGGGAAGTAGAGGAAGTTGCCTTCGGTAACGTCGCTTGCTTCCTCTCTTTGAAAGCAGGACCTCGTTCTCACAGAGGTGGAAACGTTGCAATGGGGATTTGGGGGTGCAGTGAGGGGTTGGGGGATTCTCTTGTTAACCGCCTTTTCCCGCACACCACTCGTGTGCTTCTTTCTTCCACCAGGAGCAGTTGGTTTTGGTGGAATTGTCAGGAATTATTGATTCAGACTTTCTCTCTAAATGTGAAAATAAATGCAAGATTTTGGTGAGTCTTCTGGAATTGGGGTATGGGTATAGATTTTCTTAAATTCAGAACAAAATTGAATGGTGAGCTACCTATTCCCAAAGATTGATGATATATTAATTCCACATTACAAAAGCCGTGAACTCTGAAAACAATCACAGATGCACAGGGGAACTGTGGGAGCAGATGGGAGCAAATGCCTAACTGCTTCAGTGTCTGAATGTGTGGCTAGAGAGAGTTACAGATTTGGAGGAGGTGGCATTTTGATATGGAACGATATAATTTGAAAAAAAATACATTGTTTTAGATCAGGGTCCCCAAACTTTTTACACAGGGGGCCAGTTCACTGTCCCTCAGACCATTGGAGGGCCGGACTATAAAAAAAACTATGAACAAATTCCTATGCACACTGCACATATCTTATTTTAAAGTAAAAAAACAAAACGGGAACAAATACAATATTTAAAATAAAGAACAAGTTAATTTAAATCAACAAACTGACCAGTATTTCAATGGGAACTATGCTCCTCTCACTGACCACCAATGAAAGAGGTGCCCCTTCCAGAAGTTGGGGGGGGTACGGATAAATGGCCTCAGGGGCCTGCATGTGGCCCGCGGGCCCGTAGTTTGGGGACCCCTGTTTTAGATAGTGAGGTGGGAGAGAATATAATCAGACATGCGCATACAGGTTAAATGTGGGGAAAGGAGACAAGGTACCTACTAAGAAAAGACTTCAAAGACCTCACGCTCTGTTCTCTTGAGCTGTGGTTACTAGCTATCATCTGTTTAATCACTTCGCTTTAAAATCTTTGAGCTGTTGACAAAACTTACTCTATTCTTACTTTAACTTGAAGAGCATGTTGACTGAAATAGACCTATCTACTTGGGTATGAATCAAATAGTCTTCTGGTTGTAGCTGCTGTGATCAGAGCAGTTTTAGCTTATCCTGTACTGACAGGACAAGAAAGGAAGCTCCCGGGTTTCCCAGTTTGGGTTGCAAGGTTACAGGTGGAAGGCTTTATCTTTCTTTTTTTTGAAAATTGAGATGTAATTGACATATAACATTATATTTGTTTCAGGGGTATGACATAATGATTCAATATTTGTATATATTGTGAAATGATCACCCCAATAAGCCTAGTTAACATCTGTCACCACACTTTGTTCGTTATGCATACACTTTACCTTTTTGTGTGATAAGAACTTTTAAGATTTATTCTCTTAGCAAGTTTTAAATATACAGCAAAGTATTATTAACTGTAGTTACCAGGCTGCACATTACATCCCCAGGTACTTATTTTATAATTGGAAATTTGTATCTTTTGACTACCTTCACCCATTTTATCCACCCCTAAGGCTTTAGCTAATGATGATTTTTACGATCCTATATTCTGATGTAGGGAATTGACACTGAGAGACCCATTCTGCAATTAGACAACTATGTCTTTGCTGGAGAGTATGAAGGTAAGAAGAGGTCAGATGAAACTTTGTTGTTGTTTTGAAACTCCTTTTTAACGTTATTTCAGAGAAAGTAGTTCGTTATTTCTCAACAAGTTGTCTTTAAATTTTCCTGTAGACACTCTTGGGACCTGTGTTATATTTGAAGAAAATGTTGAATATGGTAAGTATCTGTTATGGTAGCTGTTTTTACTCTGAAGTATTTCAAACATACTTATGTACAGTGAATATTAAAATTAAACAGTTCATGTACTCATTGACTAGCTGTATCAAATCCTACTATTTTGCCAGGTCCAGATACATTGAAGCCCCTTGTATACTGCTATCAAAACTTATTCTCTTTCTTCTGTCTTCAGACATAATCATTTACCTGGAATTGTTATTTTTTTTCTATACCGGTGTTTATATTGCATATATATGCACAAAAAATATATGTAATTGACATATAACATTATATTAGTTTCAGGGGTATGACATAATGATTCAATATTTGTATATGTTGTGAAATATACAAAAAAATAAATAAGATTTTTTGTATATTTTCAAACTTTATAGACATTATAGCATATTATGCATATCATTTTATAATCTTTTTAATTAGAGATATGTTTTAAGGTTTATACATACTGATATATATATAATTCTTGTTTTCCCTGTTTCTTTTTTTTTAATTTATGATTTTAATTTGTGTTTACATAGATTCAAGTGTCCCACTGAATATATCTTCCCCCACCCCCTTATTCCCCTTGGCCCCCACTTATCCTCCCCCCAATGCCTTACCCCCTTCCCTTCCCTGTTTCTTAGTATTCCATTTGTGAGTATAGCACAATTTATCCCCCAGTTAATAGACATGTTGGTTGCTTCCATTTCACCAGTAATTATTAATAACTACTAAAACTTATTTAATGCCTTCTATATATCAGACACCATTTTATTTAAAAAAATTTTATTTTATTGATTTTAGAGAGAGAGAGATGAGGGAAAAGAGGTAAATATTGATTTGTTGTTCCACTTATTTATGCATTCATTGGTTGATTTTTTTTTTCCAAGAGAGACAGGGAGAGAGATGAGAAGCATCAACTCATGAAGTTGCATCACTTTAGTTGTTCATTGATTGCTTCTCATATGTGCCTTGACCAGGGGTCTCCAGCTGAGTCAGTGACCCTTTGCTTAAGCCAGCAACCTGGGGCTCAAGCTAGCAACCTTAGGTTCAAGCCAGCGACCTTTCGGTTCAAGCAAGTGACCATGGGATCAAATTTATGATCCCATGCTCAAGCTGGTGAGCCTGTGCTCAAGTCGAATGAACATATTCTCAAGCCTGAGACCTTGGAGCCTCAAACCTGGGACCTCAGCATCCCAGGTCAATGCTCTATCCACTGTGCCACTGCTGGTCAGGCAGTTGATTCTTTCAAAAATAATTTTTTAAATTGATTTTAAAGAGAATATATCCTGCCTGACCTGTGGTGGCGCAGTGGATAAAGCGTCGACCTGGAAATGCTGAGGTCGCCGGTTCGAAACCCTGGGCTTGCCTGGTCAAGGCACATATGGGAGTTGATGCTTCTAGCTCCTCCCCCGTCTCTCTCCTCTCTTCCTCTCTCTCTCTCTCTCTCTCTCCCCTCTCTAAAATGAATTAATAAAATTAAAAAAAAAATTTTTTTTAAAAAAAGAGAATATATCCTGGTGATATATTTAGCCTCTGTCATTTCTCTGTACTTGAGACAAGAGGGATGAGATAAATCTTGAACTTATTTCACTTATCTAGACAGGAAGTAGTTTAGTCTAACTCCTTATATTGAAATTGTTGAGACTTAACATGATTATTTTATTTTGCATTATATTTTATTATATTGCATTAAGCAGTATAACAGTTGAGTTCATTTTATGTTCTAGTGGATGCAGAAGGCAGCAATAAAACAGTGCTAAACTATAAATACCATACAACGAAGAAGCTCAGCATGACCAGAACTCTTCTGACAGAAAAGAAGGAAGGAGAAGAAAACATAGGTTAGTTCACGTAGGTCTCTGAAAATCGGTGATTGAATAATTCTGGCTTTGACAGTGACACATTGCTACCATGACATTTTTTGCACTTTGTTGTAATATCTATATGTAATATGTTAAATATATTATTGAGGGTGCTCCATGAAAAGTACCAAACAGATTTAAAATTCAGTTGAACTCTACTGTAGCAGAGGGCACTGTGGACATGGAAGAAATCTCTATCTGTTTTGCATTAGAAATAGTTATTGGGACTTTGTCAAGAAACTTGACATGATTTCCAACTCCTAGGGGATTCAGCAGGCTTTTTTATTTTTTAACTGAAGTTATTCGTAAGCGAAGATATGATAATAGTTCTAAATTCCCAAGGTGTAATCTCAAGCATCTCCTAGAAACTTTTGGCAGCTGCAGCATTCTTCCCCAAGAAGCTTATGGCTGGAAAAAGCTGGGTTTGATATGTGAGGGAGGGACTCTAGGACCACAGTTTTTATTCCTGAGTGTAGTTCTTAATTAGCATTCATTTAGTCTTCTTGTAGTTGCTGATTGTCCCAGACCAGACTTTAGACCAGTTTTTGCACCCATAGCAGGCATGTATTTGTAGAGATGAACCAATCACTGATGGTTTAAAAGCTCATTGCTGCTCTGGCCAGCTGACTCAGTGGTAGAGTGTCGGCCTGGCGTGTGGAAGTCCCGGGTTTGATTCCCAGCCAGGGCACACAGGAGTGGCTCCCATCTGCTTCTCCACTCTTCCCCCTCTCCTTCCTCTCTTTCTCTTCCCCTCCTGCAGCCAAGGCTCCACTGGAGCAAAGTTGGCTCGGGAACTGAGGACAGCTCCATGACCTCGGACTCAGGCACTAGAATGGCTCCAGTACAAGGGAGCAACACCCCAGATGGGCAGAGCTTGCTGGGATGTTCCCAGTTGGGCACATGCGGGAGTCCGTCTCTCTGCTTCCCACTTCTCACTTCAGAAAAATAAAAAAAATTTAAAAAAAAGCTCATTGCTCAAAGACATATTTGAAACTCTTGTATATTTACTTCAGAGATGAATATTCACAGGTTGATAGATTTAATGTATTTTAAGGAATAAACATTTGAATGTATATTAATCATGCAGAAATGAATTATACCAACTGCACATAATTACATAACAAATCTTTGTTCCTGTCATGTATATGCCCAAACAATCCCCTTTTTTAGGACTTGGAAAATAACAGGAAGAAGGAGGTACTTGAAGTTCTAGAATGAACTTGAAAAGGAGACACACATCAGATAAGCTTAGCTAGCATTTATATACTCTTACTAAAGGAAATTATAGAAATTCCTCTCCTGTAGTCTTTTTTATTTATTTATTTATTTTTTTTTTATTTTTTTATTTTTTTGTATTTTTCTGAAGCTGGAAACGGGGAGAGACAGTTAGACAGACTCCCGCAGGCGCCCGACCGGGATCCACCTGGCACGCCCACCAGGGGCCACGCTCTGCCCACCAGGGGGCGATGCTCTGCCCCTCTGGGGCTTCGCTCTGCTGAGACCAGAGCCACTCTAGCGCCCGGGGCAGAAGCCAAGGAGCCATCCCCAGCGCCCGGGCCATCCTTGCTCCAATGGAGCCTTGGCTGCGGGAGGGGAAGAGAGAGACAGAGAGGAAGGAGGGGGGGGTGGAGAAGCAAATGGGCGCTTCTCCTATGTGCCCTGGCTGGGAATCGAACCCAGGTCCCCCGCACACCAGGCCGACGCTCTACTGCTGAGCCAACCGGCTAGGGCCTTATTTATTTTTTATTTTTCAGAGAGAGAGGGATAGACAGGGACAGACAGACAGGAACGGAGAGAGGTGAGAAGCATCAATCATTAGTTTTTCATTGCACGTTGTTCATTGATTGCTTTCTCATATGTGCCTTGACTGTGGGCCTTCAGCAGACCGAGTAACCCCTTGCTGGAGCCAGCAACCTTGGGTTCAAGCTGGTGAGCTTTTTTTTTTTTTTCTCAAACCGGACGAGCCTGCGCTCAATCTGGCAACCTCAGGGTCTTGAACCTGGGTCCTCTGCATCCCAGTCCAATGCTCTATCCACTGTGCCACCGCCTGGTCAGGCTCTCCTGTAGTCTTTAATAGTCTGATAGGTCTTTGTGAAGATTTGGATGTCTTGTTTAATCAAATAAATTAGTAACCAATTATTCAAGGCTGTATTAGTTATCTATTGCTGCATAAGAAATAACCTATGAACTTAATGCCTTAAAAAAACCAAAAAAATTCCCACTATCTTACAACAGTCTCTGTGTATCCAGATTTTAGGGGTAGGTTAGCTAGGCTTGGGGCTCCTTATGAGTTTGCAGTCAGTATGTTGGCTGGGCTGCAGTCATCTGCCTTGATAAGTCTGAAGGATCTAAGTATCAGAGCTCTCTCACATGGCTGGCAAGTTTGTGCTGGCTGTTAGCATGAGGCCTCAGTTTCTTGCCTCCCCATAGTACTGGTTGAGTGCTCTCCTGAAACGGCAGCTGGCTTTTCCCAGATCAGATGATCCATGAGAACAAGCTTTTTTATGAATAAGCCTTAGAAGTCATTCTGTCATTTCTGCAGTATCCTGTTTATTGTGGGAGGGGATTGCACAGGGGCTTGAATGCCAGTAAGGTGAGGATCATTGGGGAATCATCTGGACACTATCACATAAGGTGATATGATGGAGACAGAACAGGATATGAGATGTGGTCCTTACCTTCCAGGAACTTGCACTCTTAAAGTAAATCACACTGAAACACGTGGCTGAAGGTGACAGTACCCATTTCATTCAATTTATTTTAAGTATCTGTTAAGGTGACAAGTATTATGCTAAATAAGGGTAAAGAATAGCATCAAGATTTTGAACCTGGTGACTGACAGAATAGTGCTCTTGCAGGAAAAAATATGGAAGTCAGTAGTTAATGCTAAACTGGCGAGAAAAGGACTATCAGTTTCTCATGGAGATTTTCTAGGAATAACGAGAAGATATGGGATCAGCAATTAGGAAGTTTCAACACACAGCTGCAGAAGAGTTAGTTTATGATGAGGAATAGGAGCAGATGGAAGTGTGAATAGGGTGGTGAGATAGGTTGGGGTATCTTAGTATCTAATGGAATTTTGAGGATGAGCTTAAACCGCTTGGGCTTGCTATAAAAATTAATGAGGATCAATTGAAAATATTTGCCTGAAAGGGTGATAATAAAAGAAAATATTATTAGCATTATTGGAGCAATTAATTTTTTTTTTTTTTAGTTGAGAGGAAGGGAGATAGTGAGGCCAACTCCTGCATGTGCCCTTATCGGGATCCACTCAGCAACCCCATCTAGGGGGCCAATGCTCGAGTTCCAAGCTATTTTTAGTGCCTGAGGCCGAAGCACTTTGATCAATTGAGCTATCCTCAGCGCCGGGGGCCACACTTGAACCAATTGAGCCACTGGCTATGGGAGGGCAAGAAGGAGAGAAGGGGGAGAGAAGTAGATGGTTGCTTCTCCCGTGTGCCCAGTTCAGGAATTGAACCTGGGATTTCCATACACTGGCTGATGTTCTATCTACTGAGCCACTGGCTAGGAGCAATTATTGATATAGAGTAATGTATGTGTGTGTTTTTGTTTTTTTGTTGTTTTTGTTTTTGTTTTTGTTTTTAGCAAGAAGAGAGAGACAGGAAGGGAGAGAGATGAAAAGCATGAACTCATAGTGTTATATCTGGACAGCAAGGAAACAAACATTTTGCCACACAATTAAGTAGCCAAATTAAGGAGTCTTTAATTTAATTTCTGGCAATGGCATGGTTAGTCTAGTTACCAAATCATGTAGCCCTGAACAAACTCAGGGGTTTGTTTTCAAAGGCAAAAGGAAGTGGGGGGGGGGGTGAATACCTAGCCAATGCAGTTTTACAGAAGCAAAACAGGCTTTTGGTTATCATTGGAACAATCTAGGGAGAGAGTGTTCAGCGAAGTATTTTACAAAAAGCAAAAGAATGTGCTGGGTTATCTTGGCCTTTTACAGAGGTTGTTAAGGCAGCATCCTGAGGGCTTTCCGGAATCTAGACATCAGGGAACATTTATGGCCTTTACACAACTCTTTTCATGTACTCATCTGCAAATCTTGCAAAACTCATTCTATGGTCAGGGATATGGTGTTTCTACATTTCATTCCCTACTGCTTTTACTTAATTTTTAATCAAATCCTTGATTCAGTTTCATCACTATTGTCTTGGATAATTGATATTGCCCTCTGATTGCCATTAATTTCATAGAGTTTATACTTCTTGAACAAACCTTGTTATAAAATTGATCAAACATGGTTCTAATATTAGACAAGACAATATTAAAGTAAGAGGACCAGTTGCCGCAGACAATAGGGTTGTTAGCCAGGGTGACTACTTAAACATTCTCTGAAACCAGTTTTCTGACCAAATTCTTTTCTTCTTTTTTTCTATGTTTTTCCTGACCACAGATAAACTTTCCTTAATTATTTTAGAATTATTAGCATAGAAGCAACAAATTTTTCCTAATGTTGCACATAAGCCACCCTGTTGGAGGAACAGTGGATCTAAACCTTTTCTATTTTGTAAAACTATTTTCTCTATACAAATAAACTTGAGTAAACTTGAGGCATGGCATATACTAGAATATACAATAGAAGCTTATTCTGTTCTCTAAACCTGTATTTTTTTTTCTCTTTGTACAAACTTTCTATAACCGTGATGGCGAATGTTTTTATACAAATCGCCCACTTTTGCAGTGCTGGTCAACCTGGTCCCTCCCACCCACTAGCGGGGGTTCCATAGCGGAACAACCAAATGGCACCGCGATTGGCCCACCATGAAAGCTGGAACACCCACTAGTGGGCAGGAGGGACCAGGTTGACCAGCACTGCAAAAGTGGGCGGTTTTTATAAAAAGGTTCACCATCAAGGTCCTACAACCCGCACAAACCTTCTGCAACTTATATAACCCTCAACTTTCATGAACTTTCTTATCTATTCAGAAATAACTAGCTTTCATAATAACTTACTTTATCCTTTTTTTTTTTCAAAAGTATCTCTATACCTTATACAGTGGTACCTTGAGATACAAATATATCATAATTCGTTCTGTAACCAAGCTCATAAGTCAGTCATCTCGTATATTAAACTGCCAATACTGGACCTGTGCGCCAATGCGCCAACTAACGGCAGCTTCCTGAATCACGACTCGTATCTCGGAATTTTACTTGGATCTCAAACAAAAATATGGACCAAGTCGCAGCTTGTATCTTAAAAAATTCGTATGGTACCATTATCTCAAGGTACCACTGTACCTTTTATTATTAAAACTATACAATTCCTTTCTAATTAATTAGAACTCTTAATTTCTAAAAACCTTAACCTTAATAACAACCAAGCTAGCAACAAGCAATTCTTTTTCAAAATATACTTCCTGGCCTGACCTGTGGTGGCGCAGTGGATAAAGCGTCAACCTGGAAACGCTGAGGTTGCCGGTTCAAAACCCTGGGCTTGCCTGGTCAAGGCACATATGGGAGTTGATGCTTCCTGCTCCTCTCCCCTTCTCTCTCTCTCTCTCTCCCTCCCCTCTCTATAATGAATAAGTAAAATCTAAAACAAAAAAAAAAACACCCCAAAATATATTTCCTTTTGGAGGTGTCCTTCCCCTAAGTAGCCTATTGGACACATGACTAATATTTACAGGTTACTCTACAGGGTTAGCTATGAGCATACATATATTTTTCATTCACCTGTAGCTTCTCTCCCAGCAAAGGGATCTACACCCTTTTCTGTATGACTCATAGCAGCACATGTATTAAACCTTAAGATGACTTGTTCTGGCTTTTCTTTGACCTTAGTTTCCCTCCCTTCCCAAAGTTCAATTATAAGGACTCCCACAATGAGGTTCCTCAGGCTTCTTCCATACATAGAACAGCTAGCCTCTGGTTTGTGGCTGGAGCAAGGTATGTCGTCCTTCTCAGGGTCAACTTACAGGGGTTGGTGGGATCCGTCTGCACCATCTACGAGGGGGACTCTAAGGAAGCATAGGGAGAAGGGGTGTTGCCCTGCCTAATACAATTTTATACAGGGTGAATTCTGCTTGGTAAGGGGTGCATTGTGTTTTCAAAATAACAAAGGGAAGGAGATTGACTCAGTGTTCACCCGTTTCTAAAATGAATTTAGTCAGGACTTCTTTCAGAGTTTGGTTCATTCTTTCTACTTGTTCCAAACTCTGAGGCCTGTAAGCACAATGTAATTTCCAATTAATATTGAGTGCCTTTCCTACTAGCTGTGAGATTTGGGATATAAATGCAGGCCTATTATCAAACCCAATATTAATGGGTAAGCCAAATCTGGGAATAATTTCATACAGCAATTTCTTTTTTTATTTTTTATTTTTTTGTATTTTTCTGAGTTTGGAAACGGTTGGAAACGGGTGGAAACGGGAGGCAGTCAGACTCTCGCATGCGCCTGACCAGAATCCATCCCGGCATGCCCACCAGGGGGCGATTCTCTGCCCATTTGGGGCATTGCTCTGTTGCAACCAGAGCCATTCTAGCGCCTGAGGCAGAGGCCACGGAGCCGTCCCCAGCACCTGGGCCAACTTTGCTCCAATGGAGCCTTGGCTGTGGGAGGGGATGAGAGTGACAGAGAGGAAGGAGAGGGGGAGGGGTGGTGAAGCAGATGGGCACTTCTCCTGTGTGCCCTGGCCGGGAATCGAACCCGGGACTCCCACACACCAGGCTGACGCTCTACCACTGAGCCAACCGGCCAGGGCCCATACAGCAATTTCTTAACAACTGTTATTGCAGTCTCATTTCTAGTAGGAAAAGCTTCTACCTATCTGAAAAGGTGTCAATAAAAACTAATAGATACTTATATCCCTGTGCCATGGCTTTACTTCAGTAAAATCTATTTCCAAGTGTTCTCCTGGGAAAGCTCCTCGTTTCCCTATTTCTTTCTTTTTTTTTTTTTTTCTAGCTTCTCTACTTTTCTTAGCATTTACTTGAGTACAGACTAAACACTTGGGACACTATGCTTTCTATAATAGATTCTAAGCCTGGCAAATATTAATTTTTCTTAAATAATTCTATTAGCTTAGTTTGGCCTAGATGAGTAGCTCAATGTAGCTGGCCGATAATCCTAGGGCTTCAGGCAGGGGTAGTCAACCTTTTCATACCTACCGCCCACTTTTGTATCTCTCTTAGTAGTAAAATTTTCTAACCGCCCACCGGTTCCACAGTAATGGTGATTTATAAAGTAGGGAAGTAACTTTATAAAATTTATAAAGCAGAGTTATAGCAAGTTAAAGCATATAATAATAATTACTTACCAAGTACTTTATGTTGGATTTTCGCTAAGTTTGGCAGAATAAATCTTTATAAAACAACTTACTATAGTTAAATCTATCTTTTTATTTATACTTTGGTTGCTCCGCTACCGCCCACCATGAAAGCTGGAATACCCACTAGTGGGCGGTAGGGACCAGGTTGACTACCACTGGCTTCAGGTAAGAAAGGTCTCTTATCTGGCAGTTCTAACTATCCTCCCTTACTTTTAGACATTCCTTTCTTGTCATTAAAATCTTCTGGTTGGTTATAAAAAGGAACCTCTGGCAACAAGGGTTCTGGTACAGTCACTAAAATTTTAAAGGCTCTACTGGTTTTAGGGCTACTTCTTTGGCTGCTTGATCAGCTGCCTGGTTTCCTCTTGCCTCTGGTGAGTTTCCTTCTGGTGTCCTGGGCAATGAACGAGGGCTGCAGTCTCTGGTAACCAAATGGCTTCTAGTAAGGCTAAAATTTCTTCTTTGTTTTTAATGTCCTTACCAGCAGATATTAGAAATCCTCTCTCTTTGTAGATTGCTGAATGAACTTGAACAGTAGCAAAAGCATACCTACTGTCAGTACAGATGTTGACCTTCTTTCCTTTGGCCCACCTTAATGCCTGGGTGAGAGCAATAAGTTCTGCCCGCTGAGCCAAGGTCCCATGGGGCAAGGTTTGGGCCTAGATGACCTTATCAAGAGTCACTACAGCTGCTCCCGCATGTCGAACCCCGTCCAAGACAAAACTGCTACTCTCTGTGAATAGCTGTTCTGTTACCCCAGCTAGGGGTGTATCAGTGAGGTCTGGCCTTGCATTTTGAACAGAGTCTAGTATAGGCGTGGCCAACAGTTTTTGCCCCCCGGCCAGATTAGAAAGAAAACTTTTCACGGGCGGATGAAATATAATTTTATTATGTAATTTGTTTATGAATATATGTGAGTGAAAAATAATTTTAATGTACAATATTATTTTAATAAAAATATATTTTAATAAAAATATAATTACATACTGTATAAATATCCAAACTATTGCAATCAATCAAAACAATATTTAATTAATAGAATGAGCTTGAAGGGGTTAGATTGCAAATAAAACAATTATTTCATTTTACAAACAGCCTGGACACGTTTTCAGTTATCAACTGCAGTTATTGTCTATGCTACAATGCCACTGATTCAGCACACTTGACCACAAAAATAATGAATTGTTTGACTTTGGATGCGCACTGGCAAAGTCCACCTAAAAGAATGTGGGTTTCACCTGACTGGGCAGTGGTGCAGTGGATAGAGCGTTGAACTGGGATGCAGAAGACCCAGGTTTGAGACCCCCAAGGTCGCTTGCTCGAGCAAGGAGTTACTCGGTCTACTGCAGCCCCACTGTCAAGGCACGTATGAGGAAGCAATCAATGAGCAACTAAGATGTCGCAACGAAAAACTAATGATTGATGCTTCTCATCTCTCTCTGTTCTTGTCTGTCTGTCCCTGTCTATCCCTCTCTCTGACTCTCTGTCACTGTAAAAAAAAAAATGTGGGTTTCACATCGCCACTAAATGTCAAACAGTTCTTATCAAGTACAGATGAGTACAAAAGTTATAAATCTTTATAATGGGATTTTTTTTAAAAATAAAGAAGTATTGGGAATCCATTCGACCAATTATTGGAAGTTAACTCTAGATTAGTCACGTGGAATTCTTTTCCACGTATCACTATCTTCTTAAATATCTCGATTTCCAATAATCAAAGATGCTTCCTCTTCTAAGTAGCTGAGATTTTATTTTTTTATTTTTTATTTTTTGTATTTTTCTGAAGCTGGAAACGGGGAGAGACAGTCAGACAGATTCCTGCATGCGCCCGACCGGGATCCACCCGGCACGCCCACCAGGGGCGATGCTCTGCCCACCAGGGGGCGATGCTCTGCCGCGACCAGAGCCACTCTAGCGCCTGGGGCAGAGGCCATGCCTGGTCTAGTACCTCAGAGCAATCATGCAAGGGGATGCTAGGATCCTCGTAAGGCATCAAGCTTGCTGAGTTGATGGCCTGCGTCAACAAACTTGATGCAAGGCTGATCAATGAGCAGAGCCTGATACTGTGTGATTCTAGCATTAGACATCCACCTTTCTGGGGTCCCCTTAAGCAGAGTCTCTACTGCATGGGAGGCTGTTAAGAACAGTCCTTGCCCCATAGTCAATTTATCTGCCTCTCTTACTAGTATGACAGTGGGCGCTATGGCTCTGAGACAGTTTGGCCATCCAGATGCAACAAGATCTAGTCTCTTGGAGAGGATGACAGGCCTGTTCTATGGCCCTAGTGTCTGGGTCAAGACCCCTTTCACGATTCCTTCGCTCTC
Source organism: Saccopteryx leptura (assembly GCF_036850995.1). Classification (NCBI taxonomy): domain Eukaryota; kingdom Metazoa; phylum Chordata; class Mammalia; order Chiroptera; family Emballonuridae; genus Saccopteryx; species Saccopteryx leptura. Next base: position 51,742,386 of record NC_089505.1, on the reverse strand, counting down.
ATGAACAAAGAGCTGGAAAGGCTTTGTAATGTTGGGCAGAGCCAGGGCAGGAGCCTTAGTGAGGGCCTTTTTGAGGATTTCGAAAGCCTCTTGTTTTTATCTGTTCAGATTAATTCTTGGGTTCCTGCCATGCAGGAGTACAAAGGCTTGGCTATCTCTGCAAACCTAGGGATCCACAACCGGCAGTATCTATCTCCTCCGAGAAATTCTCGGAATTGTCTCTTGGTGGTGGGCATTGGGATCCAAAAGATAGCTTCTATAAGGCTGTAGGAGAGAGTATGCTTCTCGCCTCAGTGTGGTAGCCTAAATAGGTTACCTTGGAAGTGCAGAGTTGTGCCTTTTTAGCTGACACTCAGTACCCCAGAGTCTGCAGTGTTTTTAAAAGACTCTCAGCAGCTGTCTGGCAGCTTACCTCTGTTTCCACACCTAGAAGCAAATCATTTATGTACTGTAGCAGCGTGCATTCTCGATGCTCCTGGTGGAAGGCAAGGAGATCCTGATGTAGTGCCTCATCAAAGAGGGTCAGTGAATTCTTGAAACTCTGTAGTAATTTGGTCCTAAGATGCCTAGTTCTGGGTCAGTTTACTCGAAGGCAAAGATGGTCTGACTTACAGGGGCTAGGGGAATACTGAAGAAGAAAGCATTCTTTAAATCTAAGACTGTGTAAAATTTCAAGTCCAGTGACAACAGACTCAAGAGAGTGTAGGGGTTAGGCATAGTGGGGTGTATTGTTTCAACCTGCTTATTTACTTCCCATTATTCCTGGACTGGATGATAGTCTCTGGTGCCTGGCTTCTGAACAGGCAGTAAAGGGGTATTCCGTGGGGATTGACAAGGAACTAGAACAGAGGTTGGGAACCTATGGCTCATGAGCCAGATGTGGCTCTTTTGATGGTTGCATCTGGCTCGCAGACAAATCTTTAATAAAAAAAAATAATAACGTTAAAAATATAAAACATTCTCATGTATTACAATCCATTCATTTCCTACCGCTCATGTTCATGGTTGTGGGTGGTTGGAGCCAATCACAGCTGTCCTCTGGGACAACACCAAATTTTTATTGGATAATGCCTAACGTACACGGGTCATTGTATGGCTCTCATGGAATTACATTTTAAAATATGTGGCGTTCATGGCTCTCTCAGCCAAAAAGGTTCCTGACCCCTGAACTAGAATACTAGCTTCTAACAGTCTCTTAATATGGGGAATTATTCCCTTTTTAGCTTCCCCTTTTTTTTATCTTATAACTTGAAATTTATTTTTTTTTAATTTGGACCATCACATAACAGGTTCATGGAAAAGCAGTTATGAAAATGTTGGAAGAAAGAACCCAGTAGAATACAAGTGAGAGTGATGAACTAATAATCTTGTCACTTGACAAAGAAGTCCTACAAGGTTCTCAATAGTAGTCTGTGCTCATTTGGTCAGAGAATAAAGACCCTTGTTGAACTGTCATCTATTAGCTTCCCTTTATTTTTATTCTGGTGTTCTACAACAGCTACAACTACCTTAGTCATTTTCTCAGTTTTTTTCTTCTCTAAGGTGTCTCTATTATTATAAACTTTCTGAGCTGTCTCTAACAGTTGGGAAATTACCATCCCTGGGAAGCCTTCTAATTTTTGTAGCTGCCCACTAATATCGGAAGCTGACTGTGACAAAGGCTAAGTTGATTGCCATAGCATTTTCTGAAGCCTCTGGGTCTAGAGGTGTATAGACCCTGTTGGCTTTCTGCAGTCTAAGAAAGCCGAAGGAGTCTCCTGAAGGATTTTGAATAACTTCTGACACCTTAGACAAATCCATGGGTTTCTTAGCAGCTCCCCTGTTCCCAGCTAACAAAAACTGGTGAAAAATGTTCAAGGCTTCCCAGCGCACTGTGGTGTTAGGGTCCCATTTAGGCCGGGTAACCGGGAACACCTTCTCGAGGTGGTCTTGGTTATTCTCCTCAGACCCATTCATTCTTAACATAGCAGCTTTTCTCTCCTCAGTTTTGATTCTTCCCCTTTCTTCGGCAGTGAACAAGGTAACTAGAAGCTGCTGACAATCATCCCAAGTAGGGCGATGTGTGTACAATACAGATTCTAACAGTCCTGTTAGGACTTGAGGCTTCTCCAAGAAAGGATTCTGAGCCTTCCAAAATTACAAGTCACTAGAGGAGAAAGGGACATAAACAAGAAAAGGCTCTTCCCTTTCCCTTCCCTCTCCTGGTGGTGCTTCTCTCAACAGTAAGAGGGATTCTGCTTCCTTTTTCTTTTCTTGCCTCCTAGTCTGCCTTGACAGTGTCTCTGGGCTCCCTGAGGTGGGTGGAGCCGATGGAGAAGGAGGGGATGGAGAAGGTCATTCAGATTCCTCCTAACAGTCTGTGAGAGACAGGGACCTTTTTTCTTGATTTTGGGGCTGTTGCTAGATAAACATGATGACTGTCCCTGATTGCACAACCTTTCTCCAGGGAAGGGGGTTTTCTACCAGAGCCCTCCGCTGATCTATGTAGGGGAACTGGTCTGGTGGCCCTGGGGCTTAGCTATTGTATTCTATACAGCTCTGACATCTCTAGCATCTAATGAGCCCTGTGTTGGCTACCCTACCCTAAGGGAGGACTACTCTAATTCACAAAGAGTTTGAAGTCTCCCTTTGCTTAATTTTACACTGTAATTATTAGAAAATTCAATTTTGCAAATTTTAGATATACACTCAACAGGATTTTGACTCTTACTTTGCCTTTCCCCTATTGTTACAAACAATATTAGCACAAATGAGCTTCCTAAGATCACGAGAGGGATCAAGAACCGAGGTTTGTGCCAACTCTCTAAAATATCCCCCATTGGGTTAATCCCTGGAGAACCAAAGGACAGAAAGCTTTCAGACAAAGTTTGACATACAAGGGAAGGGCGTGTCCTGTGAGGAGCCACTCAGATGCCCGCCTGGCTATGTGCCTTGTGGGAACTTAGGCACCTCTTAGTGTTGGTGGGTCAGTACAAAGCTCTGACTTGGATCAGAGAGTGTCTGATACCACCCTAAGCCATATGATGATCGCCACGGAACCGCAGGTTGGGGCCCACTCGGACTTTGTGGTTGTTCACCATGGAGCCACAAACTGGAAACTCAGGTCCTGGTGCCAGAGCTCCTCATTCATACACCATTCACTAGAGGGTTTTCAGTGTAGAGACAGAATAACAATGCAAAAGCAAAGAACGAGATCTTGGCAAGAACAGATAGCACAAACAGACGTGTCCTGGGAAATCCGAGGCAGGACTTAACTCAGTCCCCACTGATGTCTTCCCTGAGAGCACACTTACTCTCCGCCAATGTTTTGGCCCTGGAGAGACCATTTTGTGAGTGTGATAGCGTCTGATCCTCGATCACAATAGGTGCAAGATGGCTAGCCACAAGCAAGTTACAAATTGAGCAAATTGCAGATTAGTTCTCACCTCTGGAGGCTTTCCTGATGACTCCAAATGGGTGTATGGCCATACTGATTGTCCGTGGCTGTTGGCCAGACAGACCAGCTGGGCCCTGGAACATCTCAGGTGGCACCTCCCCTGCTGGGTTTCCATTCCTGGCAGTTAGGCCAAGGAGTCCAGGTGCCCGTGTATGGCAAAACCAAATGTGTCCATAGAACACGATCTCGCTGGGGCCTCCAAAATGTTATATCTGGGCAGCAAGGAAACAAACATTTTGCCACACATTAAGTAGCCAAATTAAGGAGTCTTTAAATAGCGGCAACTGCATGGGAAGTATAGTTACCAAATCATATAGCCCCAAATGAACTCAGGGGTTTGCTTTTTTTTTTTTTTTTAATTTTTAATTTTTTTATTCTTTAAAACTTTTTTATTTATTCATTGTTAGAGAGGAGAGAGAGAGAGGGAGAGAGAGAGAGACAGAGAGGGAGAGAGAGGAGAGAGAGAGACAGAGAAGGGGGGGAGGAGCAGGAAGCATCAACTCCCATATGTGCCTTGACCAGGCAAGCCCAGGGTTTCGAACTGGCAACCTCAGCATTTTCATGGCCTCAGGGGTTTGCTTTTAAAGGCAAAAAGAAGTGAGGGGAGGGGGTTAGCACGAAGTCAAAGCAGTTTTACAGAAGTGAAACAGGCTTTCGGTTATCATTGGAACAATCTAGGGAGAGAGTGTTCAGTGAAGTATTTTACAAAAAGCAAAAGAGGTGGTTGGTTATCTTGGCCTTTTACAGAGGTTGCTAAGGCAGCATCCTGAGGGCTTTCCAGAATTTAGATATTAGGGAACATTTATGGCCTCTATAGAACTCTTTTCATTTACTCATCTGCAAATCTTGCAAAACTCATTCTATGGTCAGGGATATGGTGTTGCTGCATTTCAGTAGTTGCATCACTTTAGTTGTTTATTGATTTCTTCTCATATGTGCCTTGATGTGGGGGCTGAAACCAAGCTAGTGACCCCTTGTTCAAGCCAGCGACCTTGGGGTCAAGCTAGCAACCTTGGGCTTCAAACCAGCGACCTTTGGGCTCTAGCCAGTGACTGGCTCACTCTCAAGCTGAATGAGCCCACACTCAAGCCAGTGACGTCAGGATTATGAACCCGGGACCTCAGTATTCCAGGTCAATGCTCTATTCTTGGCACCACTACCTGGTCAGGCTAGGCGTTTATTGAGAGTTAAGGCTTTGACTGTGAGTGTGGAATGGAACAAACATTTTTTTCAAGTTTTGTGGGGTTGTTTTGGAGAGATGTTTTATTTCACTATTGGATATCCCAACTCAGAATTATATATAATGCTTATTTCATATGATAGAGTAGAATTGAATCATTCACAGAATTATGAAAACTAAGTGGGTATGGAGAAAATGATAGAGAAGCGACCGTTTTCTTTAAGGCATGAGATGTCAGTGAGAGCTCAAATTATCTCTCAGAATTAATTTGGAATTGAACTATGGGGAAAATCCTGGAATAGTAACTGAAGTAGATTACTTGTAGTGATTTTTTTTTTTTTTTTTCATTTTTCTGAAGCTGGAAACGGGGAGAGACAGTCAGACAGACTCCCGCATGCGCCCGACCGGGATCCACCCGGCACGCCCACCATGGGGCGACGCTCTGCCCACCAGGGGGCGATGCTCTGCCCATCCTGGGCGTCGCCATATTGCGACCAGAGCCACTCTAGCGCCTGGGGCAGAGGCCACAGAGCCATCCCCAGCGCCCGGGCCATCTTTGCTCCAATGGAGCCTTGGCTGCGGGAGGGGAAGAGAGAGACAGAGGGGAAAGTGCGGCGGAGGGGTGGAGAAGCAAATGGGCGCTTCTCCTGTGTGCCCTGGCCGGGAATCGAACCCGGGTCCTCCGCACGCTAGGCCGACGCTCTACCGCTGAGCCAACCGGCCAGGGCTACTTGTAGTGATTTTGATGATCCATACCCCATAAGCATAACAAGGTCTCCATGTAAGATGGAAATTATATGATTATTTATCAGTATTTATAGGCACCATGATCTTGATTTATGTTGGGGTTTTACTTTGACATATATTGATAGGATGAAAATTTAAAGAAAAATGTACTTAAGTAACTAAAATTCCTTTCTCATGTTTTTTTCCTGATTTGTCTTTCTACCCTTAATACCCCTCTCCCTCAATTAGGTGGTGTGGAATGGCTGCAAATCAAGGATAATAATTTTTCCTATAGACCCAATATGATTTGTAGCTTTCTACATGAAAATGAAGATGAAGAAGTTGTAGCTCCAGTCCCAGAGAAATCCTTGGAGTTGGAAGAGCAAGAGAGTCAAATGAAAGATAATTCAAACCTGGGTTATGAACAGGAGAAACCACCGCCCTTGGAAATAGAGGATTCTGGTCCTCTTATTGATATTCTTTCCTCTGATATAGAAAGTTCTGTTTTTATGGAAACTCAAGTTGCTTCCTTGGAAATCACTCCTAGATGAAGTGTTTTTCTTAATAGTCATAAACTTAAGTTTTTATATAAAAGAATTGACTGTAGCTTCCAGTTTACTGTTTTACTCTTTTTATTGGTTATACACATTTCCAATTATAGCTACAACTTAATATATCAGAATTATTAAGGACCAGATATAAATGGAATTTCTAAAAATATGGTTAAAATGACTATAGGGAACCTTCTCTGATAAGTTTTTTAAATTGAGGGTTTTTACTAAGGTAAGTGTATAAGCTTTCTATTGGAGCCATCAAAGATTACCACAAATTTAGTAGATTAAAACAACACAAATGTATTTTCTTAGAGTTTTGTAGGTCAGCAATCTTTTACCTGGGCTAAAATCAAAGTGTTGGCAGGACTTTGTTTTTTTCTAGAGTGGGAGGTAGGAATAGAGATGACCTTTCCTTGCTCATTCAGTTATTGGCAGAATTCAGTTCCTTGCACTTGAAGGATCAAAGTCTCATGTCCTTGCTGTCAGCTAAGGTCCATTCCCAGCTTTTGGAGGCTGCCTGCATTCCTTGGCTAGTGGTCCTGCCTCTTCTCTTTAAGGCCAGCAGTGGCAGGTAAAGTTCCTTTCCTGCTTAAAATCTATTCTGCTTCTATTATCCTATCTCTGACCAACCTTTCTTGCCTTCCACCTTTAACGGCCCATTTGATTACACTGGGTCCACCTGGGTAACTACTATTTTAAGGCCTATAACCTTAATTGATCTGTAAAGTCCCTTTTGCAGTGTAGCTTGAATGGTAGGGCATGAGAATCTTTGAGAGAGGGGCATTATCCAGTATTCTACAGTAAATTGTCGCGAGCCAGTGCGATTCGTAATTTTGCAGGTCTCGAGTGGGAACGGGGCAGGATTAGAAAATAAACACAGAAAAAGGATGGGATTGGGATGCCTCATTGCCAAGCTGGTGGCTTGCAAGACTGACCCTGCACCCCCGAAAAACTTTATTTATAGTGCAGAGAGCAAAGCCATTTGGAAAACAAAGAGATCTTTGATACAAAGTAACATTTCCAAGGCAAACCAAGAATTCTCCCAAGAGCCAAAAAAACCTTATGCTGTGCACAACATTTTAACTTCACAAAACAGAGTAAAAAGAAAACTGCCTCTAGTCTCTTCGAGGGATATGGGGGATGGGACGAGTAGAAACCATCAGCATCTCAACTAACATTGAGGTGTGGGGAAGGGCATGTAAATTGCCTTTACCAACTTAATCCTAGTTGTGGGGAAAAGTTTAGCCCTTGGCTTAACCCTTTAACTGAGGAGTTGGGAACCTTTTTGGCTGAGAGAGCCATGAACGTCACGTATTTTAAAATGTAATTCTGTAAGAGCCATATAACGACCTGTGTATGTTATGCATTATCCAATAAAAATTTGGTGTTGATTCGGAGCACAGGTGTGATTGGCTTCAGCCACCCACAACCATGAACATGAGCGGTAGGAAATAAATGGATTGTAATACATTAAAATGTTTTATATTTTTAGCATTATCTTTTTTTATTAAAGATTTGTCTGCGAGCCAGATGCAGCCATCAAAAGAGCCACATCTGGCTTGCGAGCCATAGGTTCCCGACCCCTGCTTTTAACTGCAGGGATCTTTGTCAGCTGAGTCATGATGTGGGGGGATGGGTAGCAAGGACTGTCAGTTTACTGGCTGTTTGCTCTAATAAATATTATACAGTGTGTCCGTAAAGTCATGGTGCACTTTTGACTGGTCACAGGAAAGGAATAAAAGACAATAGAAATGTGAAATCTGCACCAAATAAAAAAACCCTCCTAGTTTCTGTAGGATAATGTGGCAGCATGTGCGCATGCGCAGATGATGATGTAACACCGTGTATGCAGCGGAGCCCCCACATCCATGCCAGTCGAGATGTGTTTGTTTCCTCAGTACAGAGGAAAGTTCAGTGTGTTTTGTGGCTCGCTAAATTCGAATCTGTGACCAAAGTGCAATGTGAATATCGGCGCGTTTATAATGAAGCGCCACCACATAGGAATAACATTACCTGGTGGGATAAGCAGTTGAAGGAAACCGGCAGTTTGGTGGAGAAATCCCGTTCTGGTAGGCCATCAGTCAGTGATGAGTCTGTAGAAGCTATACGGGATAGCTACCTAAGGAGCCCTAAAAAATCTGTGTGTGAGCCCACATCGAACTGCACTGAATAGGTATGAAACTGGGAGAGTTTTCCTTTTATTTGGTACAGATTTCACATTTCTATCATCTTTTGTGTTAAGCCTAATCCAGAGGGACTCGAAACATTGAAGACACGAACAAAGTCTGTCCATTACACATCAAAGCTTTATTGTCTAGCTTGGCCAAGCGGCGGCAACTCCCACAGAGGTCTGAGGGAGAGCGTGCGGGCCCTTTGTTCTACTTAGTTTTTATAGTTTTGTAAGTGGGAAGTACAGAAGCAAAACTTGTAATTAGGAGCCCCTTACCACTATTGGTTATAGTTATACGTCCTTTAACATGATAGGACCACGTTCAATTTGCAAGCCATACATTATTTTGGAGAAAACAAAATTTACAAGTCAACACAATGGTAGAAAGATATCTCTTTACATATTAAAAGGCTTTCCTATATTAGCTAATGTTTATCTGCTATCTCTCTGTCTACAGTCACACGTGTTAACCACACGCGTTTACATAGGAGAGGTAGTTTCCGTGAGGACAAATGCCTGCAAATGGCTCATTGCTATAAGAAAAGGTTTATTTTGGCTTTTCTCTCCCTGTACCTGGCTAGCCATTCACCCCTTTCCCCACAGGCGTGGTGGAATGTCTGGGAATCCATATTTTCCTCCCCTTTGCATTTACAATACAATGCTAAGGGCCATCCTGGTCATGCCAATCACACAGTACAGGGACTATTCTCACAATTTCTCTGCACACCTTAACCCAAGTTAATAAAATGTTCTTCAAGCCTCCCAAAATATTAATATTAATTCTGTAGCTTTCGGTACTTTACAACACCTGCGGGTGGTGGTGCAGTGGCTCTTCATTTTGTTGCTTTCCTGTGACCGGTCAAAAGTGCACCATGACTTTACGGACACACTGTATATCTAGGAATAGGAAAATAGTTCAGAAGTGCTTAAGTGTTGGGCAAATGAGTTTGTAAAATCTGTATTTTCAGAGTTTGCTCACTTTTATTGTAAAAATGGCTGCTGTGCACGTGAATGGTGCTGCCAGGTTAAACTGCTGATTACCTTCCTGCTTGGGCTGCAAAGAAAAAGGTGTTTCCTTTTGGAGAAATAAAATGTTCTGAAATTAGATAATGGTGATGGTTGCACATCCTTGTGAATACACTAAAAACTACTGAATTGTGCACTTTACAGGGGTAAATATTTATTTACAGGGGTAAATTTAATGGTATGTTAAGTATATGGCAATTAAAATTTTTTTTAAAAATCAGAATTAGCATTGTGATTTTATGCACACCTTTTATGTGCCAAACACTGGTAGTTATAAACTCTCACTCATCTCATAGTTGAGTAAATAGTGTACATTTCACATTGATATTTTTAGTGACCACATGAGTACCTAGCAAATTTTTTACTATCCTGGGGGATTCCAAGAATAACACCTGGTCCTTGAATGAGACTCAGGACATACACACAGGTGTGTATGTGAAACCACCATAGGTGATGTCACTTGGAGCATTAATTTCAGGGACAGAGGCGCTGCAAAAGCCCGTAACTAAGAGAACAGAACACGATTGCACCCGAAATACCCGCTGGCGGCGCCGGGCGACCCCCGTAAGGCGCAAGACGGCGGCCCCAGGAAGTGGCGTCACTCGTCAAGTTCCGGTTCCGCCTGTTCCCGGGACCGGTCTCGCTGTAATCGCGCGGTGCACGTGTCTTCGCTGAGTTCGGTTTGCGGTAGCGATGGACCCTTTGGATCGGGTTGTGTAAGTTTGCGGACTCCCTGCGGAGGGGAGCGTGGGAGAGGGGCTCTTGTGGAGGCGCTCTTCAGCCTCACGCCCTCTGCCAGAGGGCCCCGGGGGAGGCCGATCAGTCCGCTAATCTGGGGCTCCTGGGTTGGTGCCGCCTGCCCGGAGACAGACAGCGGGGAAGCCCCCTATAGTGGCCGAGGGCGAAGGTCGCACAGAGCCATTGCCGCTTTTTATCCGCGCCTGTTAGAAACTTTCTGGTTTCTGAAGTGTGAGGGAGGTGGGAGAGTGAGGGGTCAAGAGCATAGGCCTCGGAATCTGACAGGTTTAGATGACAAACGGGCACGTCTACTTAAGCTTTATGACATTGGGTCCTTTAATTCCCTAAATCTCAGTTTGTGAAATAGCGTTCATAATCGTACCTCATAGAACTGTGAGGATTACTTGAGAGCATGTATGTAAAGTCTTTGCTACAGCACGTAAAAATGCTCATTAACTTTTTCTTTTCATCCCAACTCCTACACTTGTCTGAGTTATTCCTGAGTGATGTCTGGTTTAGTTAATTAAAAAAAATATTTGTTGGTCTCCTAAATATTTCTGCTGTTGTTTGCTCTGATTTTCTTAAAATTTACCTGGGTTAACATGTAAACAACAGTCTTTTAGTCGTTAATATAGAGATTTATTATTTTTTTTTACAGAGACAGAGAGTCAGAGAGAGGGATAGATAGGGACGGACAGACAGACAGGAACGGAGAGATGAGAAGCATCAATCAGTTTTTTTGCTGCGCATTGTGACACCTTAGTTGTTCATTGATTGCTTTCTCATATGTGCCTTGACTGTGGGCCTTCAGCAGACCGAGTAACCCCTTGCTCGAGCCAGCGACCTTTGGTCCAAGCTGGTGAGCTTTTGCTCAAACCAGATGAGCCCGCGCTCAACCTGGTGAGCTTGGGGTCTCAAACCTGGGTCCTCTGCATCCCAGTCCGACGCTATCCACTGTGCCACCGCCTGGTCAGGCAATATAGAGATTTTAAAAACGTATTTGCTATATCTTCCTGTAGATGTGGGGACTGCAAAGATAAGTAAGACTAGTTTGCAGTCTAACTGGGGGACAAATAAATAAAAACATAAGATGTTACTTGCATTCGTTGCTGGTTAGTGAAAAGTAATCCGTATTGAATATAGAGCATATAGCATTTGTATTGCTGTATAGACACTAAATATCTCTTGATTTGATTTACTAAATAATGTGTATTTGTGAACCACTAAATGATTAGAAATTGTGTGTGCTTGACATTTTATCTGGAGAATTTTAAAAATATGCATGATAAACTAAGCTGTGCATATCCTGTTTGTTCTTTTCCCTTCTTTTTTTTTTTTTTTTTTGTATTTCTCCGAAGCTAGACACGGGGAGAGACAGTCAGACAGACTCCCGCATGCGCCCGACCGTTATCCACCCAGCACACCCACCAGGGGCGACTCTCTGTTGCGACCAGAGCCACTCTAGCTCCTGGGGCAGAGGTCAAGGAGCCATCCCCAGCGCCCGGGCCAATGGAGCCTCGGCTGCGGGAGGGGAAGAGAGAGACAGAGAGGAAGGAGAGGGGGAGGGGTGGAGAAGCAGATGGGCGCTTCTCCTGTGTGCCCTGGCCCGGAATCGAACCCGGGACTTCTGCACGCCAGGCCGACGCTCTACCACTGAGCCAACCGGCCAGGGCCACTTTTCCCTTCTTGAAGTGTCAGTAGGACTGGAAGAAGGAGGGAAGGTCATAATTATTTAAGAGAGGAGTAATTCTTTCAGTAGATGCCAGAGAAAATATTGGAAAAGCCAGATCTCACTGTAGTGGAAGCAGAGATGAAGCTGTTTTTCTGAACAAAAAAGTATAAAAACTTTCTACCTCTGTCACATCATAAAATCAAAATAATGGGTTTATTTTCCCTTCATATTTTACAGCGTGATTGGTCTAGTCTTTAAATCTAGCTCATTTTGAAGATTTGCCTACTTAAATCTGTGTAACCTTGGGCAAACTACTTCTCTGGCCTTCTTTGCCTCATCAATAAAATGAAGAAAATGTACTTGTTTCATAGGGTTCGGTAAATATTAACCCTTAATAGGGTGACTATAAAAGTATCAATTACTATTCCCCTTTGATGGTGGTAATGTGTGACTTTCTCAGCAGTTAAATGTTGGAGTGGGATGATGAATACTTCCTGGCAGGCATTGTGGTCTTAAACCCGGAGGGAAGATAAGCAATAATTACCCTCCTCCTGTTTAGTAACTGCCCACAGGTAGATCAGCAGTTGGTGTGCAATTCTCTGTTCGGTTACAGAGTATAGTTTGACTGCTTTAAGATTGAGGAAGAAATAATGGAGTAAAAACAGCAGCAGTATTCACCTGAATCCTTTTTTTTCTTTTTTTTCATTTAATATAAGAGGTTTAGAGAGAAGCAATAATAAAATAATTCTGGGAATATTAAAATGAAAGCTTTTTTAAAAAACTAAAAACTGCCCTGGCCAGGTAACTGAGTATAGAGCATCCTCCCAATACTCTAAGGTTAAGGAGTATTCGTTTGATCCCCAGTCAGGGTACATACAAGAGTCAGTGTGTATGGATGGGTGGAGCAATGGATCCTTGTTTCCCCCTCCTCCCATTCCCTCTCCCTCCTTCCCTCCCTCCCCTCCTCTTTAAAATCAATAAATGGGTCCTGGTTAGTTAGCTCAGTTGGTTAGAGCAGTGGTCCCCAACCCCCTGGCCGCGGACCGGTACCAGTCCGTGGGCCATTTGGTACCGGCCTGCAGAGAAAGAATAAATAACTTACATTATTTCCGTTTTATTTATATTTAAGTCTGAACGATGTTTTATTTTTTAAAAATGACCAGATTCCTTCTGTTACATCTGTCTTAAGACTCACTCTTGACGCTTGTCTCGTAAGTTCGACAATTATATTTAAAAATACCACAGTTTTTACGCCGGTCGCATAATTTTATTTTGTGCATTTATCCGTCCCACCCTAAAGGCTGGTCCGTGAAAATATTTTCTGATATTAAACCGGTCCATGGCCCAAAAACGGTTGGGGACCACTGGGTTAGAGCATCCTCCTGAAACACCAAGGTTTGCAGGTTAGATCCCTAGTCAGGGCTCAGATGGAAAATGCCCAGTGAATGCACAACCAAGTGGAACAACAAATGAATGCTTCCCTCCCTCTCCTCCTTCCTCTTGCTGTTTCTCTAAAATTAATCAATAAAAAATAAATAATAAAATCAATAAATAAAAATTTAAAAATAAAAAAAGCTAATAACATTAACTCATTTAACAGTAATAATTGAATTTTTTTTAATTTTTTATTTATTTTTATTTATTTATTTTACAGGGACAGAGAGAGAGTCAGATAGAGGGATAGAGAGGGACAGACAGACAGGAACGGAGAGAGATGAGAAGCATCGATCAGCAGTTTTTTGTTGCGACGCCATAGTTGTTCATTGATTGCTTTCTCATATGTTCCTTGACCGTGGGCCTTCAGCAGACTGAGTAACCCCCAGCTCGAGCCTGTGACCTTGGGTCCAAGCTGGTGAGCTTTTTTGGTCAAGCCAGATGAGCCCATGCTCAAGCTGGCTATCCTGGGGTCTCGAACCTGGGTCCTTCTGCATCCCAGTCGGACACTCTATCCACTGCGCCACCGCCTGGTCAGGCGAATATTTTTTACTAATAATCTCTTTATTTTTTATTTTCTTTTGTGGTAGAGACAGAGTCAGAGAGAGGGACAGATAGGGACAGACAGACAGGAAAGGAGAGAGATGAGAAACATCAATTCTTCGCTGTGGTTCCTTAGTTGTTCATTGATTGATTTCCCATATGTGCCTTGACTGGGGGACTACAGCAGACTTGAGTGACCCCTTGCTCAAGCCAGCGACCTTGCACTCAAGCTGGTGAGCCCTGCTCAAACCCAATGAGCCTGCGCTCAAGCTGGTGACCTCGGGGTCTCGAACCTGGGTCCTCCGCATCCCAGTCCGACGCTCTATCCACTGCCCCACCGCCTGGTCAGGCTAATAATCTCCCTTTAAATGTAAGGTTTTGTGTAATGGTGGAATTCTAATTGATAAATGTTACATAATGTTTTCGGTTGATTTTTAAGATTTTTCACATTAGTCAAGTTAATGGTTTTGTAATATGAGGAAAATGTTTGTAAGTTGTTATAAATTGTGATTTCTCCGAACAGAAAGTCCAAAACGAAAAGGGCCAAGAGATTCCTTGAGAAGAGAGAACCAAAACTCAGTGAGAATGTTAAAAATGCCATGCTTATTAAAGGGGGAAATGCAAATTTAACAGTGACACAAGTACTTAAAGATGTGGTATGTATACATGTTTATTTTAAAAGTGGTTTTGTAATCATTTTAGGACAATTTCAGCATGAGTGAGGCTGCTGGAGAAATAAATACGTAGATAAGATATTCTAGCCTTAAGAGTGGCTAGCCTTAGAGAAAAGGTCAAGTTGGAGGTTATTTGCCCTGCCAGGGAACTGACTACTGGTTTTCCTTAAAGCAGCTGGTTTCAATCACTAAAATTTGGTTTACTCACATTTAAGGAATGTATCTAATTTGTAAGTAAAATAACTGTTATTGTACGTTCCTTCACCAAAGCTCTTTATTGTTCTGGGTGTTACGGTTTAATAATTAGAGGAAACACAGCGTCTCCCTTTAGTGAGGGAGAAAGACAAGAAAAAACTGTAGCATTGTGGGCCCTGGCTGGTTGGCTCAGTGGTAGAGCGTTGGCCTGGCGTGCAGGAGTCCTGGGTTCAATTCCCTGCCAGAGCACACAGGAGAGGTGCCCATCTGCTTCTCCACCCCTCCCCCTCTCCTTCCTCTCTTTCTCTCTCTTCCCCTCCCGCAGCCAAGGCTCCATTGGAGCGGTTTGCCCGGGCGCTGAGGAAGGCTCTGTGGCCTCTGCCTCAGGCGCTAGAATGGCTCTGGTTGCAGCAGAGCGATGCCCCAAGATGGGCAGAGCATCGCCCCCTGGTGAGCGTGCTGGGTGGATCCTGGTTGGGCGCATGCGGGAGTCTGACTGCCTCCCCGTTTCCAACTTCAGGAAAGAAAAGAAAAAAAAATTGTAGCATTGTCAATTGAATGCTGTCCTAGAGGCATGCACAGGGTGGGATGGGAGGCAGAGTTGAAGAAAGATCATGGAGAAGAAAATGAGAAAGAACTTGTTCAAAGGGAAGTATGAAGGAACATGATGCAGCTGCAAATAATTGGAATGGTGAAAGATGAGTGGGCTAGATGAAACTGGAGGAATAGGCAGGGATAAGATAATAACATGGAGTTTGAGCTTTATTCTGAAAGTTCAGTGGAATTATTGCAAGATATTAAGTGAGAGATATGGTCCTTTTAATCAACCCAAATAGAGAGGATTGAAGCAAATGTTGGAAACTGTTTTAAACCTTTGTTGTCGGCCTGGTAAAGAGTATCTGGAGTTCAGTGGTGGTAGTGAAAATGGAGATGATCAGAGAGAATAGATGTTGAAGGTAGACGAGTTTGGGCATGAATAAGAAGTATGACTTACTAGGTTTCTGGCTTGGATACCTGATGACTGATAATGCCAGTTAAAGAACATGTCTTGTGAAGCAGGTTTGGAGGGAAAAGTGGGATGTTGTTCAGTTTAGGACATGCAATTTAAGTGATGAAGATAAAAGCTTTATGTACTTCTATAGCCTGGTTTCTAGTTCAGTGTTTGGCATATAGTGGGTGCTCAATAAATGTTTAATCAGTGAATGAAAGGCATAGTCTATAGCAGGGGTAGTCAACCTTTTTATACCTACCACCCACTTTTGTATCTCTGTTAGTAGTATAATTTTCTAACCGCCCACCGGTTCCACAGTAATGGTGATTTACAAAGTAGGGAAGTAACTTTACTTTATAAAATTTATAAAGCAGAGTTACAGCAAGTTAAAACATATAATAATAATTACTTACCAAGTACTTTATGTTGGATTTTCGCTAAGTTTGGCAGAATAAATCTTTATAAAACAACTTATTATAGTTTTATATTATATCTTTTTATTTATACTTTGGTTGCTCCACTACCGCCCACCAAGAAAGCTGGAATGCCCACTAGTGGGCAGTAGGGACCAGGTTGACTACCACTGGTCTATAGGGATATGTAATAATAGGTAGTTGAATATTTAGGCCTTGAGTACAGCCAATTGATTCTTTGAGTTAAATCAACTAAGTAATTGAGTAGATTTTTAAACTTGACTAAACTGCCTGTGTTTGTTAAACACAGTAGTCAATTCAGATATCTGAATGTCTAACATATGCGTATCCTTTTTGTTTGTCATTGTGTTAATGGGATACTGCTCTAGTGTCCTCTCCAAATCCTTTCAACACAATAATGCTACCTATTTAAGTAATCTCTCAAAACAGTATAATATTACAGATTTTTACAACAGTTAACACTCATATTGATGACTCAAGTTGTCAAGAATAGGTGGTACTGTCCATTTTTACTGAGGCAGGGAAAAATGGTCAAGAATCACCATAAGTATTAGTGTTTAAAAGATAGATTTTACTGGTGAATCAATTTCTTTTGTTCATCAGCTCTGATAGTTCATGAACGATCATTTCACCTTATTTTTCATTGTTTTTCTTCATTCACCCCCCCCTTTTTTTTACAGAGACAGAGAGAGTCAGAGAAAGGGATAGATAGGGACAGACAGAGATGAGAAGCATCAATCATCAGTTTTTTGTTGCGACACCTTAGTTGTTCATTGATTGCTTTCTAATGTGTGCCTTGACCGTGGGCCTTCAGCAGACCGAGTAACCTTGCTCAAGCCAGCAACCTTGGGTTCAAGCTGTTGAGCTTTGCTCAAACCAGATGAGCCCCTGCTCAAGCTGGCGACCTTGGGGCCTCTAACCTGAGTCCTCCACATCCTAGTTCGAAGCTCTACCCAATGTGCCACCGCCTGGTCAGGCATTCACCCCTTTTTCTTTTTCTTTTTCTTTTTTTTTGGTATTTTTCTGAAGCTGGAAATGGGGCGAGACAGTCAGACAGACTCCTGCATGCGCCCGACCGGGATCCACCCAGCATGCCCACCAGGGGCGACGTTCTGCCCACCAGGGGGCGATGCTCTGCCCCTCCGGGGCGTCGCTCTGCTGCGACCAGAGCCACTCTAGCACCTGGGGCAGAGGCCAAGGAGCCATCCCCAGCGCCCGGGCCATCTTTGCTCCAATGGAGCCTTGGCTGCAGGAGGGGAAGAGAGAGACAGAGAGGAAGGGGGGGGGGGTGGAGAAGCAAATGGGCGCTTCTCCAATGTGCCCTGGCCGGGAATCGAACCCGGGTCCCCCGCGCACCAGGCCGACGTTCTACTGCTGAGCCAACCGGCCAGGGCCTCACCCCTTTTTCTAATGCAAGGTAATGCCTTAGATATTTGCTTTCCCTATGGTAGAGTAGTTCTGACCTGTAGGTAATAAGTGATTATTAGTGGATGAGTAGAAAGAAGTATGAAAAAAAAAATGAAAAGAGGGTTGACTAATGGGAACTTTTTAAAGGGCTATGTTTAAACTGGCTAGAATTCTGATTGTCATCATTATGACTTTTTCAGTTCTGTTAGCCTTTCCTGATAGGATTTTTTTCTGTTTTCTTCTGCTTTTTTTCCTACTCTCAAATTATTTGCCTGGAAAGAATGGAGTAGGTAGAATTTAAAGAAATGAAGGGAAGCATTTAAATTGGATAGACTATTGAAAGAGCATAGAAAATTGCAATTAGGAAGGTCTAGTCTAAGTTAGAATATTAAGCTTATGTTGCAAGTTTTTAAAATAATCAATAGGGAGCCAAGCAGAAGTCAGAATAGGATTTAGGAACCAGAATAATCTTGTATAATGATTGTTATAATGCCTTATTTTTACATATGCTTTACAGAATGTTTTGTTTTGAAAGCTTAAATTATGTTTTACAGTATGCACTGAAAAAACCGTATGGCGTTCTGTATAAAAAGTAAGTCAGTATTTCTTTTACTTTACTATAAATTATATTACTCCATTTTAAAAGTAACCACTTTATGAAAGATTTAGAAAATATTTTTTAAAAATATTATAGTTCCTTACATATAGCTATTTGTAATTAAATTTGTTACTTTCCAATCTGTTTTCATTTGTATTGGATATTCTTACATAACTGTAATAGTAGCATATATTTCATTTCGAAATAATTATAGACTTACAGAAAAGTTGCAAAAAAAGTAGTGTTTCCGTATATCCTTTACCCGACTTCTCTTAATGTTGTATCTTGCATAACCATAGTGCAGTTGTCAAAAGTAAGAAATTAACATTAGTAAAATAATGTTAACTAATTATTACAGACTTGATTTGGTTTGGGCAAGTTTTTCCACTACTGTCCTTTTTCTCTACAGGGTTCCCACACTGCATGTAGTTGACATGTCTCCTTAGTTTTCTCCAATTTGCGACAGTTCCTCAGACTTTCCTTGTCTTTCCTGACCTTGATAATTCTCATTAGTACTTGTTAGTTATATTGTAAAATAACCCTCATTTTGTGTGTGTGTGACAGAGACAGAGGGACAGATAGGAAGGGAGAGAGATGAGAAGCATCAATTCTTCATCTGCAGCTCCTTACTTGTTCATTGATTGCTTTCTCATATGTGCCTTGACTGGGGGGCTACAGCAGAGCAAATGACCCCTTGCTCAAGCCAGCGACCTTGGGCTTTAAGCCAGCTATCTTTGGGCTCAAGCCAGAGACCGTGGCATCATGTCCATGTTTCCACGCTCAAGCCAGCTACCCCGTGCTCAAGCTGGTGAGCCCGTGCTCTAGCTGGCAACCTCGGGATTTCGAACCTGGGTCCTTTGCATCCAGTCCAATGTTTCATCCACTACGCCACCGCCTGGTCAGGCAAAATATCCCTCATTTTGGATTTGCCTTAAGTTACTCATGAATAGTTGGAGGTTATGCATTTTTGGCAAGAATACCACACAAATGATATGCTTTTCTTTTTTTTTTTTTTTTTTTTTTTTTTGTATTTTTCTGAAGCTGGAAACGGGGAGAGACAGTCAGACAGACTCCCACATGCGCCCGACCGGGATCTACCTGGCATGCCCACCAGGGGGCGACGCTCTGCCCCTCCGGGGCGTCGCGCTGTTGCGACCAGAGCCACTCTAGCGCCTGGGGCAGAGGCCAAGGAGCCATCCCCAGCTCCCGGGCCATCTTTGCTCCAATGGAGCCTCGGCTGCAGGAGGGGAAGAGAGAGAAAGAAAGGAAGGAGAGGGGGAGGGGTGGAGAAGCAGATGGGCGCTTCTCCTGTGTGCCCTGGCTGGGAATCGAACCTGGGACTTCTGCACGCCAGGCCAACGCTCTACCACTGAGCCAACCGGCCAGGGCCTGATATGCTTTTATTAATAAATCATACCAGGGAGTACATGATGTCTTATACTGTGGCATAAACCTTGGTTAAAGTGGTATCTTCTGGATTTCTCTACTGTTTTTCTCTTTGTAATTAGTAAGTTACAAAGTATGGAGGAGATACCAAGCAAAGACTATGCAAATAATCCTTTTTCTCCTTGAACTTTTGCTTATTAATTTTAGAATCCATTTGTGGATCTAGTATACACAATTATTACAGTGGTGTTCTATTGGTGGCATTCTATTTTCTTCATTCCTTCTATATTTATTAATCGGAATTCTGTAAAGAAAACTTGTTCCTTTATTTGTTTTATTATTTATATTTGTGTGGACTTAAGGATTTATTTATTTTTTTAATATTTATTTTTGGGAGGGTTATAATTCAGTACTAGAATGATTTATTTTGTTGTTTAAGTTGTTCTGCCTGTGGCTCTGTCTGGGTAGCTCAGTTGGTTAGAGTGTCATCCTGACATGCTGAGGTGTGGGTTTGATCCCTGGTCAGGGCACATACAAGAATCCATCAATGATGGTATGAATAGATGGAACAGCAAAATTGATGTTTCTCTCTCTGTCTCTCTCTTTTTCTCTCTATCTGTGTCTCTCTCCCCCTTCCTCTCTCTCTAAAAATCAATCAATAAACTAAAACAAATTGTTTTACCTTTGGCTATTGAGATCTCTTTCAGGCTGGCTCCTGTGCCTTTTCAATATGTCCACTATTTGAGTACTTACCATATTTCCCCATGTATAAGACATGTCCGTGTATAAGACACACCTTCATTTTGGGGCCTGATACTTGAAAAAAAATGTATTATATAAAGTTATTGAACTCAAGTTTTATTCATCATAAAATTCATGCAACTCCTCATCACTGTCAAAATTCCCATCCATTAGCTTGTCCTCATCTGTGTCTGATGACGAATCACTGTCTTCAACAATGAGCACAAAAATAAGCATGAAAAAGCGGGAAATGCAAGTTAAAAAACAAACTATAACCATTGTATAAGACACACCCAGTTTTTAGGCCCCAAAATTTTTCAGGGAAAGGTGTGTCTCATATCTGGGGATATACGGTACTTTCCGGGACCCCAAGATACTCCAGGCCCATCTTGTATTTTTTGCTTATTGCAGCCCTGGAATCACCCCTTCGCCATGGAGCCTTGCAGAAACAAAGAAAGATCTGGGCGCTCAATGTGCTCAGTTACTGCTGGAGTGTCATTGTCTCTAGGTCCTCTCAACAGACAGCTTAAAAATACATATTATATACTATATTTAAAAACCCTGAGTTCATACTGGTACTTGCAGTTTCAATCCAATACCACAAACTTCATTTTAGCCTTTTTCCTCTCCTTCTTTGTAACTTTTGACAGTAAGAAACCTGGCTGTCATTATTTATAATAGATTTACTTATTTGTATAATTCTAGTATACATAAGTTTTAGAATTTATAACCCTGTAACAGTGTACTAACTAGAAAATGGAATTTTTGTGTATGTGTCTTTCGCCTCACAGTGTCCAATCAAAATACTGTTTTCTAATGTAACTTAGGTTTTTTTTTATTTTTTATTTTTACTCTTTCAATGTGATTATTACTCATTTATACTACTATACTATAGTTAGGGTCATTTATTACAGTTTGTATTCTGTTTTTGGGTTTTCCACCGCATCCTGGTGGTTTTAATTTATACATGTAAAAATTACTCTTTGGGATGTACAGTTTTGTGGTTTGGACAGATGCATTGGATTGGGTTAGCATCCACAGTCATACCGAAACAGTTATCCTGAAAATTCGTTTCTGCGGTGCTCTTTTATCATCCTCCCCCACCTTCCTTCTTGTAACCAATGATTTGTTTTCCATCTTTAAAGGTTTTGTTTTGTTTTTCCCAGAATGTCACATAAATTAATCATATAACATGTAGCTTCTGGTGTCTTTCACTAACAAAATGAATTTTAAATTTATCTGTGTTGTTCCATACATGCAATTTTTTATTTTTTATTTTTTTACAAGAACAGAGAGAGAAAGAGAGAGGTCAGAGAGAGGGGTAGACAGATGGGAACAGAGAGAGATGAGAAGCATCAATCATCAGTTTTTCGTTTCACGTCGCAACACCTTAGTTGTTCATTGATTGCTTTCTCATATGTGCCTTGACCAAGGGTCTTTAGCAGACCAATTAACCTCTTGCTTGAGCCAGCGACCTTGGGTCCAAGCTGGTGAGCTTTAGCTCAAACCAGATAAGCCCGCGCTCAAGCCGGCAACCTTGGGAGTCTCGAACCTGGGTCTTCCGCATCCCAGTCCGACGCTCTATCCACTGCTCCACTGCCTGGTCAGGCCATACATGCAATTTTATGTCAAGTCTTTTCCATTTATGTTGTAAGTGGTTATTATATTTTTATTTTTTTAAACTTTTTTCTTAGAATATTTTTTAATTGATTTTTAGAGAAAAGAGAGAAAATAAAAAGAGAGGAAGAGAGAGAAAGAGGGTGGAGAAACAGAGTGCATCAAATCATAGTAGTTGCTTCTTATATGTGCCTTGACTTGGCAAGCCCAGAATTTCGAACTGGTGACCTCAGTGTTCCAGGTCAACACTTTATTCACTGAGCCACCACAGGTCAGGCAATTTTTTTTTAATGCCAATAAAATGCTTATTAATTGGTTGTACTAAAATTTACCTAATTATTCCTTAATTGGGGGAAATAGACATTTTTCACTTTTTTATATTTATAAATAATGCTAAAGTGACCATTTTTACACAAAGGAGTTATCTTTTGATTTATCTCTTCATCACTGTCGAAACTCCCATTCATTAGCTTGTCCTCATTTGTGTTTGATGACGAATCACTGTCTTCATATATTGCCTCATCCTCAGTTCCATCTATGGCATTTGAAATACCACAACCACTGTATAAGATGCACCCAGTTTTTAGACTCCAAATTTTTTGGAAAGGAGTGCATCTTATACATGGGGAAATACAGTACTTGTGAATTTCTCTAAGCTTTTAATCAAAACACTTTTTTTTTTTTGCATTTTTCCAAAGTTAGAAGCAGTGAGGCAGTCAGACCCCTGCATGTGCCTGACTAGGATCCACCTGGCATGCCCACCAGGGGGCGATGCTCTGCCCATCTGGAGCATTGCTCTGTTGCTGCTGGAGCCATTCTGGTGCCTGAGGCGGAGACCATGGAGCTGTCCTCAGTGTGGAGCCTACTTTGCTCCAGCGGAGCCTTGGCTACAGGAGGGGAAGAGAGAAATAGAAAGGAAGGAGAGGGGGAAGGGTGGAGAAGCAGATGGGCACGTCTCCTGTGTGCCCTGGCCCAGAATCGAACCCGGGACTTCCACATGCTGGGCCTACACTCTACTACTGAACCAACCAGCCAGGGCCAAAACACTTTCTTTTACTGATTATAAAAGCAATAACGTATTTATCTTAAATAATTAGGATAGTGAATAAATAATCATCCATAGAAAAGTGCTGTACATTTTGACACCATTTCTCCCCATTTATTTTTATATCTGTACATCTATTTTATTCCTTAAAATTGAGATCATGTTGCATATGTATTTATCTCTTTAAATTAATAAGATTATTGAACTGTTTTATACTTTATGATTACAAATCAGAAATTATACACTGAAAATATAAATGCATACTATTTTCCAGAACAATCATTAGTTTCTTATATCTTATCAATTTATTTATGCATATTAAAGCAATAAAAATATGTATTCTTATTTCTCTTTTGCATGAAAGATAGCATGTTTTACATTTCTCTGCCTACTGCTTCTTCATCTCCACTATGACTATCCCAGTCCAGTCCATCATTTTTTTTTCTTTCTCTCCTGGATTACTACTACTATAGCTCTTTATTCCATTCTCATACAGAAGACAAAGCAGTCCATTAAAAGGAAAATTTGAATCCAAGCATTTTACTTTCCTGCCTGAAATTCTGTAGTGTTTTCCACTGCTCTTAATGTCTTCATTCCTTAACCTTGCTCCAAATGGCACTTCGTATCTGGGCTATATCTACATCTTATCCGCCATTATTCCTCTGCTCAGTAAGATTCAGTGACACTTGTCTTTATTTATCTTAAGTAGTCTGACTTTGTTTCCATCTTAGAATCTTTGCTCATTCTATTCCCTCTTCCCGCCTTACTCTTAACCTTGAAACTTTTCCATGGCTAACTCCTCATTTTTCAGATCTCAGCTCAAATAATCATTTTCTACTTTTCATACTAACACAGTATCCTATTGTACTTTGACATGATATTATAGTATCTCTAGCTCCTGGAACAATACCTGGCACATAATAGGCACTAAGTAAATATTTGAATAAATGAATATCTTTATAAGTTTTTTAAAATCTGACTATAAAATTATATTTGCTTATATATTAATTTTTATGGGTGAATTACATATTAAGGTTATTAAAATTAAACTCACCATTTAAAAATATTTGTAGGAAAAATATTACAAGACCATTTGAGGATCAGACATCATTGGTAAGTATGAAAATCTTTCTGATTTAAGAGAGCATTTAAGTAATTATTCAGACTAATGTATTTAGTACTTCTAATATATGATCTTTTCAAATTAGAAATCATTCTATGTGAGAGAATTTTGATTGTAAAATGGAGAGGAAATAGGCTTATACTTTCAAAATGTTACTACAGACCTTAGATTTTACTATGACTAGTATGTATTAGTCACTGATTACAAATCTATTGGTAGAATTTTTTTTTTTTTTAGATTTTATTGATTCATTTTTAGAGAGAGGGGAGAGAGAGAGAGAAGGGGGAAGGAACAGGAAGCATCAACTCCCATTTGTGCCTTGACCAGGCAAGGCTAGGGTTTCAAACCAGTGACCTCAGCTTTCTTGGTCGATGCTTTATCCACTGCACCACCACCAGTCAGGCTGTTGGCAGAATTTAAAAAAATTTAATTGTATTTAAGTGCATAATTAATGGGTTGTCAAAAGGAAGATTGTGGTTGGCTCAGCAGTAGAGCATCAGCCCAGTGTGTGGAAGTTCTGGGATTGATTCCTGGCCAAGGCACACAGGAGAAGTGCCCATCTACTTCTCCACCCTTCCCCCTCTCTTTCTCCCTATCTCTCTCTTCCCCTCCCGCAACCAAGGCTCCATTGGAGCAAAGTTGGCTCGGGCACTGAGGACGGCTCTGTGGCCTCTGCCTCAGGTGCTAGAATGGCTCCAGTTGCAACATCCCAGATGGGCAGAGCATTGCCTCGTAGTGGGCATGCCTGGTGGATCCTGGTCGGGCACATGCAGGAGTCTCTCTGCTTCCCTGCTTCTCACTTCAGAAAAATACACACACACACACACACACACACACACACACACACAAAGGAAGATTGTTATAGAACAAATTTGATTTTTAAAAATCTGACCTTTTTTGGATATATTTAGAACAAGGAAGTCTACTTGAATTAATTACTGACATTTGTCATTTGCTTTACTATAGTTAATAAATTTCTGTTCAGGTATATTACAAATACAATTAAATGGAAAAGCCTAGTGAATAAAATTAGAAGGTAAAAGGTAGTATATGGTGAATGAAGAACAGAGTTTGAGTATGTGATGATATTGGTTTCTTCCTTTAAAAATCTTAAGGGAGTAATTGGTTTAAACTGTTTAAATTGACTTTATAAAAAGAATCAGAATGTGATTATGTTCTCTTGACAGGAATACCATTACTTATTTTTCTTATTTCTTTTAGTTATTGAATTTTTAAGAAAGAGCTTTTATTTTATTTTTTTATTTTTATTTTTTACAGAGACAGAGAGAGGGATAGACAGGGACAGACAGACAGGAACAGAGAGAGATGAGAAGCATCAATCATCAGTTTTTAGTTGTGACACCTTAGTTGTTCATTGATTGCTTTCTCATGTGTGCCTTGACCGTGGGCCTTCAGCAGACCGAGTAACCCCTTGCTCGAGCCAGTGACCGTGGGTTCAAGCTGGTGAGCTTTGCTCAAACCAGATGAGCCCGCGCTCAAGCTGGCGACCTCGGGTCTCCAACCTTAGTCTTCCGCATCCCAGTCTGACGCTCTATCCACTGCACCACCTCCTGGTCAAGCTAAGAAAGAGCTTTTAAATAGAAATCTCAATAATTAATTAGAAGGCTAGTATTGAACATCTTATGCTAATGAGGCAACTAATTGCACTGAAAATTATATAGAGAAAATTAATTGGCAGCCCTGGCCAGATAGCTCTGTTGGTTGGAGCATTGTCCCGGTACATGAGGGCTGCCAGTTCATTTCCCTGGTTGGGGCACATATAGGACCAGCTTGGTGTTCTTATCTCTCAAAAAAAAAAAAAAAAAAGGAAAGAAAAATACTTGGCTTGCAGCATTATCTATAATAGCCAAGATATGAAAACAACTCAAGTGCCCAACAATAGACGAGCTGATAAAAAGTTGTGGTACAAACAATGGAATATTATTCTGCTCGCGAGCCACGTGCAGCTCTTTGGCCCCTTGAGTGGGCTCTTCCACAGAATACCACGTGCTGGCAAAGGCCTGCTTAGGAGTACCCTAATTAAGTTAATAACAATGTACCTACCTATATAGTTTAAGTTTAAAAAATTTGGCTCTCGAGAAATTTCAATCATTGTAGTGTTGATATTTTGGCTCTGTTGACTGAGTTTGCAGAATACTGACCTAGACAATATTATGCTAAGTGAAATAAGCCAGACAGAGAAAGACAGCTACCATATGATTTCACTTCTGTGTAGCATCTAAAGAACAAAATAAACTAGCAAACAAAATAGAAACAGAAATAGATACAGAAACAGACTGATGGATGCCAAAGAGAGATGGCTGGGTGAAGAAGGTGAAGGGATTAAGAAATACTAATTGATAGTTACCAAATAGCCACAGGGATGTAAAGTAAAGCATAGGGGATATAGTCAGTAATATTACAATATAATTAATGGCTGTATGGTGCCAGGAGGGTACTGGAAATATGGGGGAGGGGACACTGTAAAGTATATGTCTAACCATTACGCAATAACCCTGAAACTAATACCAAAAAATCTTGAATATAAACTAATTGAAAAAATTTTAAAAAAGAAGAAAAGTGGCAAAAGACTCAGCTTTTTACCAGATTACTTTCATTGTACCCTTGGGTTTTTCATAGTTGTTTGTTGAACAGATCATGAAAGTAAAAGTATAGGATCTAACCTAGAATTCTATCTCTTACATACACCACTTATCAAAAACGAATATTGTTTTGTGGCACCATGATGCTTTTAGTTGAGTGACTACTTTGTAGCAAGGTTATATTGTAGAATCTATAGCATTCTTTACTTTTTTATTCCATTGTTGATATAACGGCTTTTCTTACACTTGAAATTGTGACATTTCCTCTTTGTTCTCCCACCTCTGGAGTTAGGAGGTATTTCATTGACTATAATTAATCTCAGACCTCTAAGCTCAAATGGCTATGGAAACAGTAGTGATGTTGCAATTTCTCTTCCTGACTTCCCCATACCCACCTTTTTTTTTTTTTTTTTTTTTTTTGTGACACAGAAAGACAGGGACAGACAGGAAGGGAGAGAGATGAGAAACATCAATTCTTCATTACAGCCTCCTTAGTTGTTCATTGATCACTTTCTCATATGTGCCTTGAATGGGGGCTACAGCAGAGTGAGTGACCCCTTGCTCAAGCCAGCAACCTTGGGTTCAAGCCAGTGACCATGGGGTCATGTCTATGATCCCACGCTCCAGCCAGCAACCCAGCACTCAAGCTGGTGAGCCCATGCTCAAACCGGCAACTTTGGGGCTTTGAACATGGGTCTTCTGAGTCCCAGGCCGATGCTCTATCCACTGCGCCAGTTCTGGTCAGGCAGAACTGTGCTTTAGTGTAAGAGTTGGCAAGTATACCTTCTGTAGGCCAAATCCTTTTGGTTTAAGGCCCATGAGCAAAAAATAGTTGTTTTTTGTTTGTTTGTTTTTTCATTTTTCCGAAGCTGGAAATGGGGAGGCAGTCAGACAGACTCCCGCATGCGCCCGACCGGGATCCACCCGGCACGCTCACCAGGGGGCGATGCTCTGCCCATCTGGGGCGTCGCTCTGTTGCATCCAGAGCCATCCTAGCGCCTAAGGCAGAGGACACAGAGCCATCCTCAGTGCCCGGGCCATTTTTGCTCCAATGGAGCCTCGGCTGTGGGAGGGGAAGAGAGAGACAGAGAGGAAGGAGAGGGGGAGGGTTGGAGAAGCAGATGGGCACTTCTCCTGTGTGCCCTGCCCGGGAATCGAACCCGGGACTCCTGCACGCCAGGCTGATGCTCTACCACTGAGCCAACCGGCCAGAGCCCAAAAAATAGTTTTTATACTTTTAGAGGTTTCTTTTTTACATGAAAGGAGGGGAGATAGACTCCTGCATGCACCCTGACTGGGACCCACCCAACAACCCCTGTCTGGAGCCAATGCTCGAAGCAACTGAGCCATCCTCAGTGCCTGAGGCTGAGCCTTGAAAAAAGGTTTTTTTTAAGCACATAAAAATCCTAAAATATTTACTGTCTGGCCTTTTGGCAGGTAATTTGATAATGCTTGCTGTAGAATTTTAACAAAAAATGGGAATTAAGTTAAAGAACAAGAGAGGTGTTATATATAAATATATGTGAAAGGTGGTTTATGGAAAGCTTTGTGGTGTTAGTCATAACATGAGAATGTAATATATATATATATATATATATATATATATATATATATTTTTTTTTTTTTTTTTTTCCCTAAGAAAGCAATTTTAGGCCCTGGCCGCTAGTTCAGTTGGTTAGAGCATCGTCCTGATGTGCCAAGGTTGTGGGTTCAATCCCTGGTCAGGCACATAACAAATATCAACAATAAATGCATAAATAAGTGTAACAATAAATCAATGTCTCTCTCCCTTCTACTCTCTAAAATTAATAAAAATTAAAAATGTATTTAAAAAAAAGAAAGAATTTTTATTGATTTGGCCACTTAAAAACACTTTTGAACATTTACCTTGTGCCAGACTCAGTATACGACACTTTCACATATGACAAATCATGTGGCCCTTGAAGATTTTTGCAGGAGGTGTTATCTCTGAAGTACACGTGATAAAACCAATTCTCAGGCTGACCAGATCACATAGTTAATGACAGAGCTAGAAGTTTTGGACTCTGCATCCGTCACATGGAGAGTGGATAGGCAGATGGGTAGTTGTTTGTCCCACTTGCTTCTGCTTAAACACTCGAATGAATGATAACCAAGCTAATGGCCCTCACCTCAGGGAGTCTTGTCACCAATTTACAAGGAAAAAAAGCTGAGGGTTATTATTTCTTATCTGTTCTTTTAATGTTTTGTCATTAATTTGAACCTTTTCCATCTAGACTAGAACACATTGAGTTTAATTTTTGTGCTGAGATTGGGAATCTCGGTAAACTGAGTCAAACAGTGGAATGTAATAAGCATGTGTATCAGTATAAGAGGAGCTGTCTAGCCTGCCCAGGCGGTGGCACAGTGGATAGAGCGTCGGACTGGGATGCTGAGGACCCAGGTTTGAGACCCCGAGGTTGCCAGTTTGAGTGTGGGCTCATCTGGTTTGAGCAAAAGCTCACCAGCTTGGACCCAAGGTCTCTGGCTCAAGCAAGAGGTTACTCGGTCTGCTGAAGGCCCGTGGTCAAGGCACATGTAAGAAAGCAATCAATGAACAACTAAGGTGTCGCAACAAAACACTGATGATTGATGCTTCTCATCTCTCTCTGTTCCTGTCTGTCTGTCTCTATCTATCCCTCTCTTTGACTCTCTCTCTCTCTCTGTAAAAAAAAAAAAAATTTTTTTTTTAAAAGGAGCTGTCTAGAATTACTGTTTTCACTTCTTTTGTATCTGTTATGGAAGTTAATACTTTGGAGTGCCAAGTGGGAGAGAGATTTTTTACTGGTAGGAACAACATAGATCTGTCATTTAGTTCTTGCCAGGTACACAAATAGAACTAGTCACAGCTAGGGTGGCATGGAGATAGGGCAAGATACCTGTGTGTATGAACTTTGTAATGAAAAGTAGATACATGCATTGTAAACTCATGAGTCCAATGGTAAACATCTGAAAACATCATACTGCTTAATTCATGTATGTTCCTATATATTCATGTATGTATTAAATGTATGCTAATATATACCATTGATTGTAGTAGTAATGTCCCATGAATAAAGGCATTTATTTAGCAAATGAAACACTTGGTATTTCAAAGTAATTGCATAGCTGAAAATATAAACGGTTTCAATTTATTAACCTAATAGTTTACATATTATATCTTTTCCCTACAAACCCCAAATAAGAAACTTTGAAATAAAAGGTAAAAATAAAATCCATTTATTTGTTTGTTTGTTTATTGTCCAGGGGTACAATCCTTAAGATTCTTATATTTATTCATTGACTGAATGGGATTTCTTTGGTTTTATAGGAATTCTTTTCAAAGAAGTCAGATTGTTCCTTATTTATGTTTGGCTCCCATAATAAGAAGCGACCAAATAATCTAGTAATAGGTAAGTGTCATTTAGCTTTTAGTATTTTTATTTATAGGGACACTTCAGTGGTGATGATGTTGAGGACTCGGGGGTAACTAATAAGCTCCAAACTAGTACAGTGATATCTTGAGATATGAGCAGAACAATATACGAGTTTTTCTTAACATATGAGCTGCGACTTGGTTAGTATTTTTGTTCGAGATCCGAGCAAAATTCCAAGGTAAAAGTCGTGACTCGAGAAGCTGCTGCTAGTTGGCACGTTGGCACACGGGTCCAGTATCAGCAGCACAACACCAGCATCTCGTTCTTTCTCACATGTTACCCACAGAACCAAGTCGAATCTTGTGTGCTGTACTCGTTCTTGCATCATTTTTGCATTTTTTACTAACCTTTTTTGTGTGCTATCATGGGGCCGAAGAAAGTGAGTGTAAAGGACAGTGATGAGAAGAAGAAGAGAATGATGTTGATAGAAGTAAGCAAGAAATAATAGAAAAACATGAGCGTGGCATATGAGTGATTGAACTGGCAAGGCTGTACGACTACAATACGTCTACAATCTGTATCATCCTTAAACAAAAGGATGCCATCAAAAGCGCAAATCCAGCGAGAGGAACTACAGTTCTGTCCCAATTAAGGACAAATATCCATGAAGAAATGGAGAAGCTTCTGCTGGTGTGGGTGAAAGAGAAAGAGCTGGCAGGAGATACAGTGACAGAGACTGTAATATGCGAAAAGACGTATTATTTACGGCGACTTGAAGAAGAAAGAACCATCAACCTCAAAAGAGGCAGCAGAATATACGTTTAAGGCAAGTCACGGTTGGTTTGAAAATTTCAAGAAGAGATCTGGCATCCACTCAGTGGTGAGGCATGGTGAAGCTGCGAGTGCTGACGTTAAGGCAGCTGAGGAGTACATTGCACGTTTTGCTGCACCTATCACAAAGGAAGGCTACATCCCCCAACAAGTGTTCAACTGTGACGAAACAGGATTCTTTTGGAAAAAAATGCCCTGGAGGACTTTCATCACTGCAGAGGAGAAGAAGCTGCCAGGCCATAAACCCATGAAGGACCGTCTGACCCTCGCATTGTGTGCAAATGCTAGCAGTGACTTTAAAGTAAAGCCACTGTTAGTGTATGATTCTGAAAATCCTCGAGGCTTTAAGACTCACAAGATTCTTAAAGAGAAACTGCAGGTTATGTGGCGCGCCAATGCTAGGGCATGGGTTACGCAGCAGTTTTTTATTGAATGGGTAAATCTCATCTTTGGTCCTGCAGTGAAGAAATATCTTTAAGAAAATAAACTCCCGATGAAAGCATTACTAATCCTTGAAAATGCTCCAGCCCACCCACCCGGTCTTGAAGATGACATTCTCGATGAGTTCAAATTCGTGAAAATCCTCTACCTCCCACCCAGCACGACTTCAATCTTGCAACCTATGGATCAGCAGGTCATTTCCAACTTTAAAAAGCTTTACACAAAGCACTTGTTCCGCTGCAGCTTTGAGGTGACAGAATACAAATCTAACCCTTCGAGAGTTTTGGAAAGATCACTACATCATGATATGTTTGTGCATTATTGACTTGGCATGGCAAGAGGTTACAAGAAGAACCTTGAACTCAGCATGGAAAAAGTTATGGCCTGATGTTGTTGCAGACAGGGACTTCGAAGGATTCAAACCAGAGACCGAGACTGAAGTAGAAGCGTTGGAGGAGATTCTGTCCCTCGGAAAGTCGATGGGTCTGGAGGTAGATGAGGGTGAGATAAACAAGCTTGTCGAGGAACATGAGGTAGAACTCTTAACTGAGGAGTTGAAGGAGCTACAGATGATGCAACATACAGAGCTTCTGCAAGAGATTAGTAGTGAGGAGGAGGTAGCGTCGGAGGAAGTGATTTCTACAAGTGAAATTAAAGACATGCTGGCAATGTGTGAGAAGCTTTCAAGTTTCCTTGAAAAGAAACACCCCAGAAAAAGTTTCAACTGATCGTGCTTCAGCACTTTTTAATGACACTTTTTTGTCACATTTCGGTAACATTTTAAAAGGCAGGCAAAAGCAAATCTCTTTGGATAGATTTTTATTCAAAAGTCCTGCAAGTGAAAGTGCCAAAAGTGCAGCCAAAAAGGCAAAAACAGGTGTTGATTAAATGAAAAATATTGTATACGTAATGTTAAGCTTAGGTTAAGTTTAAAGTTAAGAAAGTGCATTATTTTGCCTGACCAGGTAGTTGTGCAGTGGATAGAGCCTCCGACTGGGATGTGGATGACCCAGGTTCGAGACCCCGAGGTCGCCAGCTTGAGTGTGAGCTCATCTGGTTTGAGCAAGGCTCCACCAGCTTGAGCCCAAGGTCGATGGCTCAAGCAAGGGGTCACTCGGTCTACTGTAGCCCCCTGATCAAGGCACATATGAGAAATTAATCAGTGAACAACTAAAGTCCACAACGAAGAATTGATGTTTCTCATCTCTCTCTTCCTTCCTGTCTGTCCTTATCTGTTTCTCTCTCTGGCTCTCTCTGTCTCTCCCACATGAAAAAGTAAAAAAAAAAGAAAATGCATTTTTTTTTCAATTAAGTTTTTGTGGTTTCATTTTAAGTAAAGAAAGTGCAGTTTTACTTTTGTTTAAAGTAAAGAAAATGCAGTTTTAGTTTACATTTAGTGTTAAGAAAGTGCAGTTTTAGTTTATGTGTCTACAGTGCCTGCATCCCTTCCTCTCTCTCTCCTCTGTCATTTACCTCTGTTAGCTGCACTCGTCTGTCTCCAAGGTAAGAATACAATACTAAATAACACTTTTTTCTTTTATTTCATATATTTTTTTATGCATTGGTAAAGTATACATGTGTGTTTCTTAATTGAAAACATGTCTTTTCTGCCTGACCTGTGGTGGCGCAGTGAATGGGGTGTCGACCTGGAGCGCTGAGGTTGCTGGTTCGAGACCCTGGGCTTGCCTGGTCATAGCACATATGGGAGTTGATGCTTCCTGCTCCCCCCTTTCTCTTTCTGCTCTCTTCTCTCTAAACTGAATAAAATATTTTTTTAAAAAATACATGTCTTTTCATAATTTAGGATGGTTTGGGGATGTTTCACAGGGCTGGAACGGATTAAATCTATTTCAGTTATTTTAAGTGGGAGAAATTTGTTTGATATACGAATTGACTGACTTATGAGCTCGGTTACAGAACGAATTCAACTCATATCTCAAGAGACCACTGTATATTTTTTTTGTAACTTGGAATAAAATTTTCTGTCTTCTAGCCTTCAGGTAAAGAAAGAATAGGCATCTAATTATTTCCCTACCTCAAGTTATAGATATTTTTCTAATATAAAACATACACATCACCCTTGCCAGATAGCTTGGTTGGTTGGAGCATCACCCTGATGTGCAAATGTTGTGGGTTTGATCTCCGATCAGGGCACATATAGAAAAAGATTGATGTTTCCATTTCTTCCTCTCTCTCTCTCCCTCTTTCCTCTCTCTCTAAAATCAATAAATTTAAAATATATGTATATATCCTAAATTAGTATTAGAGTTAGGGAAAAACAAAGAACATTGCATTTCTACTTGCGTAGATTAGTCTTTCCCCAATAAATATCTGTTTAATGCATACACTTGGGGGAAAGAACCTTTGCCTGGGTGGTCTGAGACCTGGTGTGGTGTGTTCAATGGCTTAGGCAAGCAAACTCGTTACCCTCTGGGCCTTCATTTACTCTTCTGTAAAATAGAGGAATTGGCTAAATGACATCTACTATACTTTTCCAGGACCAAGATTGCAACAGTCTATCCTAGGTAGTATTGAAAATGTAAAGAAGATGAGACGTTTGAAGGTATAAGGAGAAAGAAAAGAGGCAGGTATTAGGATGTTTTAAACATTGAAGATAAGCTGTTTGGGATAAATGAATGCTTAAATGAGAATGTATTTTTCTTCTAGGTCGTATGTATGACTATCATGTGCTGGATATGATTGAGTTAGGTATTGAGAACTTTGTCTCTCTAAAAGATATTAAGGTAAGATACTGATAAAAATAAACGTTTTATAATGTTGCTCCTGGGCAATAGTGACATCTTGTGGTAAAAAGTGTTGATACAGTTTTGTAGCTTAAATAAGAAGAGAACTTTGTTTTTATACTAGTGTACACTTAAGATAAAAGCACAATTTTATTTTACCTTTAGTTTAAAAAGAGAAATATATTTATAGCATATAACACGTGTGTCTTCTGGCAGTTAGACTTCAGAATGGATTCTAGCACTTGTCGGGGCCCCTGGTTTATGCTATCCTCTCCCTCTGAGTTATCATAGTACCTATTTTATGGAACTACAGAAATACTAGAATTTTCAAAGCAAGCCCAGTTCAAAACCTAAGAAGCTTTAACTGATCAGTGTTTTGGCTATTAGCCACCAAATTGCTAGTTCAGTCCTTCCCTGAAGGACTTGCATCTTTGTGTCTTTTTTTTTTTTTTCCAGGGACAGAGAGAGATCAGAGATAGGGACAGACAGACTGGAACGGAGAGAAATAAGAAGCATCAATTATCAGTTTTTCGTTGGGACTCCTTAGTTGCTCATTGATTGCTCTCATATGTGCCTTAACCGTGGGCCTTCAGCAGACCGAGCAACCCCTCGCTTGAGCCAGCGACCTTGGGTCCAAGCTAGTGAGCTTTGCTCAAGTCAGACTAGCCCACACTCAAGCTGGCGACCTCAGGGTCTCGAACCTGGGTCCTTCCGCATCCCAGTTCGACGCTCTATCCACTGCGCCACAGCCTGGCCAGGCTTTGTGTCTTTTTTGTTTGAATGGGATTATGAAATAGAAAGTAGTAAGTAGTCTTAGAATGCCAAGAAAACTCCTAATTCAGTTCCTGGGCACAAATTGGGCTTCTGTTCTCTCAGAACTCTGCTTGCTTTATTTATTTTAAGTAGTATAAAATATATCACAATTTCTTGGGATATTTATTTTAAAATTTGTATATAATTTATAAGAATTTCCTTTTTTTTCTTTGTTGAAAACAAAGGTTAGTATTATAGTATTTTTAATATATCATATCATAGTATTTACATTAGTATTTAAAATTTTTAGTACCGTTCAGGCTACTGGAATAACCTTTTTCTGTTGTAGTTTCTTCTAGTTCAGGGTTTTTACATTGTGAGAAATAACAGTGATCTGTGTGATAAGAACCCTTTTTGCATAACTTATTCAGTTATATTTTTATGATGTGTATACTGGGTCCTGACTTAAAATAATATTTTTTATTACTGTGCATTATAGTCAGGATGGTTTGAAAGCCAAAGTTATAATTGGTTGGTGTGGTCTCACTTTCTCTTAGTAATTACCATATTTTTCGCTCCATAAGACACACTTTTTCCCCCAAAAGTGGAGGGGAAAATGCCCATGCATCTTATGGAATGAAAAATACGGTATTTTATTAAATATTTTAACACACCATTTGGTTCAGGATATTTTTTTTCTTATTTTCCTCCATAAAACCCTAGGTGTGTCTTATGGTCAGGTGAGTCTTATGGAGTGAAAAATACGGTAAAGAGCCCCTGTAGGGGTAGGAATAGGAGGGCCAGGTAGGACAGATGGCGTACAGGGAAGCCATTGGATTTGGAAAGTCCACGTAGGCCTTTGATCACACAGATCTTTGGCATACCTCCTAAGGAATAGCAGTTAAGTTGCAGGATTTGGAAGCAGAGAATGCCAACAGGAGTGGTCATGATAAACAGGGAAGCAGCTGGTGACTCCTGGTCCTATGGCAGAGGATGTTTGTTCTTTTTGTCTGGCTTTTTGTTGTTTGTTTTTTTGTCAATTTGAATAATCCTTAATTGTCAGAGCGGAGGTACTAGAAGCAGTGGGAAGCTCAGACCAACAGCCGTTTACCTTCCTCTGTAAATTAATCTTTCAGTTAAAAAATTTTTTTCTATTTAATTTTCTTTGGTAGCTTTTCAGTTTAAGTCCTCTTATTACTTATATTACATTCTTCTTGGTATAGAAAATCCAGAACTGGATAAAATACTTTTTTTGGTAAGAGCTTTATCCCTGCTGAGTGAGGATTAGCTCATACTTTCTATAGCTTGTATAAAATTATATTGGTTCTCATGTGAATAATTAGTTGGTAGTTTAATTAGGTTTCATTTAAAAATACTACATATTATGCAGTAACACTAGGAAAGGAACAGTAGTACAAATAATTCAAGTACATTTATTTTGACTTTGGCTGTTAGAGGGCTGTGTTTGTTTTATAGTGAATTTAGCTTTTTGTTTTAGTCTTTGCATAGAATAATGTTAAGTAGCTTATATCATTTCTCTGACCATTTATTAATTTGGCAATGTGAGGGAGTGGGGTGAAAATTAGTTTTAGTGTAAAAATCTGTAAATTGAAAAATTCCCAACTCTGGTTTTAAACCTAAAATCAGTATTCACAGACATAGGTTAGGGTAATTTAAAAAAATCTGAAAATGAATCATTACAGATAAGTATCAACTACTTTAAAATCAGCATATAAGCAATTTATATGCTGATTTTACAAAATTACTTCTTTTTATTTCATAGAATAGTAAATGCCCTGAGGGAACAAAACCCATGTTAATATTTGCTGGTAGTGATTTTGATGTAACGGAAGACTACAGAAGACTAAAAAGTCTTCTTATTGGTAAGTGTCTTAATACTTATTATCAGGTAAGCAATCTAATAGTGTCATTGGTAGCACTTTGCCACTTCACTCTAGGAATACTGCTTTTTATTTTTCATCTCTTTTCTTTCTTTTCTTTTCATTGTTTTCTTTATTCCCCACTAGCAGGAGAGAGTTAAAGGGATGTTACACTTCATAGATCATTATTATTTTTTTGACCAGTTATTAATTTGGCAACATTTTATAAAATGCTTGCACTCATCTCCTGGTTATTGACATTAAGTTAAATTTAGAAAATTAAGAGCCTTGACCAGATAGCTCAGCTGGTTAGCACAGCAGCCCACAGTGCAGAGATTGCTGCTTTGATCCCCAGTCAGGTTACATATAGGAGCAGATCAGTGTTTCTGTCTCATTCTCTCTCTCTAAAATCAATACAGTAAACATTAAAAAAAGAAGAAAATTAAAAAGTTAGATTTTCAAGGTAGCTATACACCTTTCACTTTCCATTCAAACCTCTACTAGTTTTTCTTAATCTGATATATAAGGCTTTTCATGTTAAAACTTGTTTTTTTTTTTCTTTTTTTTTGTATTTTTCTGAAGCTGGAAACGGGGAGAGACAGTCAGACAGACTCCCGCATGCGCCCGACAGGGATCCACCCGGCACGCCCACCAGAGGCGACGCTCTGCCCCTCCGGGGCGACCAGAGCCACTCTAGCGCCTGGGGCAGAGGCCAAGGAGCCATCCCCAGCGCCCGGGCCATCTTTGCTCCAATGGAGCCTCGGCTGCAGGAGGGGAAGAGAGAGACAGAGAGGAAGGGGGGGCGGTGAAGAAGCAAATGGGCGCCTCTCCTATGTGCCTTGGCCGGGAATCGAACCCAGGTGCCCCACATGCCAGGCCGACGCTCTACCGCTGAGCCAACTGGCCAGGGCCTAACTTGCTTTCTTGATCTCCCCCAATTTTCTTCCTTTCTTTTTCATTAAAAGTGGTTTTTTAAAAGTACATTATGCATATTCCCATTGTTCTTTTCTGATTTCATTCATTTATCAGGTTTATTCTATTCTTGCAAATTTCATTTTTCCAGGAAATTCTCAGTGACCTCTCCAACTCCTTTTATTTCATTATTATCATAAGTGTCGGATATATACTAGGTACTTTACATATACTGCTTCATTTTAAAATACTTTGTAAGGTTTTTTTTTATAGGTGACTTATTAGTGAACTATGCTAGTTCCTAATGATTTATGTGATGACTACATTCTTTCCTATGGGTTCACAAGTCACCTTAAAATTCAGTGTGCAGTTATTTTCATTGTCTGCAATTGGCACTAACTTTACCAGTTTTACACCACTTTTTCTCCCCTTTTTGAAAAGCTTATGTGATTGTTCTCCGTGATTCCCCCCCCCCTTTTTTTAGAGAGACAAACATATAGGAAGGGAGAGATGAGAAGCATCAATTCATAGTTGTGTCACCTTAGTTGTTCGTTGATTGCTTTCTCATATGTGCCTTGACTGGGGGCTACAGCCAGCAACCATGAGGTCATGTC
Source organism: Saccopteryx leptura (assembly GCF_036850995.1). NCBI lineage: Eukaryota > Metazoa > Chordata > Mammalia > Chiroptera > Emballonuridae > Saccopteryx > Saccopteryx leptura. The sequence goes on along the minus strand of NC_089505.1, from coordinate 51,704,544 downwards.
TATGACCCTGTGCTCAAGCCAGAGACCCCATGTTCAAGCCAACGACCTGCTCACAGTTCCAGGCCAACCCTGTATTTACTGCGCCACTGCCTGGTCAGGCTACATGATTTCTTAAATGTTACTGATACTCAATATTCTGCAGTCACATCTACCAGCTGTTTTCTAACTCTGGAAAGAAATTAGTTTACACCTAGAGACACAAATGCCTCTGATACTCGGCAGCCTTATCTCAAGTTTAAATTTATTTCATTTGAGCTTTTCTTGCATCACTCTTACAAGCTAGGCCATGTACTTTCTTTTTTTCTTTTTTTTAATTAAGATTTTCTTTATTGATTTTAGAGAGAGGAGGTAGAGAGAGAAAGGGAGGGAGAAATGGGAAACTTCTTTCATGTGCCTTGACCAGGCAAGCCAGGGGTTTCAAACCAGCAACCTCAGCGTTCAAGGCTGTTGCTCTATCTACTGCACCACACAGGCCAGGTTCTAGGCCATGCGCTTTTTTGGTTACCCTTCTTTTGGATCTTTATATTTTTCCCTAGATCACTTTTAAAAAGTTGGTGAGATTTTTTTTTTTTTTTTTTTTTGTATTTTTCTGAAGCTGGAAACAGGGAGAGACAGTCAGACAGACTCCCGCATGCGCCGGACCGGGATCCACCCGGCACGCCCCGGCGACGCTCTGCCCACCAGGGGGCGATGCTCTGCCCCTCCGGGGCGTCGTTCTGCCGAGACCAGAGCCACTCTAGCGCCTGGGGCAGAGGCCAAGGAGCCATCCCCAGCGCCCGGGCTATCTTGCTCCAATGAAGCCTTGGCTGTGGGAGGGGAAGAGAGAAACAGAGAGGAAGGAGGGGGGGGGGGTGGAGAAGCAAATGGACGCTTCTCCTGTGTGCCCTGGCCGGGAATCGAACCCGGGTCCCCCGCACGCTAGGCCGATGCTCTACCACTGAGCCAACCGGCCAGGGCCGGAAGTTAAGTTTTTAATACAAATATGAAGTAAGGCTGCTGACTTCTGGTTTATGTTTTCTGTTCAAATGAAATAAAGTAGAACAGTAGGGAAAGAGATTTTTTTTTTTTTTTTTTTTTTTACAGAGGCAGAGAGAGAGTCAGACAGAGGGACAGACAGACAGGAAAGGAGAGAGATGAGAAGCATCAATCATTAGTTTTTCATTGCGTGTTGCAACACCTTAGTTGTTCATTGATTGCTTTCTCATATGTGCCTTGACCGCAGGCCTTCAGCAGACCAAGTAACCCCTTGCTGGAGCCAGCGACCTTGGGTTCAAGCTGGTGGGATTTGGCTCAAACCAGATGAGCCCGCGCTCAAGCTGGCGACCTCAGGGTCTCGAACCTGGGTCCTCTGCATCCCAGTCCAACGCTCTATCCACTGCGCCACTGCCTGGTCAGGCAGGAGAGAGATTTTTATCAGGGCTTTCTTCCTCCTAGGAAGGTGTGTGTGTAAGAGCGAGAGAGAAATCTGTTGTCTATGTGTGATATATAGTCTTTGAATATTTTCTTCCAGTCTGTGGCTTCCCTTTTTGTTTTGACAGTATCGTCCAAAGAGCAGAACTATTTAATTTTGTGAAGTCTCTTTCATACCTTTTTGTCTCTATTGATATGTTCTTACTGTTTGTTTAAGGAACCTTTTCTTATCCTAAGATTGTAAAGATTCTTTTCTTACATTTTCTTTTTTTTTTTTAATTTTTATTTATTTATTTCAGAGACAGAGCGAGAGGCAGAGAGAGGGATAGACAGGGACAGACAGACAGGAACGGAAAGAGATGAGAAGCATCAATCATCAGTTTTTCATTGCAACACCTTAGTTGTTCATTGATTGCTTTCTCATATGTGCCTTGACTGTGGGCCTTCAGCAGACCGAGTAACCCCTTGCTCCAGTCAGCGACCTTGGGTCCAAGCTGGTGAGCTTTTTGCTCACACCAGATGAGCCCGCACTCAAGCTGGCGACCTCGGGGTCTCAAACCTGGGTCCTTCCGCGTCCCAGTCCGACGCTCTATCCACTGTGCCACCGCCTGGCCAGGCTCTTACATTTTCTTTTTGATGTCTTTTTTTCTTTTTTTTTACAGAGTGAGACAGACAGGACAAGAAGGGAGAGAGATGAGAAGCATCAGTTTATAGTTGTGTCACTTTAGTTGTTCATTGATTGCTTCTCATGTGCCTTGACTGGGAGGCTGGACCCCTTGCTCAGGCCAGCAATCTGGGTCTCAAGCCAGCCCCTGCACTCAAGCTGGATGAGCCCACATTCAAGCTGGTGACCTCAGGGTTTTGAACCTGAGACCTCAGCATCCCAGGTCGACACTCTGTCCACTGAGCCACCACTGGTCAAGCCTTCTTGAAGTCTTAATCATTTTACATTTACATTTAGGTTTGTGATCTATTTAAAAAAACATTTTTTTAAATTTATTCATTTTAGATAGGAGAGAGAGAGAGAAGGAGGGGAGGAGCAGGAAGCATCAACTCCCATATGTGCTTTGACCAGGCAAGCCCAGGGTTTCGAACCAGCAACCTCAGTGTTGCAGGTCAACACTTTATCCATTGCGCCACCATAGGTCAGGCTGTGATCCATTTTGAATTAATTTTTGTGCATGGTGTGTAAGGGTCAATATTCTTAAAACTTTCTACTTTTATTTTTTGTTTTTCTTCTTAAGAACTTATGGAAAAAGCACATATGCCTGTAAGTTTTGTGTTACAAAAGCTGTTTCAGGGGAGATTGAATGTATGTATCTCATTCCCCAGAACAATTCTGACTTCAGTAAGTCTCCACAGCAAGAAGCAGGGCTTTATTAATGAGGCCACTTAAAGAGAGTCAGGTTTTGGCAAAATAATGAGAAAGCTATTTATTAATTATAGTCAAACTTTAAATCAGCCTGACCAGGCAGTGGTGCAGTGAAGGGAGCGTTGGCAAGGTACAAAACCTTGAGGTTGCCAGCTTGAGTTCAGGGTTGCTGGCTTGAGGGTGGGACGTAGGCATGACCCCATGGTTACTGGCTTAAAGCCCAAGGTTGCTAGCTTGAGCCCAAGGTCACTGGCTTGAGCAAGAGGTCCCTGACTCAGCTGGAGTCCCCAGTCAAGGCACATATGAGAAAGCAATCAATGAACAACTAAGGTGCTGCAACAAAGAATTGATGCTCCTCATTTCTCTCCTTTCCTGTCTGGCTTTCTCTATCTGTTTTTATCCCTGTCTCTCTCTCACCAAAAACAATGACAACAACAACAAAAAAACTAGAATACCTTGAAAAAGTACATACTTGGTTCATAAAAATATTCCTGAGGAGTTTTTGTTTAGTGGAGTAGGGAAGGGTGGTGTATACATGTGCGTGCATATTAGTGCTGTGATTTTCTTCTAGTTAACCATAAGAAAAGCAAAGAAAAGCAAACAAAAGAGATTTGCGGGTCCCATCTTATGAGCTAATGGGAAGAGGGAAGGAAAATGTTGGGTAGCTACAGATTGGGGCGGAATGGATTTCCTGTTGACTATATCACCTGCTTTCGGTCAGCTCTTCCTAAGTAATTAAGTTGGATAAACTTATGTATAAGTTTTTCTTTTCTTTTTTTTTTTTTTGTATTTTTCTGAAGCTGGAAACGGGGAGAGACAGTCAGACAGACTCAGACAGGCTCTGCCCACCAGGGGGCGATGCTCTGCCGCGACCAGAGCCACTCTAGCGCCTGGGGCAGAGGCCAAGGAGCCATCCCCAGCGCCCGGGCCATCTTTGCTCCAATGGAGCCCCGGCTGCGGGAGGGGAAGAGAGAGACAGAGAGGAAGGAGGGGGGGGGGTGGAGAAGCAAACGGGCACTTCTCCTATGTGCTCTCGCCAGGAATCGAACCCGGGTCCCCCGCACGCCAGGCCGACGCTCTACCGCTGAGCCAACCGGCCAGGGCTAAGTTTTTCTTATTAAATGTTATTCTTGTGTTTCCATTTATCCTCCTTGGTGTTCAGTCCTCTTAGCAGTAAAATGAAGGGACCAAACTTAATTGCTGTTTTCCACATTTCTTTCATTTATGTGCTGCCTTCATAACTTTAAGCAGATCCATGAATTAGTATCTATAGTGTTGTTCACTGGGGATTTTTCTTTAATTCTTTTTTTTAAAAGCAAACTTTATGCCTCAACCATGAGTAAAAAAATGTTATATGATAACATAAATAATATATAGTAACTATCTGTTTGTACATAATTTAAAATCATCTCACATGTCACTAAAGGTATAATTATCAGTGTGTGGAAAAAACAGCCTAATCACTGATGTTGGTTCTTTCCTGCCTTTAAGAGTATTGTCTGTTATTCTTTGCTCATATAATTGAGAATTCTTTTTTTTTTTTTTTTTGTATTTTTCCTAAGTGAGAAGCGGGGAGGCAGACAGACAGACTCCTGCAAGTGCCTAACCGGTATCCCGCTGGCATGCCCACCAGGGGGTAATGCTCTGCCCATCTCGGGCGTTGCTCCATTACAACCGGAGCCATTCTAGCGCTTGAAGTGGAGGCCGTGGAGCCATCCTCAGCTCCTGGGCCAACTTTGGTCCAATGGAGCCTTGGCTGTGGGAGAAGAAAAGAAAGAGAGAGAAAGGAGAGAGGGGAAGGGGTGGAGAAACAGATGGTCGCTTCTCCTGTGTGTGCTGGCCAGAAATTGAACCTGGGACTTGCACACGCTGGGCCAACGCTCTACCGCTGAGCCGGCTGGCCAGGGCTTAATTGAGAATTCTTGTTAGATTTTTCTTACTTGTTGGCTTTTGCCATAAAACAAAGTCTCATCTGATTTACTAGTCAGTGTTGTAATAGCTATTTTTATAGAAATTTGCCATCTTAACCTACCTGTCTTATAGGTTAAGATTTGATGTCTTGATAGTTAATATCCATGATAAATATGACACACTTCTATGCTGAGCATTGGCTTAGTGGAAGTACTTCAAAACTGAAAACTTAAAATGGCTTAGTAAACTAAACAGAGAAGTAAGATCATGAGATTAGTAGAGGGTTGGGATGGAGCAGTCATTTTTCAGGGGTTTGTTTTATACTATCTTGTCTTTTTAGATAAGTGTGCAAAACAGCTTTTAGAATACACCTCTTTGTAACTGAATTTTAAAATTATGTTAGTTTATTATTTTTAAAACAATCTAATATTTTCTTTTAGATTTTTTCAGAGGCCCCACAGTATCAAATATCCGCCTGGCTGGTTTAGAGTATGTCCTGCACTTCACTGCACTGAATGGGAAGATATACTTTCGAAGCTATAAGTAAGTGCCTTTCTTAGCATGTTTTTATTAATCCCATGGTTAGCATTTTAGTGTGACTGGTTATATAGAGCTCAGACTTAGAATTGATGTTGGGCCAAAAGTTTATTTAGAGAGTTTGCAGAATAGCAGTGGCACAGCTGTTCTGTTCTGATTCTCAAGTCTGTCATTCCTCTATCAACTTGTCTAAAACCCTGCTTCCCAGGGCCCTGGGACATCTAACACTGCACTCCCTCTGAGCTTAGAACACTAATGCAGTCTTGAACCTCCCTACTTTTATGCAGTATTTCCTGATTTTTCTTGACTAGCTTTAGAGCACCAAGCCACAAGACTTAGGCCAGTCAAAGCAAATCTCAAAACCTAGAGTCTAAAAAATGGAGTCTAAAGGCATAAGAAGATTAAGTGCCTAGATTGATTTTATTTAGCCTAAGCCTTCTACCACTACCCCCACTACAACGTAAATCCTAACATAAATCCTAAGCTGATTTTGTTTTTATTAAAAGACGTAATGACGTGCTACAGTCATGCTTTTTGTATTGATAGAGCCCACGCTTTCCTCGAGAGTACCTTGACTCAGACAAACTGCCTTCCTTTGACTGTCAAATTCAGACTGACATTTTCTTTGAGCTGTGGCCTGGCAGGGCAGCCTGACTCTCCGAGTTAAAAATGTCTTCTGTGCAGCCATTTTTGCACTTCAGCATTTCCCCATGGTTTTATTAATAATTTTGCCTTTGTCTTTACAGTGCCATCCATAGTTGACCAGATTATGTCCAGGAGCATCCAAATGAAACTAAATGTTCACCTCTTTTGTCAAAAATTTCCATCCTTGGCCCTGGCCGGTTGGCTCAGTGGTAGAGCGTCGGGCTGGCATGCAGAAGTCCCGGGTTTGATTCCCTGCCAGGGCACACAGGAGAAGCGCCCATCTGCTTCTCCACCCCTCCCCCTCTCCTTCCTCTCTGTCACTCTCTTCCCCTCCCGCAGCCGAGGCTCCATTGGAGCAAAGATGGCCCGGGCGCTGGGGATGGCTCCTTGGCCTCTGCCCCAGGCGCTAGAGTGGCTCTGGTCGCAACAGAGCAACGCCCCCTGGTGGGCAGAGCGTTGCCGGGGCGTGCCGGGTGGATCCCGGTCGGGCGCATGCGGGAGTCTGTTTGACTGTCTCTCCCCGTTTCCAGCTTCAGAAAAATACAATAATAATAATAATAATAATAATAATTTCCATCCTTGTCTCAGCTGTGTTGAGTCAGAGGTACTCAGTTTTTCTTACCATATGATTAATACCACCACATGTGTTTTTCTGTTTTACTCTCCCTTAAAATAGAAGGAAATGCAATAAAATGTCCACATGACTATAAGAGTAATTAGGGATTTTATAATAATTTTTGGCTTACTGAGCTTGAAAGCTCCCCAAGTCTGTTGTTTGAATTTCCCAGCTTGATTTTTGGCTTTTTAGAGCATATTTTAGGCCCTGTCCGGTTGGCTTAGTGGTAGAGTATCAGCCCGGTGTGTAGATGTTCCGGATTCAATTTTCAGTCAGGGCACACAAGAGAGGTGCCCATCTGTTTCTCTACCCTTCCTCCTTTTCTTTCTTACTATTTCTCTGTTCCCCTCCCACAGCCAAGGCTCCATTGGAGAAAAGTTGGCCCGGGTGCTAAGGGTGGCTCTATGGCCTCTGCCTCAGGCGCTAGAATGGCTCAAGTTGCAACGGAGCAATGCCCCCTAGTGGGCATGCCAGGTGGATCCCGATTGGACACATGCGGGAGTCTTGTCTGTCTGCCTCCCCACTTCTCACTTCAGAAAAATTTTTTAAAAAAGCATATTTTTATTATAAAGTTGGTGTCTCCTATTCAGAGAACAGGAAATAAAAGATGAATAATTACTGATATAAAAATTAGTTTGAAAACTTGTGTTAAGGGGACCCTGAAGATACAAGTAAAATAAACAATAAATTAAGAACTCTGATAATGAACAATTTCACAGAAAGTATCAGAACATGTATTCAGTGAAAAGAAAGATTAATTGGTAAAGACAAAAAGACGCACAGAGAAAATTTTAAAATGGACAAAAAATTAGAAAATCAGCTTGACCAGGTGATAGCGCAATGGATAGAGCATCAACCTGGGATGCCGAGAACCCAGGTTCAAAGCCCTGAGGTCGCCAGCTTGAGCATGGGCTCACCAGCTTGAGTGCAGGGTTGTTACCTCAAGTGTGGGATCATAGACATGATCCCCGTGGTCACTGGCTTGAGCCCAAAGGTTTCTGGCTTGAATCCCAAGATAAATGGCTTGAGCCCAGGGTTGCTGGGATTAGCAACGGTCACTGGCTCAACTGGAGACCCCGGTCTAAGCCTGTATGAAAAGCAATCAGTGAATAACTGAAAGTGCTACAACTACAAGTTGATGTTTCTCATCTCTCTCTCTTCTTTCTGTCTCTATCTCTCTCTCTCTGAAAAAGAAAAAAAAATTAGCAAATCAGACTTGAACAAGGGTAAATTAGCAGAGTAAATATACACATTATTTATCCATTTACCTTAAGAATATAATGTGAAGTCAATATTAGGTTAGCATGGCAGCTCCTATAGTGGAAAAGTTTTCTTTGAATTTTTAAAATCAGAGAACCTACTATAAAATTTTAATTCTAGGTGTTTCATATATGCCTTATAATGTCTATTAGCTATTGATTTGAAATAGAAGCTGGACAGCATGATGATTGAGAGCTGCCACTGGGAAAATTACTGAGCATGTGGATTAGCTTAGCCTCCATGGGCCGTGCCACACTTGGGAGGGGAAGAAAGTTGAGCATCCCCTCTGAGTCTAGTGACCTGTCTCTGGACTGAAGCTCAACCACACGATGTGAGCAGGTCACGTCTCAGGGCCCCTTGGTTTTTATTTGCAGTGTGTAGCAGTACCATTTAGGTAATTCTGCAGTCCCTCCAAAATTGATCCTTTAAGAGGGATAGAGGGTGCAGATAGAGGAGGGAATATGACAAACTTAGAATTGGGTGTTTTGCCTTGTTCATGTGGTGTAAATTACAGTATCTGACTTAGTATGGCTCCTTGGACATGCGTGCAGGCTGCACTGTGCCCTGCCCACTCTTTTACCATGCGCCAGTTCTTAAGTAGCTGGTAAAAGTTAGTTAGGTAATATTCACACACATTATTTGTGAAGGTTAGTAAGGCTTATAAGTGGTTTTGAGCTTAGATGAAAGGAATTCTTAACATGAAAGTACATTAATATAACCTTTGACTTGACCTACTAGGGGACTAAGTCAGTGTTACTGCCCTCTTGTATATCCTATAATAATTACTCCCTAATATCTGAGTGACAAACTCTGTTCCTTGGAGGACTTTATTCACTGGAAGTCCAGAACCATAAATATGAAGCAAAATCTTTATTTTTTTTTCTTCTGAGACAAATTTTTAATAACTTCCACATATGCTTTTGCAGTGGCATTAGTTAGGCTTTATGGAGAGAAGTAAGCAAAACAAGTGTTAGCATACTTTAAAAGTAGACACAACCTACTAAGCAAGGAGTTTAAATAATGAGAACAGAACCTCAGCAGGAGAGGGGGTGTGCAAGGGAGAAAAATAAGGAAAGTACAATATGTAGAAATTACCATTAACATGTCTAATAGCTGGAGCCAATTTGAGAGGGAAGTAACAGTTCTGTTTTTCTTTGTATCACTATATCTCTGCCTCATGCCCCCCCCCCTTTTGAAATTGATTTTAGGGAGAGAGGATTGGGGAGAGAGAGAAACATCAATTTTTGTTGTTCTGTCAATTTATGCATTCATTGGTTGATTCTTTTATGTGCCCTGACCAGGGATTGAACCTGCAACCTTGTTGTATCTGGACAATGTGCTTATCAACTGAGCTACCGGGCCTGGACAGTACCATATGGTCTTGCAGAACTGAATTTAGAGCTTATAGGGAAAACAAAACGAGTTTAGAATCCAGGATGGAGATTAGGGATATGATCTAAAAGTTCTGGGAAATAGATATTTGGTTGGAGATAGGAAAGGCTGGAATTGAAATGTCTGTAGTATTCACGGGGCATATGTTCTAAGACACCCTCGCTTCCCTGCAGGCGCCTGAAACTGAGGATAGATAGCACTGAATCCTCATCAACTTCTTCAACTTGTCCGTTTCTTTATTGGCAGATACAGCCTCTCCAGTAATTTTTATGTTTTTATTCCAACCCTATTCCTAAATCTGTAACCATCCTTTACTTGCAGTAAATGGCTTGGTGTTTGGTGTCACTTGTTTTTGAGGAGCCCTTGCTGAAGTTTTCATACAGGCTTAATGTTTCTGGTGCAACTCAGTGCTGTTAATCAGAACACACTTCTGTTCAAGTCTTCTACCCATGAATATAATGTCTCTTTCCATCTTAACTAAGCACTCACCATGCACAGCGGCCTTCACTTTAGCAGTTTGAAGTAATACAGCAAAACTAGCACAGATTTTTTTTTTCCTTGATCATAATTTCATGGATAGGAAATTCATTCTTATTATAGATCTTAGTAGCAAACTCAATATATGTTTTTTTTTTCTTCTCTTGTCAAAGAAGTTTTACCTTTTCACTTAAAGAAGGTACTTTATACCTTCTCTTTGGCATATCTGAGTTGTCAGCATCACTACTCTTGTAGTTTGGGACCATTATTAAGTGATTAAGGGTGACTTGAACACAAGCACTGCAGTACTGGGACCGTTGATCTGATTACTGAGATGGCTGCTGCGTGACCTGGTGAGGGAGCTTGTACACATGGAGATACTGGACCAAGGGATGATTAACGTCCCAGTCCTGACAGCGCAAGACGGTGTGAACTTTCATCTTGCTACTCAGAACAACGCACAAGTTAAAATTTATGAATGGTTAATTACAGAATATTCCATTTAATATTTACAGACCGTCACTGACCATGGATAACTGAAATCATGGGAAATGAAACCACAGATAAGGGGGACCACTGTATTCTTTATTTATTAAAAATTTTTTTTATTGATTAGAGTGAGAAGGAGAGAAAGAAACACTGATTTGTTATTCTACTTATATATGCTTTCATAGATTGATTCTTGTGTGTGCCATGATGGGGGTTGAACCCACAATCTTGGTGTATCTAGACAAGACTCTTACCAACAGAGCTACCTGGCTAGGGCTTAGAAAACCTTTTTTTTTTTTTTTTTTTTTTTACAGGGACAGAGAGAGAGTGTCAGAGGGATAGATAGGGACAGACAGATAGGAACGGAGAGAGATGAGAAGCATCAATCATTAGTTTTTCGTTGCAACACCTTAGTTGTTCATTGATTGCTTTCCCATATGTGCCTTGACTGCGGGCCTTCAGCAGGCCGAGTAACCCCTTGCTCGAGCCAGCGACCTTGTGTTCAAGCTGGTGGGATTTTTGCTCAAACCAGATGAGCCCGCGCTCAAGCTGGTGACCTTGGGGTCTCAAACCTGGGTCCTCTGCATCCCAGTCCGACGCTCTATCCACTGCGCCACCGCCTGGTCAGGCTAGAAAACTTTTTGATTGAAATTTTATATATAGTTTCCCTGATTTCTTAAGTAATCAATTGAACACATTTTTTCTTTTTTTTTCTTGACAGAGACAGAGAAATGACAGATAAGAACAGACAGGCAGGAAGGGAGAGAGATGAGAAGCATCAATTTTTCGTTGCAGTTCCTTAGTCTCCTTAGTTGTTCATTGATTGTTTTCTCATATGTACCCCAGGGGCTGCAGCAGAGCGAGTGACCCCTTGCTTAAGCCAGTGACTTTGGGCTTCAAGCTAGCAACCTTGGGCTTCAAACCAGTGACCATGGCGTCATGTCTGATCCCACACTCAATCCAGCGACCCCCGTGCTCAAGCTAGTGAGCCTGCTCTCAAGCCAGATGAGCCCACGCTAAAACCAACCAATTACCTTGGAGTTTCAAACCTGGGTCCTCCACGTCCCAGTCCTACACTCTGTCCACTGCACCACCACCTGGATAGGCTGAACACATTTTTTCTTGATGTGTTCATCAAGATACTAATCTTGATCTGAGTTCAGCAGTATAAATATGATTTATTTGGAGATACTGAAAATGTGGATACAAATGCAGAAGTATGTGTGATATGACAGTCAAATGATCACTACCCTGTATGCTTTGAATTAGTTCTTTGGGAAGGTGCCCTGAAACCGCCAGCTTTAGCTTCTAAAATCATTTTCCCTCAGTGAGCCCGAGACAGGTATTTCTCTCTCTCCTCCTGGAACCATGTGAAGAGAGTGGCTGCCTAGACTCTCTTTTAGGCTCTTTTCCCCTGTGCTTGTTCTCTGCAGGTTCCATACTAATACTCATTTATCTTTTAATTTCAGTATTGCTTTTCTTTTATACTTCAGCTCTTTACATATCCTAGGCTGGTGGGTTTCTTTCTTTTTTTTTTTTTTTGTCTTACTCAATTAGGTATAGATTACTGTGTCTGATAGAGCATATTTACCACTGTGACTCTTCCTGCAGCCAGTGAATGCACCTCTCATGGGTGCACTGTATTGGTTGGGCATCTGCGTGTGACGCACTTAAGGCCCAAAGGGCCTGCTAATGAGCATTTGACATGCACTTCATCCCGGTGTTTGCTGCTCTCTTGTGGATTCTTTACTGTGCTTCCCTCTTCTTTTCTTGTGTCACCTGCTGCCTCTCTCACACTCTGGCTTTTGTATGAAAAGGGTGACCTTGTATAAATATACAGTCATTTTTCCCCTCCGTGGAGGTCACTGTAACAAGTTGAGTCAGCTTAGATAATCTTCAGGTCTCTCAGCTATTTTTGTGGTATCACTCATAAACAGAATTTGCTGGTCTCCCCGCCTCCCCACCGTCTCTCTCACGTTTCCAGATCCAGAGCTATTTGGACATGTGGTATCCAGAAAGTTGTGGTAATATTATGATTTTAAAGTTCATTCTAGACTCCAGAGATCAGTAAATGTCTGTGCTATGGAGAAAAGTTGATTCTAAATAGGTCTTAGATAAACAAGGATTTGTTCATCACTTAAACGTAATGTTTCAAAGACCCAATTAAAATTATTTTTATGCTTAAGTAAATCTTATGTAAAATGAAGTCAGATCAAAAGATTCCATTTCTTAGAATTTTTATCTCATTTGCTGTTTCTTAGCAATATTGTAAACTTTTTGTATATATTTTTTTAGTTTTAAAAATATGTGACTCAGCCCTGGCCGGTTGGCTCAGTGGTAGAGCATCGGCCTGGCGTGCAGGAGTCCCGGGTTCAATTCCCGGCCAGGGCACACAGGAGAGGCGCACATCTGCTTCTCCACCTCTCCCCCTCTCCTTCCTCTCTATCTCTCTCTTCCCCTCCTGCAGCCAAGGCTCCATTGGAGCAAAGTTGGCCTGGGCGCTGAGGATGGCTCCATGGCCTCTGCCTCAGGTGCTAGAATGGCCCTGGTCGCAACAGAGCAACGCCCCAGATGGGCAGAGCATTGCCCCCTGGTGGGCATGCTGGGTGGATCCCGGTCGGGTGCATGCAGGAGTCTGTCTGACTGCCTCCCCGTTTCTAAATTCAGAAAAATACAAAAAAAAAAGTGTGAATCAAAGAATACACTTGGCTCAGATATATAAAGTAGTTAAGATGCTTAGCCTTTCTAAAGATTTTATGTCATTTTGTGGAACTGGAAGGCTCTTGGACAAATTTTTTTTTTTTTATAGTGAGAGAAAGAGAGACACAGAGGGACAAACAGGAAGGGAGAGAGATGAGAAGCAACAACTCGTAGTTGTGGCACTTTAGTTGTTCATTGATTGCTTCTCATACATCTTAAGCCATCAACCTTAGGCTTCAAGCCATCAACCTTTGGGCTCAAGACAGCAACCATGGGGTCATGTCTGTGATCCCACGCTTAAGCTGGTGACCTCAAAGTTTCGAACCTGGGTCATCAGTGTCCCGGGTCAATGCTCTATCCACTATGCCACCACCTGATGAGGTGGACAAAAATATTTGATGGGGATAGGATATTTATCAAAGTCTGTGTAATATTTCTTTTTTCATATTTCATGAAGGCTGCTGTTGAAGAAATCTGGTTGCAGAACTCCACGGATTGAATTGGAAGAAATGGGACCCTCACTGGATCTGGTTCTGAGGAGGACACATCTGGCATCAGATGACCTTTATAAGTTATCCATGAAAATGCCAAAGGCCCTCAAGGTATATGACTTGTAGATTGTATATTCCACTCTTTGCAAAAAGGATTTGTGGCATACATTAAAATACATACCTCAAGAGATCCATTTAATATATATAATTAGACTTTCAGAGCCAATAAAAGGAGGAAGAAGCAAATAAGTCAACCATAAAGTATAATAAAAGAGTTGTAGAAACCAGGCATTAAGTGTGGCTGAGAACTTTCTGGTATCTAAGACTGCCAGTTTTCAGCAAAGAGAAGAATTGTTTGGGGCATTGTGAAGAGTGAGGATTCAGAGCACAGGATGTGTAACCCATACTTGCATGAAAATACATTTGGACTTTTAAATGGTTTTAAAAGACAAATAGAGGTGGCATCTCTGGAATGCCAATAAAGATATAATAGTCACAATTCTTGAACCTAAACACAGGAAATTCTCTCAATGCATGTTAAAGGTCAGTGTAGTTTTATTATGTTGCACGTCAAAGTGTGGGGTCTGACAATTTACCTGGGAGTTGTTACAAATACTGAACCTCAGGTCTCACCCTAGGCGTACTGAATTAGAATCTGCATTTTAACAAGAATTGCAAGTGATTTGTATGTACACCTGAGTTTGAGAAGAAAGGTCAATAGTACTATATATATAGACTCTATAGCATTGAAGGGGTGCTCATTGATGGAAATTGTTGATAAGGTAGTTGTACGTTACATTTTTTACCAGTTCATGATAGTAGCGACCATTAAATATATATGTTCTGTTTCATAGCCAAAGAAGAAGAAGAATGTTTCTCATGATACTTTTGGTACAACTTATGGAAGGATTCATATGCAGAAGCAAGACCTAAGCAAACTACAAACTAGGAAAATGAAGGGGTTGAAGAAGCGACCTGCAGAAAGGATAACAGAAGACCAGGAGAAAAAATCAAAGAGAATTAAAAAAAATTGATGAAACTTAGCCAATAAATAGTTTTATTATTTACTTAAAAGGGAAGTATCATGCATTAGTCATTTATAAGATTTTATTATACAATTTTATAATAATTTACCTAAACTATATATATGTATTATGAACAGTAATGTACTATTATCAGGTTGAAAGTAAGCCTCTTGAGAAATTACATGCTGATGTGCCATTTTTTCTCTGTGATATATTTCCCTCTTTTCACCTGCCCTACAAAGTTCCCTATCTTGTTGGGTGGATGAGTGAGGAGGGATCTCCAGAATGCCTTTGGTATCTCAGGGAATTTCCGAGTTAAGCTTTAGATAAGGAAGGAAGCCATGAAAAGTAGCAATGACCCAAAGGAACTGCATACACACTCACTCAGAATGACCTACCTGGAAAGTTAACTCCATCTCCCAGCATATACCTACAACTCAGTTTTCTTTTACTTTTCAGTTATGTTGCTTGAAATTCTACCAGTTAGAGATTAATTGGAGATTTTTTGTGTTATAAAATACA